>NW_027507790.1:67576766-68001766 GCF_037356315.1 Lithobates pipiens | reverse complement strand
AGGTTTAATCTTTTGTTTCCAGCACTTATTTTCCATTCCAGGATTAAATGTAAGTGGTGTCTATGGGGCAACACAGAACAGATCTTTTAAAGGACAGATGATTGAGTCTAACATGAACAAACGTAGGAGCGTTTCTGCAAATTACCAGAATCTCACATTAAAATGGAAAGGTTAGAAATTGATTTTGTAAAATGGGGTTAAATGTTCACATTTTCTCTGAGGTTTGGGGGCCAGCATGTATATAAATGGTGGTCACACGTGAAGAGTTGGTGTCATAATATGGACAATTTTGCTGAAACTATACATTATTCATGCATGTTTGGAGTAAGAGAAAATTGTAATACAGACATTAAAGTGTTTGTTAATCCATTAAAAAAAAAAAGGATCCTGTTCCTTTTAGGGCCAGTTCACACCACATGCAGTCCAGAGCGATTTTTTTCAGTATCAAAAACGCATATAAAGTAGCTTATATGGTTTTCAATGGCATAGTTAACACCAGTGCTTGCAGTTCCAGTGCGTTCCAGCTCCATAAAAAAAAGTAGAACATGCTGCATTTTTCCTGCACTGGACTGTACTGGAAGACTGTAAAACGCATCAAAAACTCACAGGAATGCACCAAATATGTACTGGAACACCCATGTTCTTATTCAAGGTTAAGGGAAAAAAAGGGGAGGGGGGAAATTGCACTTTACTGTATCAAAAATGCACCAAAATGCATCAAAAACACACTGAAATGCATGCAAAAAAGCATCTGGAGCACATCTGGACTGCGTTTCTATAGTGTGAACTGGCCCTCAAGCATGGTATACAGCACAGTGCTTGGGCTGTGTAATTTGGCCCCCTGTATCACCTGAAATACCTGGCTGATCCTGCCTGGCTATGCTCTTCCTCATGTAAACTAACCACGGTTAATCATGGCTGCTGAGCCCTGACACCGTGGTCAGTTTACATGCCTCCATCATCCACAGCCCTCTCTGCTCTCCTCTGTGCTGCTGTGCCCTCCCCCACCTACCTGACTGTCAGCTCTGTGTGAGGGCCGCCCATCCCCTCCCCTTGTAGCACCGCTCCTGAGCAGTGCAAACCTTACTGCTCACAATCACTGCCAGCCCCTCTGCTAGCACTTATACGCATTTATAGCCCAAGTAGCTTTTTTCCCACTTAAAGTCCCATCTAAGAGGAACATTCTTTTCCTTTCTGATAGAATAACATAACATGTAATATATATATAAATATTTCTCCCCAATACGCTGCAGATAGAGATCACCTGACCGCCCAGAAGACGTCAGGGAGATCTTGGCCCCTCCCTCCCTAGTACATACAGCGGAGGAAGAGAGCAACGGGTGGTCATCGCGCTGATCAGGGAGAAGAAATAAGGTATTTAGAAGAAGAATTTGACAAAAAGGCATACAGTATATACTACAGGTTATACTAGCAGCTTGTGTGCACTGCCTTAACAACCCCTTTAAAGCGGTTATATACCCAGCTTGGTGATTTTTACCTACAGGTAAGCCTATAATAAGACTTACCTGTAGGTAAAATGAATATCTCCTAAACCCTGCAGATAGCCACTGATGTCAGTGGCGCATGCACTCTGAAGGTCCGGCGGATCGTGACAGAACTTGCCAAAGTGCCACTCACAGCACCGGAGCTCGCGAACCTGGACGAAATGCAGAGGGAACATGTCAGCCCCTTCAGTGGTGAGCTTCCTTCTAAGGTAAGTATTTCATAATGTGCTAGTATGTGATGCATACTAGCACATTATGCTATTGTTTTGCAGGTTTTCTTTTTTGTGGGGGGTTTCAGTAGTTTATTACTGCTTTAATCGGCCGTTATTATTACCATATAGGATGAAAGAGCTTTAAAAGGTCTAATTGATTGGGTGATTGGGCTTGATCCCTGCTGTTGCAGCCAGTACTCAATAATAGGGGATATAAGGTTACCCAACATGTACCTGATAATGATGCTGATTTACTAAAGTTGTCTAGAGCTGAGAATCTTCACACAATGAATGTGAAAATATTGATTTATTATAGGTAATTCTATAGCGCCATGAATTTTCACATATATTGAACCTTCACATCGGTCCCTGCACTCATGGAGCTTACAATCTAAGATTTCTAATCATAGGTGTGCGCAGCCTATTGCATTAGGGTGTGCACCCCAAAGCTCAAAAACACATGCCTTTCTCTGCAGTCTCAGCTGCATGGGACAGTGAATGAATGCGAAGGGCTCTGTGCTGATCAGCTTCTTGTGCATTCATAAACTGAAGCGTAGTCATCACAGTTTACTATGCTTCATTTATGAATGAACACAGGGAGTGAGTGTGTTCATTTAGAAAATGAAGACACTGGTAAATTACATATTTACAAGCCCCTTTCCCCACTCTCCACCCTAAAACATCCCCTGCAGAAGCTGGGGGGAGAGCAGGGAGGCCAGCAGCACTGTGGGGAGGGGGGCCAATGGCGCTTCATGTAGTGATTAGGGTGTGCCCAGGCACACCTGGCACACCCCCATGCTCCTAATTCACATTCATACACACTAAGGCCAATTTAGATAGGAACCAATTAACCTACCAGCAAATCTTTGGAGTGTGGATGGAAACCAGAATACCCGGAAGAAACCCACGCAGGCACAGAAACACACTAACTTCAGGCAGGTAGTGCCTTGATTGGGATTCAAACCAACAACTTTAGTGCTGCCAGGTAGAAGTGCTAACCACTTAGGCACTGTGCTTAAAGATATAACTTATGCTGCATACACACAACCGGACTTTCCAGCAAACCAGGTCCGATGGGATTAGCCTATCGGACAATCCGATCGTGTGTGGGCTAATCCGTTCATTTTTCGGGAATAAAATCCGGCGGACCTAGAAATAGAACATGTTTCAAATGGGGTGGGATCTGTTGCTGCCAGGGTGCAGACTGGCAGCTGCCAGGTTTTTGTCATTATGACCTTATATATTCATGGAAGGTTCTACCCATCTGTTCTTACGCAGCTTTCGGATCTCGTGCATACTCACGTTTTCTCATGCAATTTACGTTTCTCAGGCAGTTTGTTTCTCATGCAATTTATGTTTCTCATGCAGTTTACATTTCTTATGCAGTTTGTTTCTCATGCAGTTTGTTTCTCATGCAATTTAAGTTTATCATGCAATTTACGTTTCTCCTGCATTTTCGTTTCTCATGCAATTTAAGTTTCTCATGCATTTTCTTTCCTCACGCAACTTTCTTTTCTCAGGCCAACTTTTCCATGTTACTCACGTTTTCCATGTTACTCACGTTTTCCCATGTTACTTACGTTTTCCCATGTTACTTACATTTTCCCATGTTACTTACATTTTCCATGTTACTTACGTTTTCCCATGTTACTTACGTTTTCCCATGTTACTCACGTTTTCCCATGTTACTCACGTTTTCCCATGTTACTCACGTTTTCCCATGTTATTCTCGTTTCCCATGTTACTCACGTTTTTCCCGTGTCATTCAAGTTTTTCCTGTGTTTCTCTTTTTCCATATATCTCACGTTGCTCATGCAGTTTTACGTGCTCGTGCAACCTACGTTTCTCATGTAACCTCGGTTTCTCATGCTGCCCACGCTACTCACGGTTCTCGTTCAGCTACGTTCCTTCATGCAGCTTACATTCCTGTCGCAGGTTACTTTTCTAAGTCTGCTCACGTTTCTCACGCAGTTCATGTTCTTCACCCAGTTGTGTTTGTCCACTCAGTTTGTGGTTGTTATTTACATAATTTTGCTGGGTATCATTCATCGTTTAACGTTTCATGTAACATGGGTATCATTCAACGTTTTCATATTTTTTTAGTTACCTGTCTCGTTTTCATGTTCACACGGATTGAGTTGGTCATTTTTAATCGGCTTGTGCAGTGTCTCCTCATCTGTGTTACATACGTTACATCTTGGTTTCTGTTTCATAAGTTATCACTTGCCTGACACATTTTCAGGTTCATAGGCCTGAGTCTACATTTTTAATTTGCCTGATGTGCCTCAGGTAACTTGGCCTTGCTTGAGACTGGTACAGTTCAGTCCGGCACAATGTACATTTCTTTATTTTCATCTCGTTCATGAGTCAGGGCCATCTACACCTTAGGTCTCTCAGCAACACTCCACTGCAGGGTTACCTATCACATTATGGGTGCCAAAGGATTGAGTTCATCGATTCTAATTGACTGGTACAGTGGCAAGTCTCCTCATCCGTTTCTCCCATGACCATGTCACAAGTTCATACGTCATGACATCTCACTACTCGTATCACTTGCCTGACACGTCTTCAGGTTGCATAGGCCTGAGTTTATGTTTTTAATTTGCCTGATGTGCCTCAGGTAACTCGGCTTGACTAGTTTCTTGAGACTGGTACATTTCAGTCCGACACAACGTACGTTTCTTTTATTGTAATTTCATACACAAGCCAGGTTCATATCTACACATTTATATCTCACGGCAACGCTCCTCTGCAGGGTTACTTATTATGTTCATGGGTACCAAAGATTTTAGACAATCGTTTCTATTTGGCTGGTGCAGTGGCAAGTCTCCTCATCCATTTCTCACATGTCTCGTCACGAGTTCATACGTCATGACATCACATTTCTCATGTCACTTGCCTGACACATCTTGAGGTTGCACAGGCCTGAGTTTACATTTTTAAATTGCCTCACATGCCTCAGGTAACTCGGCCTTGCTAGTTTCTGGAGACTGTCACATTTTCAGTCCTGCACAACGTTTATTTTGTCATTTATTCATGGTCACCTTTATATGAGTAGGGGTAAGTGAAGCAAGCGATTTTCCTTTTTCTTAAGGTATGTTGGGGTTCATTTGGTTAACTCTTATTTATGACAGTGTTTGTTCTCATTTGCATAAGTCATCTCTCTGGCAGCAGATATTGAAGACTTTGCCTCCATCCATCTGGCTCCGGTTAGGGGTTCTGTACATGGTAGCATGGCCTCCTTGTAACCTCCGGGTTCAGCTGTCACTCTGGCAGTGGTATAGGTTCAGGTGGAGGGGTCTGTTATTTTGCTACAACTATCCTTTGGGTCCTTAAGCAGCCATTGGCCATTGGATCCTTTCACACTGGCACTCAGATAGATACTATCCCATGTAGTATGCTGTCATGTAGTCATCCACTATGTTGGCAATTTCCTCCTCAAAGTTTCCAAACAAGGTCCAGCCGATCTACGGGAACTAACGTCACTTTTCTCTGTGCTCACATCCCTCTGACGGCAAGGGGAGATGGTAGGGCCGGTGATTATACGGACAATCAGTCTACCTCAGGTTTTGTTCTAAACAGATCCATGTCATTACTCTTTGTTGCATGTAGGCTTATTGGGTTGCCCTTTCAGTTCCTTTTTTTCATTCACTATAGGTTCATCAGTGGGGTAGAGATTACAGCAGCAGATGTTATGTCCCATTTTAGTTACCCGCCTTTTTCCAGCAGGTCCCAGCTAGGTACGCCTGTGCTACACCCTCCTGGGTTTTCCTGCAGCAGATGAAGCTTGGTCAACAAGTCGTTGTCAGTTTAAGCCTAGGAAGGCTGGTTACACGGCCTGGGATACCTTCCAGGATTTTCCATCTCGGTATCCTGGGTTCTATAGTCACAAACATTCAATATCTACTTGCTTTTGTTGCCTTTTTTGCCACTCACAGCTCAAGCTTTCTACAAACTGGTGCCCGGTCACAGTCCTAGACCGACTCATGGTGGCGACAGAGGAAGTACCCAGGTATAAGCCACTTTGCCTTTCCCTAGTGCTCCCTTCTTCACTAGCTCTGTGCATGAAACATTGCCATACCCAGCTGCCATACCTAGGTTTGGCCATTCTTTTAGGATAGGTGCAGTTTCTGCGCCTTCTCACCAAGGGGTCCGTGATTCATGTTGTGGAGAAGTTAGGTAGGTGAAATTCAGCATGCATCTCCGGATACATCCCGGATCCACTTGTTGAAATGCCATGGGCTTTCATGCGTTTGGCTGCTCAATGTCACATACGGTTACTTTCAATCAAATCTTTTGCTAGTTCATCCTACTGTCTTATTTTTGCCCCCTTCTAGGCATACTGACCGTGTGACTTTTGGCACACCCCAGGTCACTGTTCCCATTTCCTCTCTGACCTTTCCTAATATGGTTACATGAGACTCCGGGTACAAATGGAAGGCTGACCGCAGGATTTTGTAGGAGGAGTCCGGATGTATTTAAACCCGCCCTCCATCCTCCTTGCCTGTCGACGGTTTCTCTTGTGTCCCACCCACCCTTCCCGTTTTTTCTTGCTATTTCTTTTCTTTTACTTTGTTTTGTTTTTCACACGATTGAATCATTGAAGTGAATCCAATGCCTTTAGTACATATGCCTTTTTGCGCCTGCTAGGTAAGGGAATGTAGTAAAAATATGCATCTTCAAATACTGGTGTTTTAATTGCTGCTCTCCACAACATGCACAGTCACATCCTATTTGAAATATGAGAAACGCGAACTTAGCAGTGAATCCCCTTGAAGTATATGGGAGAAAATGTTGATAATTAATTCAAGGCTAATAGGCAAGCTATTGTCAAAAAAGGCACATGCTGAACATTTTGCAAAGTTAAAAAAAAAAAAAATTCTAAATACCATACAGCAGGAGAGGGTACATTTAATGTGACTTTGAGGTTGACGTGGAAAAAACACCAATCCTTTAAATTGCATTCCTGTGAGATGTGCTTAACCATTTCAGCCCTGGAAGATTTGGCTGTTCAATGACCAGGCCATTTTTTGCGATACAGCACTACATCGCTTTAACTGACAATTGCGCAGTGGTGCGACACTGTACCCAAACAATATTTACGTCCTTTTTTTCCCAGAAATAGAGCTTTCTTTTGGTGGTATTTGATCATCTGTGTGGTTTTATTATTTGCGCTATAAACAAAAAAAAGTGTGACAATTTTGAAAAAAACACAATATTTTGTACTTTTTGCTATAATAAATATCCCCATTTTTTTTTTAAAAATGCTACTTTTTTTTCAGTTTAGGCCAATATGTATTCTTCTAAATATTTTTGGTAATAAAAATTGCAATAAGCGTATATTGATTGGTTTGCACAAAAGTTATAGCTTCTACAAAATAGATTTATGGCATTTTTATTATTATTATTTTTTTTTTACTAGTAAAGGCGGCTCTCCGCAATTTTTATTAAGACTGCGACATTATGGATAGTGTAGGACCCACTAATCATGGGGTACTTTGTCGCAGAAAGTGGGCTTAAGCATCATATAGTAATATGGTGTGATCAAATCCCCATATTTTTCGATAATGTTTTTTTAAAATGTCTAGGTGTTTTAGAAAAGCTGGAGGTAAATGTCAGTTTTGCATGTCTGCGCTGTAATATTTTTGTTCTGTTGTATGTTCTGTTGTATGGTCTTATGGCAGCACCATCTTTATGCATTTTTTAGGGTGTGCCCCCCAAATATCTTGTTTGTCTATTGTATGGATTCTGACCCCACTCCCTCAGTAAGTACCTCTCATTAGTGACCACCTGTGTCATCTCTCTTGCTCTCTCTCTCTCTCCCCCCCCCCCCACAGAACAGGGACGTGTGTGTTTACAGTGCTAAAACTTTCATCCAATTTCTAAATTGCTGCATTTGTAAATTTTAAAAGCCAATATAAAGGAATAGTAGTGGTAAAAAAATCACTTTGGGTTTAACTAATAGTGTTTTTTGTAATCCTCCTTTAAGGGGGTGTGGTAGGATGTGTGTCCTATACCTACATACTTTTGCTAATAGGTGTCCCTCATTTCTCTAATTTCCATCTCAAAAAGTTGGGAGGTATGTATGACCAGTGTAGTTCTTACTGCTTACTGTTATACCACTTGTACTCCAACATCCCCATTTCTTACCCTTCTAAAATGACCACACCTTAATTTTGGAGTATAAATGGCCATAGCAACCTATTTATTATTCACACCATATAAATAACTCCAATATAAAATATATACCAAAATATCACCTCTGTAACAACTTGTTTAACTCCAGTCTGTTGGTCTTTGACGGCACCCCCGAACTCCAACACATATTCCACCAATACACTGCGGGACCTTTTTCCACACGATAGTCCTGCAGCGGATAATCAGCTCGGAGACAACCCCCTTCCCGCAGTGCAACCATTACAGTATTCCAGCTAACCTTTTGCTGGAATACACCGGAGGGGCACATATTACCGATGAGCCCCCCACCCCTTTACATCACATATGTTTACTGCCACCTTCAAAGACCAACAAAACATCGCCACAGCCCGCAAGGATAACAACTTACCCGTAAGGGCTCCCCCACACCCCCAGGGCCCGCTTGATCCCATTTTGCAGCCCCAGCTCCCAGAAAACAATCCCCACTACCTAGAGGTGTATTCTAACACCCTCAATTACAGGCCCACATTAGTTTCCACCTCTACGTGCCTGATCACCATGCCCCCCATTCTGAGCCACAACCTCCCCACCACCTGAGTGTTAGACAACCGTACGAAGTCGTAAAATATCTGACTTAACATCCGAGATCAGCTCCCTGATCAATCGAACCCAAAAGCATTAGCCCTTGCATGCATAACCCAAACGACCGGCGGTCTATCCCACCGCACCTAACGTTCCACTTCCAATATCACCTTGCTCCACCTCAACACCCATACCCCTAGCCAGTGAACACATGCCTCCCTCCTCTAGCTACCCAACTGTCTGCCAACCGATCTCGCATCTGCTCTCCTGGCCCCCCAACAAACATACAGATAACAAAGAAAATCCAGACAAGGCGTATAAGTCCTCCATTTGGACGAAAAAAACACCAAACAAAGGCAGCACCAACTTTAAAGTAAACCAATGTACCCCACACCAAAACAACACAGCTTGTATGGACAGCCTACCCCCTCCCACTCGTTTTTTTTTTGTTTCTTTGTTTTTTGTTTATCCATTCCACCACCACATGAAGGCAGAGATAAGTGCGTAATCTCTTTGCTTCCCACCTACCATTCCTCCTTACCGCCGCCTCATCCAACCCACATCTGACAGCTTCTACAGCCGCCTTGATGCGGAAGGAGTGTGAAGTGTATTCTGCACCATCCAACCTTGCGTCCCAGCAGGGCTGGTGCAAGCATTTTTGACACCCTAGGTGAAACCTCATTTTGCCACCCCATTGGCTCCACCCCTGACTCCACCCCCTTCTCCTGCCAATGTGACCGGAGGCGGCACTATACAGGAAGCATTAGCTCTGCTTTCCCTAGCGCTGGCTCCAGTCCTGCGCTTCTAATAACACTAGCAGTCGGATGGAACAGCTGCCTGAGACTGAGTTAGTTACATGGTGTTACATGCATAGTTACATACATGCATAGTTACATGCTGCAGCCTGCAGAGCATGTAGATGTGGAGGGAAACAAGTGGCCGGGCGCCCCTAGGCAGCAGTGCACCCTAGTTTGCCTAGTGGTAGCGCCGGCCCTGCGTCCCAGCGGCATTTTCAGAACCCAACCTTGTGCCACATGAACTCCCCCCCCCCCATGCCATCTGTTCCAAACCTTAGAAACTCCCTAACCATTTTGTCCAGTTTTTTTTTTCAATTGTCCAACCCAAACTCCTTTTTTCAATCCACCCTGCACAGCAGGTTAAACAAAAGCCAAAAACCCACCAGTTTCCGATCAATGGCAGATACCGACCCCCGTTTACCAAGTTCCTGGAACCACAGTAGCACCAACAACCTTACCCCTCACATAGCCATGTTTGACCTCAGACTCCTGCACCGAACAACCCACCCTTCCTTTCATACCTTCACGTAAGCTGCCCATGTGGACTCACTGGCTGACTGCCCTGTTACCTCTCGTGTTGACGCCAATGCCATCTCCAATATCCGGCCCGAGTAGGGAACTCCTCCCCCGCTGTGGCCAGCTAAATCTCTGAATCTGTCCCACTGAAAATAGATGCAAGGAGTAAGCCCCCCATGTTTCCGATGCCTGCAAGATGAATAGCATATAGAAAATGTTCAACTGCACCTAACTCAACACAAAATGGCGTAGCCACCATATGACCAGTTGTGACAACCCGGACATGTTGTTGACCACGTAAACCACACCCACATAATCACAATTCAACTCCGTGTCAGGTTCCTGCATGACCCTTACCCCAGCTCCATATCCAGAACCACTGGAAAAATTCCAATAGCACACGTTTACGAATGAACACCCCACTTCCACCCAACAAAATTGGGGACACATTTCCTCACTCTATTGCCCCTGAAAGCAAAATGTCCCCAAACCTGTTTACCCCGCCGTGTTCGTGACCTCTTTTCCCATCGACCTTATTCACCGGGCTGGCATCCACCTATCGTCCGTTGTATGCGGCCAAGAACTCATACCAAACCTTCTAACCCTCCCTATGTTCCGCATTCCACTGTTTAAATTAGCCAGGGCTTGAAACCCCCACTGTAGCAGATGGCAGCCGTCAGCCAAAACCCACTCATCAGAATAAAACCGGCAGGTGAAATTGAACTTATCCAGCAACAAATGCAAAGTCCTCAACTGTACCTCGTGCTGTCCCTGGGCCTCCCACACCCCCTTCTATAGTACCTCCAACTTGGTCACCCTCAGACGACCCTCCGTAACCCCTGAAACAATTACAATGCCAAAACAAAATAGTACAATATCCCTCACTGGGCCCCCTGTGTTTTGCAGCCAATGGCACTAATGAATACACCTGCAATGTGCTGCAGTGTATAAAGTATAATCGCACACACACACTGGAGGAAGGCGGCCCAACACACAAAAACGTCCAAGCCATGTATGATTGAATCAGAGACCGACACGTCTCTACCCCCTTCCCCCCCACTCCGGTAAAGAACTAAGCATCTAACCACGGCCCACTAAATTGAGCAACCCATGGGCAGGCATCGATCCAAGTAAAAAAAAAAACTCCTCTTGCCAGCATCTATCCAGCAGCCAAAGCTCTCCGAATAAACTGTAAGTAAGTGGAACATGGATTCCTAGTTTGCCATAGGCGCCCCTTTTCCGTCACACCTAACCCACCTTATAGCTGTGTGCCTGAAGTATCGGACACAGTGCACCGCATCAGATTGTGACAGAACTTTTATTTATTTATTTATTTATTTGACAGATAAGTGGGGAAACAAGGCGAAACTTGTTTGGTTCCTCCTCATGCACCACCCCCTCTGTAGGCACCATTAAAAACCCCGGAGGCAAGCAGCCTCGCCATTTTCTTATCCGGGTATCTACTTATGAAAGGCTGCAACCTTTTCACCCCCTTCCAAAAGTCATCCCTTGTGTGACTAGGCTCACCTGTACATTGTCCTCACATGAAGCCACAATACAGTGGATGGGTCCCCCCACCCCTTTAACACTCGTGTTTAACGTCAAAAACCACCAAACTGACAGGAGCTCACATTGCACTGCCAACCCACCCCCCTTTCTTTTCGGTCGACCGTCCAGAGGGGGGTATACCCCCCACCCTGAAGGAACTGCTTCGGGGGCCTCTACTACTACAAAAACCGCATTCAGAGGCCGCTATCCTTTGATGCCCATGAAGAGATGGCCATACCGACCTGCGCGGTCTAAACTGCTCATCATCCCATAGCCAATCAGATCTCCCTTTTAACATGTGCACCTACCAATGGCCTACATATAACAGAACAACGCGTACCATGTTTGGGTTTTTCCACCCATGACAATCGCATAATGGCGACCGCCTTCCACAAAATCAATCGGTACCTCCTCTTACCTTCATCCTTTTTCCCATAATCTTCCTGCTTGACCCTATACACTTAAAATGTAAATTCCCCCTTTTTTATTTAGTTATTTATTTATTTTAAAGGGGGCCATAACAAGAAGATCTCCACACACTTGCCTTTTCAAATCGTATCCCGGACCTCCTATTTAATTGTGTTCCCAGGGGACCCTCAAAGCACCCGTACATCTCACATTTTTTTTCTGCATCTGCAATCCTTACCATCTCCATCCTACCATTACATGACAACCCCACCGCTGCGCCACTGTCCCCAAACTGGCAGGCACACCACCCGCCACTTGTGGGCCAGCATCCACCACCTCTGTTCCCGGCGGAGCAACCGCCGCCGAGATTGCACCCCCCTTTTCCACCCCCCAACAAATCCCTCAATGCAACTTAAACGAAAAACATTTTAGACATTATTTGACTTACCGGGCTGACTGGAACCCCAACAGCCGCCTCGCTTGCTTCCATTGCTGGCTCGCATCCCTGCGGCTCCTCCTCCTCGCACACTGACAGCTCGCCTTCCGACCTGTCATCCTAGACCAGGACCAATGGTATCATCAGCCCCCCAGACAAAGAGGCCCTGGGGTTCGTGGAGTCCCTCCATTGTAGTGCCCGTCTCAACCCCGAAGCTCCGCCTCCTGCCACGGTTCCACACATGCCCTCACATACTGTGACCTGGAAGGTCAACCTCATCCTTCCACCGCCATCTTGTGCCATCTCGTGCCGCCTGTATAGGCCCTGCCCAACCGCGGAGCTCCGCCCCTTTAAAAAAACTTTTTTTTTTCTTTTTTATTTTGTATAAGGGGCCTGGCGACCGTACTAATAAGTCTCCCTCACCGAGCCTTCCTCCCCACGCAGCGATGCAGGCAGAGGAGGTAGCAGTCCTGCGATTCACGGGAGGGAAAGCGGCCCCATAACGGCCTGTGGCCTCGCCCACCGAGCTGGGCCAGCAGCTTGGAGTCTGCCCAGACCCTGCTCAGGCAGACAGTTGGCTATTCTTTGCTGGGGGACTGGATTGTTCCCCCCAGAGGGCTCCTCACCTGGAGCATGGCCCCGGATCAGGGCCCTGGTGAAAACAGAGTGCCAGAGGACGCAATCTCTGCATGCGCAGCAACCCTCACCTCCCAGCCTCAATCCGCTCACCTGGTCATCCATAAAGACTGCACCCTGTCTGTGCATCCACCCCGGTCCCCTGTTCACCGCTGCTGCCTGCAAACTCATCCGAGTGACATCTCAGCCATGTTGGAGGAGCAGAGGAAAAAACTGCCTCCTCCTTTCTTTCTCCACAACTTTCTGTTCCCCAGCCCAGTCCCACCTCCTCCTTATATATTACCACTCCCCCTTGGACTTACTCACTGTCCCCTCCTCTCTTATCTCTTCATATTAACCCATGCATTGTCTCCCCTAAACACACTGTCATGCCCGGCTACTACTTTTTCTTTTCTGTCTTTTCTGTTCTGGGCCTCACTATACTCCTTTATTAAAAATGTCCAGCAGGCCTAAAGTGAGAGGCAGAGGTTCTACATGAAGAGGTAGTGGGAGACGAAAGGGACTCCCAGATCAAATCAGTGGTGAGGCCACACCATACAGAGCCTCTCACACACAGGGTTCGTCAGTGGCTGCAAAAACTTTCTAGGACCTTCCAGGCAAGTCTGCAACTGCTGCTAAGGCACCCTCTTCTACCCTTGCTAATCCCACAATAGCCCCACAAGCTGGCTTCAAGGAGTAGACAGAATAAGGCAGCCCATAGATGAGTCAAATTTTTTTCGTTCAACTAGCAGGTTGAAAGAAAAAAAATTACTCGATTCCCCCATCCACACACACTGTGGATGGGGGAATCCTCCACACTGAGCCTTTGTATTCTGACAGTGGGGAGGCTTCCCGGCCATCAGAATACCCTGATCAGTCTTGCAGGCTATAGCCTGTATGGCTGATCAAGCAGGGAAAATCCAGGGCAGTTGTACAGAAGTTGATCACTACATGCATTGAAATTTAGCCAGTTCAGCAAGGATTTTTGATCCATATATGGCCAGCTTCATTTGATCTCATGATAGCTGATTTGCTGCAGAGGGATGATCTTAGTCATAAGCAAGTATTTAGCCTTTCAGATATAATTGATTCAAAAGCTAGTGTCATTACCATAGAGGAAGGGGACATCAGGCAAAGAGCAGCAAACACTGATTATGTTCCAGCAGCTGGAGCTTATTGCAAAGTGGACTCCAGCGATGAGGAGGAGATGGATGATGAGGTGGAAGACTGACCGTGAGTGCCACAGATTAAGGTTCCAAGAGAGATGCATATACCAGAAGCAAGGAAGGATTTTGTTCAGGGGAAGATTGTAGAGGACTGGAAGGAGCAGCTGTCCTAATCCATCGGACGTGGTAAAAGTATAAGCCTATTGGGTACCAGATACATGAGGAAACACATCATTCTGATCCACAGAGCTTGGTGGGAACAGCACCTGAACGAGAAGGAAGTTGGTAACCAGGTTATGTTGCCAGGCTGAGGAGGATCACCCTAAATGCAGGGGGACTCCTGGGTCTGAAAAGTTGGAGCATGAGTGCAGTGAGGAGAAAGAGGTACAGATGACTACTCTTTTACCATTGAACAGGACAAATGGTGGCACCAACAGTTTCCTAGGTGTGCCCATCTTGCATTCTTCTCAGCTGCCAGAAGATTGACTTTGTGTCTTGTGAAGGATATGTAGTGTGCAAGCCTATGGTTACTGGACAATGTGTTAATGGTCATGTACCCTTCTGCTGACAGCGTGGTCCAGGGAAACAGACACATTACATTTCACATGTTGGTTCAGGGCAGTGGATTACCTTCTAGGCAAAATAATGGCGGCTAAGTACCTACCACTATGGCGTAGAACAGGCTATAAACATTTGGGAAGGGACAGATTCCATGAGCTGGAATGAGAGCAGCTGTAAATGCAATGGTTTTTCCATACTGCCATCAAGAAACTGTTAATTAGGGTGAGTTGGCAACATTTTTTCTTCTGCTTCAGCAGCTCCTGAGGAAACACCTGCCTTGTGAAATATGCTGTTGGAGATGGTGGGTGTAGGACAATTCTGCAGAGATTCAAGCTTTATCTTTACCTGCCTTAGCCTTGCCACATGACCCTCTACCCTGCTTAAAGAGGAAGTAAACTTCTATGTATTGTCTGTACCTATAGGTTAGCCTTTAATAAGGCTTTCCTTATAGGTAGTGTAAATATTTCCTAAACGTGTGCCGTTTGGAGATAACTGTATATGCAGCCAATGCGCTCTAGAGGAACGTGCAGGAGTGACGTCACGTGGCTTCGACCAGTCACAAAGCCGGAGTCCACAGACCCAGAAGGAAACGCGTGAAGATGGATGCGGCCTCCAGCGGTGACAACGAGGGCTTCATTTGCTTGTAAGTTTCACATACTGTACTAGTATGTGATGCGTACTAGCACATTATGCCTTTTCTTTTGCAGGTCAGAAAAAAAAACCCTTGTGAGAGTGCCCTCCCTATGTGTAGAGACCACAGATGTGGCGGATGCCACAGAAAAATGTTGTAGATTGGAAAAGTAAGAGAGGAGGCCTTTTGCTGCTGACTTTTCTTGTTGAAGTGCTGCTCCCTCTGAGCTCTTTGGTTCAGTCATGCGTTTCTCTGGCATGTGTTACTCAAATGGCTGGCACTTTTTCCATGCCTGATACTCTGCGGGCACCACAATGTTGTTGATGACAGCAGATATATTAAAAAAGGCTCTTACTCCAGGGCTCAGTGGACTAGTCCTGGGGACAGCAGTGGTCTGTTCCTGTAGGCCAGTGTCGCCAAATAGATTAGGACAGCTACTCTGTCCAGTGTTCTGCAAGCTGCCCCTGACCCTGGACAAAATCTTCCCTCATTGATGTTTTGACTCTTCCCCAAACCTTTTCTTCCCACCAGCCACCAAAGGATCCCTCCTAGCCTAAAGCCTTGATCTTGGCACACTTCCTCACTTATGTGATAGGCCATAGAGGGGCTGTCTTCATGGCTCAATGTTCACCCAAGCTGGAGTGAAAGGAGATCTCATCTGGAGCTGGTAAGGAAGTCAGGTTGCTTCTGGCTCAGCCTCAAAATTTATGGGAGTGGGGTCCTATGAAGTAGAACCAAGGGTGGAGCCACCCAAATGTATGCTGCCATAGAGTCTGTTAGGAAATTTACTAGTGAACATGTTCTACTTCTTTAGAAAATTACCCTCAAAGTTAAAAAGCTACCCATGATAGTTTGTGTTGTAATGAGCCTCACTACATGTTATGAAATGTACTCCATCATGGTACATAAAAAAATTAGCTTTTGCCAGCTTTTCTGACTCACAGATTTGAATGCTTTGCATGTTAAAAAGCCATATGAAAGAACTGTGTTATGGAAAGTGTTATAGCAAGTTTTATCCAAGATGTACAAACTCTTATCTTTCCTGCATTGCCAGAATTCCCTGCTGTGTATGATGTATAGCCAAAGCAAAATGCATTGAAAAAAAGGCACATCAAATGCACACTTTATTACCTACACCACATGATCTGAATGCCCTCAAGGTGGACACCCTCTGAGAGACCTTTTATTGTTGTTTTTTTAGCGATTATTAAAGCGGAAGTAAACTCTCTGTTAAAAAAAAATGGTCCCCCTGCACTACATACTACACATTATCACAGACTTACCTCTAAAGCAGATCCCTCCAGTGATGCACTGTCACCACTAACAGAGCTTTCATCTTCACCCTTGCCTTCCTTATGGGTTCATAGACTCCAGCCGTTGGAATGGTTGAGCCATAATGATGTCACTCCCACACATGCACACCAGAGTCACGATTCCGACACAGCGCTCTGAATAGATGGCACACACAAGTGTGCTGTCCATTCAGACCGCAGTGTACATGAGCTTGTAATGCTGCTACAAATGTGAATATCTTCTAAACAGTATATGTTTAGGAGAAATTCATTGTATCTATGTATATGTGCATAGGGTGCAGAGCGGTGCGCTGGAGCGCAGAGAGCCCGAGGTGGATGAAAACAGTGTATTAAGAAAGTCTCAACAATGCGTAATTAGGCCAGGTCTGTAGGCACAGCCTACTGGAGCCAAGGGCAAAACAGTAGCAGAAAAACGTTGTCTTTAACTGCTTGCCAATCAGCCGCCGTCATTATACTGAGGCAGGTCGGCACGTTCCCGCAAGCCGTTGTAGCTGTACGTCGGGCCTTTAAGCGGGGATAGCAGGTGTGAGTGCGCCGCTGGTGGCGTGCACGTGCTCGCTGCACTGAGGGGGGCGCCGATGCCTGTGGCTGGCCATGCGTGAACACGGGCATGAGAGCCAGAACAGGGATGTGTGTGTAAACACACACATCCCTGTTCTGTGAGGAGAGAAGAGAGAGATTGTCTGCTCCTACTAGCTAGAAACAACGATCTGTCATCTCCTCTAGTCAGTTTCACCCCCCTACAGTTAGAACACACACGAGGGAACACAGTTAACCCCTTGGTTGCCCCCTAGTGTTAACCCCTTCCCTGCCAGTGACATTTATACAGTAATCAGTGCATTATAGCACTGATCTCTTTTTAAATGTCAATGGTCCCAAAAATGTGTCAAAAGTGTCCGATCTGTCTGCCAAAATGTCGCAGCCCTGATAAAAAACACAGATCACCGCCGTTACTAGTAAAAAAAATAATAATAAAAATGCAATAAATCTTTCCCATAGTTTGTAGACGCTATAACTTTTGAGCAAACCAATCAATATACGCTTATTGTGATTTTTATTACCAAAAATATGTAGAAGAATACATATCAGCCTAAACTGAGGAAAAAAATATCTTAAAAAAAAAATAATTGGGATATTTATTATAGCAAAAAGTACAAAATATTGTGTTTTTTTTCAAAATTGTCGCTCTTTTTTTTTGTTTATAGCGCAAAAAATAAAAACCGCAGAGAAAATCAAATACCACCAAAAGAAAGCTCTATTTGTTGGAAAAAAGGACGTCAATTTTGTTTGGGTACATTATCACAGGACTGCACAATTGTCAGTTAAAGAGACGCAGTGCCGTATCGCAAAAAATGGCCTGATCATTAAGCAGCCAAATCTTCCGGGGCTGAAGTGGTTAAATGATGCCAGCAGCTTCTGCAGTGAGGAACGGGAATGTGGCCTGGCCAGTTCTGACCCAAATTGGAGACTTCCTAAGAGGATCTCACGTAGTCCCTGCACTTTCCCTATGCCTCTGAAACCTCTCTCTGTCACTATGCACTGTCAGTGACAAACGGGCAGACATAGGAGTAAGTCACACATGTGCAAGTCACAAGCAAGTCTCAAGTCTTAACTTTCAAGTCTCAAGCAAGTCCCAAGTTACTGTGGCGAAAAGCAAGCAAGTCAAGTCAAGTCCCTGCTAGAAGTCAAGCAAGTCAAGTCAAGTCATTTATTTTGGTCAAGTCACAAATCAAGTCAAAATACTGATCTACCCCATTTCCACCTTTAAATGAGTTAAAAATCAGTGTTCAGGAAAGGTTTTGTTTTATTTTCAAAATTACCAAAACTGCTTTGTGCTTTTTTCTTGGCATATTAAAGAAACACTTTGAATGTCCAAACAGCAGACAAGAAGCAGAACACTCAGCAATTAAATGGCCAACAAGCATGAAAAAATGTAGTCCTTGCTGAGGGTGAAAATAACTAAGTTCAAAGTTTTAAATTCAAACTAATAACACATTATTTTAACATATAAATCAGTGGACACAATGCCAACATCTGAACACTTGGATGGTGATGAGAATAGCCACTTAAAATGCCAGATATGGGGGTGTGCAATGGATCAGTTTTAGGGTTTTAATATACTTTGTAAATAGCACCCTATACATTTATAGTCAGTGGTAGTTGTATCCTCTGCATTATGCCCTGATAAAATAACATTTAATTACAGTGCAGGTCAGTGTGATAATGACTATGATTGCATCAGCTAGTACTTAAGTACAAGTTTCATATAAAAACAAATTTTTTAACATATGTAAAACAAGTGACCTAATGGACAATTCTGAGTGAGATTCTTTTTGAACCAATGATGTGGGCTTTATTTGTTGATTGTGCATTGTACTACAGCAGAATTAAAAAACATACTATATAAAAATATACTATGCATATACAATATACTAAACCTAGTATTGACAAGATATCTTCTCTATTAAAGAAGAGGATATGTAGATGTGGTTGTCCATATAAAAATGGCAGGGATGAGGAACAAGGAAATTACTTCTCACTAGTATATATGTATTACTTATTTATATATTAAATTACTTCTCACTAGTTTTATATATATATATATATATATATATATATATATATATATATATATATATATATATATATATATATATATATTAAAGTGGTTGTAAACCCTTACAAACCACTTTGACCTACAGGTAAGCCTAGATTAAGGCTTACCTGTAGGTCCAAGAAATATATCCTAAACCTACACGGTTTAGGTGATATTTGCCAAAATACAGGCACTGCTGTCTACGGCGCATGCGCCATAGACAGCGGCGTGCAGGTGCACTGAGCACGCCGCTGTCAGCGGCGATATGCCGCGAGTGGCGGCTCCTGTGCACATGCGCGGGAGTGACGTCACCGCGTCTTCGTCAAATGACAGCGGCGGAGCAGCGAGACCCACCGAGAAGATGGAGGCTCTGGACTACAGGGGACAGTGGTGACTTTGCTGGCTCCTGTGTCAGGTAAGTGACACATAATGGACTACTATACGATGCATAGTAGTCCATTATGCTTTACCTTTGCAGGGAATCAAAGAGGAAGTAAACTCATCGGGGTTTACTTCCTCTTTAAATAACTATATATATACCGGCGGGCGGCGACCATTCCAGTATTCAAAAGCCGCACCTCCTCCTCGTCTGTGATAGGCGGAACACTCAATTTCCCAGCATTCAGTGTTCCGCCTGTCACGGACATCCGCTCATCCTCATAACACAGACGAGGATGAGAGGATGTCCGTGATAGGCTGAACACTGCCTGCTATGAAATTGAGTGTTCCGCCTATCACAGACGAGGAGGCGCTGCTTTTGAACACTGCAATGTCCGCCGTCTGTCTGCATGACATGCTGATCAGGTAGGCAGACGGCGGCTTGCGGTTAGTGTGTTAGTGGTGGTTACGGTTAGGGGTAGTGTCAGTTAGTGGTGGTAGTGTTATGGTGCTAACTTGCCAAGTCATTGCAAGTCAGTAGTGACAAGTCAAAGTCAAGTCGAGTCATTTATTGAATTCAGTCAAGCAAGTTGCAAGTCCTCAAACAGGTGACTCAAGTCTGACTTAAGTCAAGTCATGTGACTCAAGTCCCCCACCTCTGCAAACAAGGAAATAGTTCCTGCACTAACCACTCACACAATGCACGCCAAATCAGAGGACAAGGGCCTTGAATAAGCTATGTCCTATCCCAAGATGGCAACAGAGGTCACAAAAGGCACCAGCGTTCTTCTGGTGACCGCAGGAAATCATAGAGGCAACAAGTTCCTCACAACTTCCTTCCCCTTCTGCCCTTCTGCTTCAAGTCAAGTGTCACTTACAGAAAGGAGGACAGACTGCACCTGCCAATAAACATGTAAGTCTTATTATAGGCTTACCTGTGGGTAAAGATGAAAAAGAGGACATTGCTACCACTTTAATATTTCTTTCTGCAGCTCTTGTTAAGGAAAACACAACATTTAGTAACACCTATAGTATACAGTAACAATACCTTCTTACCATTTTTAATTTTGGTCTTTAGATGTATTACTTGGCATTAAAACTAACAATTCTCATCAAATCTTGGCTTACCATTACAGTTAATCACAGTGATCATGTGATCGGAAAGCAACCTCCTGGTGTTAACACACATGTAAGAATTTGCCTTTTGATGGCTACCGTATTTATCGGCATATAACACGCACTTTTTTCCCATCATGGGTGCGTGTTATACACCGAACCCCCGCCGATTGTTCTCTGGGCTTTTCTGCCATTCTCAGCGGCTTTCGGCTATTTCTGGCTATTTTCGGCCATTCTCTGCGGCTTTCAGCTATTTTATGCTATTTTCGGCCGCACTCGACCGTTCTTGGTGGCTTACAGCCGCTCTCGGCGGCTTTCAGAAAGCCGAAAGCCGCAGAGAGCGGCCGAAAATAGCCGAATGCCGTCGAGAGCTACCGAGCGCCACCGAGATACACAGAGCATCCGCTCTGTATCTCGGTCATTTTTAAACGGCAAGCCGGCAAAGACACTGACAGGCTGCAAATGACTGGCAAGGCTGCAATGGAAGGCTGCAAATGGCTGACAAGGCTGCAGTGCAAAGCTGCAATGCAAGGCTGCAATGCAAGGCTGTAAATGACTGACAAGGCTGCAATGGACACTGACAAGGCTGCAAATGACTGACAAAGCTGCAATGGACACTGACAAGGCTGCATTGATGGGCATTTAAATTTAATTTTTTTTCCATAAACTTCCCTCCTAAAAGTTTTTTTCTTTAAAATTCCCTCCTAAACTTGGGGTGCGTGGTATACGCCAGCGCGTGTTATACGCTGATTAATACAGTAATTAACCACTTCAATAGCAGACAATTTCACCCCCTTCCTGCCCAGGCCAGCTTTTGACGCTGTCCTACTGTCAGTGTCAATTGAGTGGTCATACAGCACTGTACCCATATAACATTTTTATCTTTTTTTTTTTTTTACAAAAATAAAGCTTTTTTTTGTGGTGTTTAATCACCACTGGGTTTTTATTTTTTGCTAAATAAATGAAAAAAGACTGAAAATTTGGAAAATAAAAACTTGTTATTCTTCGTTTCTGCTATAAAATGTTGCAAATAAATAATCGTTCTTCATACATTTAGGCAAAACCTTATTCTGCTACATTTCTTTGGTGAAAATAACCCAAATCACTGTATATTATTTAGTCCGTAGGAAAGTTATAAAGTTCACAATCTATGATATGTATATATGAAAATCAATCAATCCTGATGTACTGACAGCCTAGCTCATTTCTTGAGGCCTGAAAATGACAGAACAGTACAAATATCCCCTAAATAGAGTAGACAGTCTGAGGTATTTAGTAGGATGCATGGTGAGTTTTTTGAAGTTGTAATATTTTGTCTCTTTTTTTTGTAAAATTAAGAAATTCCCACCAAAAAATATTTTTCAGTTTCTTTTTTAACATAATGTCACCAGTGCTGTACAGCGTCATAATATAATTGGGGCGGCACAGTGGTGTAGTGGGTAGCTCTCTCACCTAGCCAGTAAAAAGGGTCACTGGTTCAAATCCCAGTTTCCCCCCACACTCCAAAGACATGCTGGTAGGCCAATTGGCCTCTGTCCAAATTAGCCCCTGTATATAAATGTGAGTTAGGGACCATAGACTGTAAGCTCCTTGAGTGTGGGGACTGATATGAATGTACAATGTGTATGTAAGGCACTGCATAAATTGACAGTGCTATATAAGTAAATAATAATAATAATATTGTGGTGGTGATCAGGGACACTGACTTGTGACAGTGTGTAAAAATTATAATTCTTTTTTGATTTTTAACACACTGTGACCAGAGCAATATAGTGTTATCATAGTAACACTGTACTACTCTGGGGAAGTGATCAGGATTTTTTTACACATTAAGATGGCTTATACCAGTGAATTTGGTTAGCTGTGATTGGCCACAGCCAATCACATGATACAGATGGGCTATGATCGGCCCTGTTTGTACCATTGATCACTGTGACCAATTAAAGAGAACAACACAATAATAAACAATGGATGGCCTCTATGAAAGCATGAATGAAAGCCATCCATTGTGTACAGTTGCCATGTAATCTGCTGTGATTGGTCACAGCAATCACGTGCTACTGGCAGTGGCCGAGACACCGATGAGTCATCTGCTATGTCTGGTGGACACAGTGGGTGACAGATTGTGCCATAGTGGCCCATGGAGCACGTGCAAGGCACGTTCCAGGAGGACATCACATGACGTCCACCCAGAATGGTTAATGTCCTGCCCAGCCGTCATTTGACTATAGGCTGGCCAGGAACTGGTTAAAGATATTACCCTTCTATTTGTACAGTGTGAAAATTCTAAGAAGTCCCTAGCTAACAAAAGATTTGTAATTCATTGCCACGTGATTGGTAAAACTGGTGTAGCACTGCCCCCTTGGGGACTGCTTAGATTTACCTGCTCATCTGCACCATCATGACCCTGGGAACATTCCAACCCACCTGACACTCTGGGTTCAGACATCTTTGCACCACCTTAAAGTAATCAATCAAACCACTCAATGAATTTATATTCTATTAAAGTTTACTGAATAGCACAAGGACACTGGGACACTGTGCACAAGAACCGTGGGATATGAAGTCCAGGTGCATAGTCTTACAGAGTAATTGCCATTCTGAGGAACTACCGATCCCACAATCCCTTTGGGTCGACTTACATTTATGAGGTCAGTTAGTGATACTGGGCACTAGAGGGAAAATACAGTACACAAAATGACGGGAATCGCTATACTTTGCAATTGTAGTCCACACTGCTACACTGGTAAATCCGGCAATACATGGATCGAAAAGCAGGGACCGCCTGAATTTTTGATCAGCGCTGCAAGCTACTAATCAGTAGAGATGGCCGAATGGTTCGCCCGGCGGTGGTTTTGCGGCGAATTTCGGCTGTTCGCCGTCCGCCCGATCGGCGGACTATTGCCGCCGTTCGCCGGGCGGACTTCCGTGTTTACTGTGTAAAAGAACTTTGACCTATGATGACACATCCATTATGGGGTACAGGACAGCCAATTGAGACATTACAGCACATGGACACTTGGACATTCCCCCTAACTTATAAATAGACCTGATCCGGCGGCCATTTTACATTCTTTCTTCTGTCACTATAGGGAGAGGTTGCTGTGTAGAGCAGGGAGAGATTACAGTGACCCAAATCGCTAGCTATTTGGTCCACAAAAGTTCTTTTCAGGACTGGTATAGGTGTTAGGTGTAGTTCAGGATATAGGTTTGAGGCACTGCTGTGCTACTGATTGTTGCAGCAGCCTGTCTCTTGTCAGTGTAGAGAGAGGGACAGGACGTTGTGTGCTGCAGGGACAGTCAGTTTAATCATTAGCTGTTACTATTAGGTCCACAAAAGTGCTATTCAAGTTATTGTTCCAGCAGCCTCTGTTTTGTCAGTTTAAATAGGGACAGGCAGGAAGCTGTGTGTGAGGCAGTGAGGGACAGTCAGTTTAATCAGTAGCTGTTACTATTAGGTCCACAAAGGTTCTTTTCAGGACTGGTATGGTAATAGGCTTGTACACGTATAATATTCTTTCTTCCAAATATAGAAAGAATATTATACTTGACTGCTGCCCTTCTGCTGCAGTAGTCCTTTATGAGTATAGAGACTGAGGTACAGTCTGCTAATCATTCACAACCTACTCGTTCCACAAAGGTACTTATAAGGACTGGTAAGGTCTAGGGTGCTACAGTACATAGGGTTGAGTGAGGTACAGTCTGCTATTCCTTAAGGACTGGTATAGGTCCACAATACATAGGGTTGAGGCGCACTACTGCTGAGTCTGACTGCTGCCCTATACTGCAGCAGTCCTTTATCAGTATAGGGACTGGGGTACAGTCTGCTAATCATTCACAACCTACTTGTTACACAAAGGTCCTTATAAGGACTGGTAAGGTCTAGGGTGCTACAGTACATAGGGTTGAGGGAGGTACAGTCTGCTATTCCTTAAGGACTGGTATAGGTCCACAATACATAGGGTTGAGGTGCACTAATGCTGAGTCTGACTGCTGCCCTATACTGCAGCTGTCCTTTATGAGTATAGGGACTGAGGTACAGTCTGCTAATCATTCACAACCTACTTGTTCCACAAAGGTCCTTATAAGGACTAGTAAGGTCTAGGGTGCTACAGTACATAGGGTTGAGTGAGGTACAGTCTGCTATTCCTTAAAGACTGGTATAGGTCAACAATACATATACATAGGGTTGAGGTGCACTACTGCTGAGTCTGACTGCTGCCCTATACTGCAGCAGTCCTTTATGAGTATAGGGACTGAGGTACAGTCTGCTAATCATTCACAACCTACTTGTTCCACAAAGGTCCTTATAAGGACTGGTAAGGTCTAGGGTGCTACAGTACATAGGGTTGAGTGAGGTACAGTCTGCTATTCCTTAAGGACTGGTATAGGTCCACAATACATAGGGTTGAGGTGCACTACTGCTGAGTGTGACTGCTGCCCTACACTGCAGCAGTCCTTTATCAGTATAGGGACTGAGGTACAGTCTGCTAATCATTCACAACCTACTTGTTCCACAAAGGTCCTTATAAGGACTGGTAAGGTCTAGGGTGCTAAAGTACATAGGGTTGAGTGAGGTACAGTCTGCTATTTCTTAAGGACTGGTATAGGTCCACAATACATAGGGTTGAGGTGCACTACTGCTGAGTCTGACTGCTGCCCTATACTGCAGCTGTCCTTTATGAGTATAGGGACTGAGGTACAGTCTGCTAATCATTCACAACCTACTTGTTCCACAAAGGTCCTTATAAGGACTAGTAAGGTCTAGGGTGCTACAGTACATAGGGTTGAGTGAGGTACAGTCTGCTATTCCTTAAAGACTGGTATAGGTCAACAATACATATACATAGGGTTGAGGTGCACTACTGCTGAGTCTGACTGCTGCCCTATACTGCAGCAGTCCTTTATTAGTATAGGGACTGAGGTACAGTCTGCTAATCATTCACAACCTACTTGTTCCACAAAGGTCCTTATAAGGACTGGTAAGGTCTACGGTGCTACAGTACATAGGGTTGAGTGAGGTACAGTCTGCTATTCCTTAAGGACTGGTATAGGTCCACAATACATAGGGTTGAGGTGCACTACTGCTGAGTCTGACTGCTGCCCTATACTGCAGCAGTCCTTTATTAGTATAGGGACTGAGGTACAGTCTGCTAATCATTCACAACCTACTTGTTCCACAAAGGTCCTTATAAGGACTGGTAAGGTCTAGGGTGCTACAGTACATAGGGTTGAGTGAGGTACAGTCTGCTATTCCTTAAGGACAGGTATAGGTCCACAATACATAGGGTTGAGGTGCACTAATGCTGAGTCTGACTGTTGCCCTATACTGCAGCAGTCCTTTATGAGTATAGGGACTGAGGTACAGTCTGCTAATCCTTCACAACCTACTTGTTCCACAAAGGTCCTTATAAGGACTGGTAAGGTCTACGGTGCTACAGTACATAGGGTTGAGTGAGGTACAGTCTGCTATTCCTTAAGGACTGGTATAGGTCCACAATACATAGGGTTGAGGTGCACTAATGCTGAGTCTGACTGCTGCCCTATACTGCAGCAGTCCTTTATGAGTATAGGGACTGATGTACAGTCTGCTAATCATTCACAACTTACTTTTTCCACAAAGGTCCTTATAAGGACTGGTAAGGTCTAGGGTGCTACAGTTCATAGGATTGAGTGAGGTACAGTCTGCTATTCCTTAAGGACTGGTATAGGTCCACAATACATAGGGTTGAGGTGCACTACTGCTGAGTCTGACTGCTGCCCTATACTGCAGCAGTCCTTTATCAGTATAGAAACTGAGAGTTTTGTCACAGGGTCATTTAAAAAATGACAGGCAAAGGAAGAGGCAGGCCCTTCCACAGGGGTGGTAGGGGTAGGGCAGGAGCAACAGGCTTGAGCCAAAGTGGGAAGTTGCAGAAGGTGCGTTCAATTACTTTAAAAGACGCACCAGCCTTGGTTGAGTGGCTCACACGGTCGGAGATTTCCACAACCAAATCCGTTGGATTTTGCCCGTAGGATTTTGTCCGTCGGATCTTGTCCGAAACTGTTGCATACACACGGTCGGACAAAGTTGTCGAAAAATCTGATCTTTCAGAACGTGATGTCGTAATTTCGTTACGATGGGACTACATTCAGGCTAGTAGCCAATAGCTTTGATGTAGGAATTTGATCTGAGCATGCGTGGCACTTGGTCCGATCAAAATTCTCTACACATGATCGGAGTATGTCCGACCGGCCCAGTTGGTCGGGAAATATTTCCAACATGTTGGAAAATTGGGTCCGACGGATATTCCGACGGAATCAATCCGATGCATACCACACACAGTCGGATTATCCGACGACACGGTCCGATAGGACACATTCCGATGGATTCTCCGACCGTGTGTACGTGGGCTTACTCTTCTGCACCCTCCTCATCCTCTCGATCTGCACCCTCTTCTTCACCCTCTGCTATGTGCACCCCCAAAGACACTACCACCAACAACACCACCACCACCACCACCACATACCTTCCGCTTGAGTCACAGGAATAATTTTCCGATCCATATCAAGACATTTCTGATGCGCAGCCACTCTTGGTATTGGATCAGGAAGAGGAGGTAGCAACAACCGCTACTCAGCAGTCTGACGACAGTACCCAGATCAGCCCAAGGAGGAGGTTGGTCCCCGGTGTTGCTGCCTACTCCGAGATCTCTACTTATAGCGGTGGGGAAGGTGACGTCGATGATGACGTGTCTAGTGATGTCATGTGGGTGCCCACAAGAGAGGAAGAGGAGGGGAGTTCAGAGGGAGATATGGACCAGCAGATAGGGAGGAGAAGCAGGAATAACTTACATTGCATAGGAGGGACAAAGCAGACTGCTAATGTATCAGGAACGAGTCATCGACCATGTACGGTCACATCTGGGGCTCCCAGGACACCGGCACATGGCTCCGCAGTGTGGGCTTTTTTTAACGTGTCCGCTGCTGACAATAGCGTTACCATCTGCAATCTTTGCAGTCAACGCATTAGTCGCGGTAAGCCCAACACTCACCTAGGGACGACCGCCTTAAGAAGGCACATGAGCAGCCGTCACCGAGCCCAGTGGGAGCAACGGAACACACAAAGCCACACTCCAGGCTCTCACCGTCCAGCCTCGTCTTCTACTTCTCCTTCTCCTCTCTCCTCACAATTGTCCTCCACTCCACCTTCCATCACGCCAAGCTCACGTTTTTCTGCAAAAAGGCAGGCTTCCGTGGGCCTAATGTTCGAGCGTAAAAAAATGATGATGCCGGATAACCCTCTTGCCCAACGGTTGACGGCTGGCTTGTCAGAACTGATAGCCCGCCAACTACTGCCATATAAACTGGTGGACTCGGAGGCCTTTCGAGAATTTGTGGCCATTGGAACACCACAATGGAAGGTCCCAGGAAGGAAGTATTTCTCAGAGAAGGGCATCCCAGAGCTATATGGCCATGTTCAGTGGCAAGTGAATGTATCTCTGGCACACAGTGTCGGTGCCAAGATACATCTGACCACAGACACGTGGTCTAGCAAACACGGGCAGGGAAGGTATATCACTTTTACTGCCCACTGGGAGAACCTTCTGCTGGCCGTCAAGCATGTAACCCGTGGCACCAGTGTAGATTTGGTTTTACCACCACGGATTGCATGCAGGCCTGGCTCTTCTTCTCCTCCTCCTCCTACTCCATCCTCTTCCCTCTCCTCCTTGGCTGACTCCTCCTTTTCCACTGCTAGCGTCTCTTCCGCTGCGCCGCCCAAGCTACCCAGAACCTATTCGACATGCCAGGTGAGACATTGCCATGCCGTGCTGCGTCTGTTGTGCCTGGAAGCGAAGAGCCACACTGGCCCGGCACTCCTTTCAGCTTTGCGTTCACAGGCAGATCAGTGGCTAACACCGCTCAATTTGACAGTTGGTAAAGTGGTGTGTGACAACGGTGCCAATCTGCTTAGCACATTGAAACAGGGCAAAATTACGCACGTGCAATGCATGGCACACGTCTTAAACTTGGTCATGCAGCGATTCGTTGTCAAATACCCTGGGGTCCAGGACATCTTGCGGCAGGCAAGGAAAATCTCGGCCCATTTCAGAAGATCTTACACGGCCATGGCTCGCCTTGCTGACATTCAGCGGCGACACAATCTGCCGGTCAGACGTCTTATTTGCGATTGCCCAACGCGATGGAACTCAACCTTCTATATGCTTGATAGGCTGCTCCAGCAGAAACGTGCAGTTAACGTCTACCTGTATGAACTCTGCGGCAGAACAGGTTCTGGGGAGCTGGGTTTTTTTTCACCGCGCCAGTGGCTGCTCATGCGCAACGCATGCAGACTTCTGCGGCCATTTGAGGAGATCACCAAACTGGTCAGTCGCAGCCATGGCGCCATCAGTGACATGGTACCTTTTGCCTTCTTTATGGAGCGTGCATTGCGTCGTGTCATTGATCAAGCTGTGGAGGAGCAGGAGCGGGAAGATGAGGAAGTCGCAATGCTGGATGAATTCACAGGGGGGGCTACTCTATCTAAGACAAGTCAACAACAGGAGTCTGAAGAGGAGTCAGAGGAGGATGGTGCCAGGGCGGATGAGGAGGAGCAAGAAGAGCATGCTTTAAACCTTTCTGGGACCCCTGTTGTCGTGCGTGGATGGGGAGAGGAGAATGAAGAGGACGACATTATCCTGGATGATGAGCAGGAGCCAGGCCACCACACCGCTTCCAGTTTAGTGCAAATGGGGGCCTTCATGCTCCAGTGTTTTAATAGGGACCCCCGTATAAAAAGCATAAGGGTCAAGGACCAGTACTGGGTGGTAACGTACTTAGACCCCCGGTACAAACACAAAATGGCGGAAATGTTACCGCCGTCACAGAGGGCTGTCAGAATGCAGCACTTCTAGGCCTTGCTTCGAGAAATGCTGCATTCTGCTTTTGCGTGCGCTGGCAGAGGAGCAATTCCCACTCCCAGAGAAGGAGTTGCGGGTACCAATCCAACAGCGCCTGCAAGAAGAGGCCGGTTTGAAGATGTGTTGGTGACTTTGGATATGAGGTCATTCTTTCAGCCGACCCATCGACAGGTGTCATCCGGGTCCAGCATCAGGGAACGCCTAGACCGTTAGGTGTCCGACTACATCGGGTTAACGGCCGATGTGGACTCTCTGAGGAGTGATGAACCCCTGGACTACTGGGTGAGCAGGCTTGACCTCTGGCCAGAGCTTGCCCAATTTGCAATCGAACTGTTGGCTTGCCCCTCGTCCAGTGTCCTGTCTGAAAGGACATTCAGCGCAGCAGGGGGGCTCGTGACCGATAAGCGTACTCGCCTAGCTCACGACAGTGTTAACTACCTCACAGTTCTAAAAATGAATGAGGCATGGATCTCGGAGGAATTCAACACATGTGACCAGTAGGCCATGTATATGTCTAGAAACTATTTTTTTAATCGAGCACACAGACCTTCTTTCTTCATTTGGCTCACTTCCTTGTCCAAAACAAAGCACACCGTACTATATGCCCGTACCCTCCTGTTTGAAGAGGTTGAGCGGTGTCATATTTCTACTGGGGCTGCTTATTATGAGGGGCTCCCACCATCCCTGTGCTGTGCTGACTTCCTCCTGGGGCTGCTTATTATGAGGGGCTCCCACCATCCCTGTGCTGTGCTGACTTCCTCCTGGGGCTGTACCTCTGCTGTGCATATTATGAGGGGCTCCCACTATCCCTGTGCTATGCTCATTATGAGGGGCTCCCACCATCCCTGTGCTGTGCTGACATCCTCCTGGGGCTGCTTATTATGAGGGGCTCCCACCATCCCTGTGCTGTGCTGACTTCCTCCTGGGGCTGTACCTCTGCTGTGCATATTATGAGGAGCTCCCACTATTCCTGTGCTATGCTCATTATGAGGGGCTCCCACCATCCCTGTGCTATGCTCATTATGAGGGGCTCCCACCATCCCTGTGCTATGCTGACTTTCTCCTGGGGCTGCTTACGGTGCAGGTGTCAGTGCTCTCTATCACGGTGCTGGTGTCAGATCACTCTATCACGGTGCAGGTGTCATTGCTGTATGTCACGCTGCTGATGTCAGTGCTCTCTATCATGGTGCTGCTGTCAGTGCTGTATATCATGGTGCTGGTGTCAGTGCTTTATGTCACGCTGCTGATGTCAGTGCTCTCTATCACGGTGCTGGTGTCAGATCACTCTATCACGGTGCAGGTGCCATTGCTGTATGTCACGCTGCTGATGTCAGTGCTCTCTATCACGGTGCTGCTGTCAGTGCTGTATATCACGGTGCTGGTGTTAGTGCTTTATGTCACGCTGCTGATGTCAGTGCTCTCTATCACGGTGCTGGTGTCAGATCACTCTATCACGGTGCAGGTGTCATTGCTGTATGTCACGCTGCTGATGTCAGTGCTCTCTATCACGGTGCTGCTGTCAGTGCTGTATATCACGGTGCTGGTGTTAATGCTTTATGTCACGCTGCTGATGTCAGTGCTCTCTATCATGGTGCTGGTGTCAGATCACTATCACGGTGCAGGTGTCATTGCTGTATGTCACGCTGCTGATGTCAGTGCTCTCTGTCACGGTGCTGCTGTCAGTGCTGTATATCACGGTGCTGGTGTCAGATCACTCTATTACGGTACAGGTGTCATTGCTGTATGTCACGCTGCTGGTGATCATCTCCGGCACCCTCTTCTTTGCCTACCCTGACCTTCCCTCTCCTCCATTGCCTTCATGCGCTCCACAGTCCTGAATTGTCACAACAATTTCACATATAAAAAAAGAATGCTTGTAGTTGTCGATCCCAGATTCACCTCATACATGTGTTATTTCATTGGCCATGTGGTGGGACTATGTTTGCACAGCTAGTAATTATTTTGTGGCTGCAAATTTGACCTGTAGGTTTGCGAAGATCGCCTCCCATTGAAGTCAATGGGGCCCGCCGCGAACGTTACGGTTCGCGAACTATCGGCCGCGTTCGCGGTCCGCGTTCACGAAACGTCCCGTCGGAAGTTCGTCCATCACTACTAATCAGTGTATTATGATGGGTGAAAAGTCTCCCCACTGTTAAAATACAATAGCTAAGCAGGGAGAATTCCCCCATCCACACACTGGTTGAACAAACAAAATCTTCATCTGTGGGCTACCTAATGCCCCGTACACACGAGAGGGATTAAGTCTGACAGACCTCCAAAGGAGTTCCGACGGAGTTCCGACGGAGTTCTGGCGGACTTTTCGACCGAACGGACTTGACCACACACCATCACACCAAACTCCGACGGAGTCGAACGTGATGACGTACGACTGGATTCGACGTAGGAAGTTCATAGACAGTAGCCAATAGCTGCCCTAGCGTCGGTTTTAGTCCGTCGGAGTAGCACACACACGAGCGAATTTTTCGAAGGGGACCAGGTCCGGCGGAGTTCCGTCGGGAAAATTTGAAGCATGCTTCATTTCTAAAGTCCGTCAGACTTTTGCGAAGCTAAAGTCCGTTGCAGCCCACACACGATCGGATAGTCTGACGGACTCGGTCTGACGGACTTTGGATGTTGAAAAGTCCGCTCGTGTGTACGGGGCTTAACAAATCTTCCTGGATTTCAACTGTATATTTAGCAGTCTACCTAGAGTCACACTTTAAAGCTGAACTAAAATTCCTACCTTATAGGGGAGCTGCCTCCAGCAAGGGGGTAAGTGCTCATTTAATCTAGGGGACAGGAAAAGCACTTTTACCTATCTAATCCTCCACTCCACTGGCAAACGGCATCACCCCCCCCGAAGATTTTAGAACGCCGATTTGCAGCAGAGAAGAGGTTGCAGGGTTTGGTCTAGCAGCAGGAGGCCTAGCGGGAGCAGAGGGTCAGGTAAGTAAACCTGCTGTACCTGGTCCCCCTAGACATAAACAAGCAGTTAACCCCTACAGTACTACGACTGCAATACTGAGGACTTCCCAGCGTTCAGCTTTAAACCCAGTTCAGGGAAAATGTATACTCTGTCTACCATTACAGAAGCTATCAATAATAGTATAGGACAATGGGTGAGCAGTCTTTGGGACACCATTCTGTGTCACCTCTCATAGCCATTAGCCATTATTGTTTGGTAAACAGTAATTTAAACCTGTTTGTCCCCCTAGTCCTATGTATGGGAAAGATCTTCAGATAAAAGCAGACTTGTCACAGGATCAGATTGTTGTGACATGCTCATACCTCAGAGAGCAGATGTTTGGTCTCTTTCTTCATGCAGGGTTTTCAATATTTTATTTGAAATACATGTATGGTTTGGAAAATATGTGAAATCCTACAGATACCAAATGTTTTCCAGTGTTTAAGACAGTATTTATTAACTGTGACAGCAGAGTGATAAATCACTCGTTGCTTTTAAATGGTGGGCATGTTGATTATCTGGTCTTGGTGCTTGCTTTGATCAGAAGTGACAAGCTTGTCAGCTCTTTGGCATGTTGCCTCTGATTTCATTCTTCCCTCAGGGAAGATCAGCACCTGTTTGGATATGCAGGCTTTTTTACCTCTCTGCCCTCTAGCACTTCGCAGTTTACCTTCTCTTATGCTGGCCAGAAAACAAGGCTAGTGGTGCCTTAAATAAAAGACTTGCCTGTCTGTGGGCATCCTAAAAAAAAACGCCTCAAAGATGATTTCCAGGTATGGCATTTTTTTACATCGACCCAACTTGTACCTACACTATATTGTCAAAAGTATTGGGACACCTGCCTTTACACACACATTAACTTTAATGGCATCCCAGTCTTAGTCTGTAGGGTTCAATATTGAGTTGGCCCACCCTTTGCAGCTTCAACTCTTCTGGAAAGGCTGTACACAAGGTTTAGGAGTGTGTCTATGGAAACGTTTGACTATTGTTCCAGAAGCACATTTGTGAGGTCAGGCACTGATGTGGACGAGAAGGCTTGGTTCACAGTCTGCACTCTAAATCACACCAAAGGTGTTCTATTGGGCTGAGGTCAGGACTCTGTGCAGGTCAGTCAAGTTCCTCCACCACAAACTCGCTCATCCATGCTTTGTGCACTCCACCAAATCATTTGGTGGAGGGGGTTTTATGGTGTGCGGTTGTTTTTCAGAGGTTGGACTGAGCTCCTTAGTTCCAGTAAAGGGAACTCTTAAGGCATCTGCATACCAAGACATTTTGGGAGATTTCATACTCTCAAATTTTTGGAAACAGTTTGGGGTTCCTGTTCCAACATGACTGCGCATCAGTGCACAAAGCAAAGTCCATAAAGACATGGATGAGCGAGTTTAAGAAGGAGGAACTTGACTGGCCTGCACAGAGTCTTGACCTCATAGAACATCTTTGGGATGAATTAGAGCAGAGACTTGTCCAACATCTGTGCCTGACCTTACAAATGCACTTCTGGATAAATGGTCAAACATTCCCACTCCTAAACCTTGTGGACAGCCTTCTCAGAAGAGTTGAAGCTTTTATAGCTGCAAAGTGTGGGTCAACGCAATATTGAACTCTGCAGATTAAGACTGGGGTGCCATTAAAGTTCATGTGCATGTAAAGGCAGGCATCCCAATACTTTTGACAACATAGTTTATGGACCTATGCATGTGCCATATCCGGCCAATCCACAAGGAAGCTGGAAATCACTGTAGTAGACACTGTTACTACAGCGACTGGCTTTAGGGTCCCATGCCAAGCGGCTTCCCTACTGCTTAGTGAATACAGGAGGTCAATCGTTTGGCACATGTGCTTTGCCTTTCTCAATGGATGCAAAGCATTCTTTGGTTGTAAGAAGTGGAGAGGCTGGACCATGATTTCATAACTTTTACCTCATCCAGAGAGCACTGATCATTGCGAAAATGCTAAATGTTCTCTGAATGGTGCCTATGATAAGCAAGCATAAGGCTTGGCACAGGACCTAGAAGCCAAGGGTAATCACTGTAGCACCAGTGCCTACTACAGTGATTTCCAGCATCCATAGGGATCAGCGCATGCATAATTACATTGGTTCAAGCTTTACCAGTTTAACTGTGCAAAAATAGTGATACCTTAAATTCACCTTTAATAACATGGTGGTCAAATGAGAAATTGGGATCCAATGCACATCAGAACTTTGACAGCACAGTACTTCATTAACATGGATGGTTGGGTCATTCGAATATCTGTGTTATTATTGTAATCGAAATTCAATGTTCAGCATTGAGAGCTAGCTGATCACCTGAGCCCAATCCAGTCAACAGGATATCTGCTATAGCAGAAAACAGAATAGGCACCTTTGTAACATAGGCTGTTCTAATTTAATGAGCAAGACTAAAAATGACCTTGAAACTAGAGTGGTGTATATGATATTTAGTTCCATATGAAACTAAAGATCGAGGATAAATAACTTTTAAATGGCTGAACTCAGGGGCTTAGCTAGGGCGTGGCTATTGGGGCGATAGCCCTGAATCTGGGGCCCATAGCCCCGAGTCTCTTGCCGTTGGCTCCCTGCCTAACCCGTGGGTCGCAGTTGTGGCTGCTGTGGCAGGCAAGCTGGCTGCATGAGACAGGGGGAAGAGAGAATTGAGCGGACAGACAAGCAGAAATTACATCTCGCTCCGCCCGCTCCACATCAGCGCTCTTCACAGCCGGGCCCCTTCGAGGTGGGAGCAAGGTGTGGTGGGGAGCAGTTAGATGACATCATCTCTCACTGCCCGCCACACATCAGCACTCTTTCACCCTCACAGCACAGTGGGGTGGAGGTCACATGCTTCTTGTCTCCAGTGGAGCTCCACTTTGCAGCCAGACCCCCTTGCTTAAATGTCAGTGTTGCGGCGGGGAGCAGCAAGATGACATCATCTCTCACTGCACACCCCACATCACCGCTCTCCTGCCCACACTAAATGGACCAGTGCTGCCAGCCTGCCACCAATGCAGCGTCAATGCACATTTGGTGGAACTGGCTGGCATAGCAAGTGACAACCCACATCTGGTGGCTGGTGAAATGGCAAGTGACAATCTGAAAATGGTGGCAGGTGATGTGGCAATCTGCAAATGGTGGCAGGTGACGTGACAAATGAAAATCCAAATCTGCTGCCAAGTGAAAGTGGCAAGCGACAATCCACATTTGGGGGCAGGTGATGGTGGCAAGTAATTCGCTGCATCTGGTGACAGGCGATGGTGGCAAGTGACACGCTGCATCTGGTGACAGGCGATAGGACAAGTGACACGCCCAGGCTCCCACTGATTCTGCATTATGGTGAGTTGAACCACTTCATTATATATTAGAATGCAACAATAGAAACAATGCGCTTCAATCACCCTGACACCATGTCAACCATGGTGCCAGGATGATTGAAGCACCAACACCAGCTATTGCCCGTGAAATATGGCTTACCACTAGCGCGGGCCTGCAAAAAGGTTGGTGACCGCTGCTATGGGCTCTAGCCCCAGATCTTTTGCAGACCTAGCAACAACCCTGGCTGAACTATTGTTAAAGCGGAGGTAAAGTCTACAAATTCCAATTTTAGATTGTAAGCTCTAACAAGCAGAGCCCTCTGATTCCTCCTGTATTGAATTGTATTGTAACTATACTGTTTGCCCAAACGTAATAAAATGCTGTGCAAACTGTTGGCACTGTATAAATCCTGTATATTAATAGTAATAACCTCACCTCAGTTTCAAACTGGCTTTGGGATGGGGGGGTTCCTCCATTCACCTTGTTTGTGCGAATGGAGGAAATAGTTTTACTAACCGTGTATGGCCCACTTTGCTCTTCTGCATCTTGCTACACAAAAACACAAGGTAAAGTGATTGTCAACAGCTAGTTAAATTTATTGTGGACTATATAAAAAATAACAAGGTTTATGGTATGAAAGCTTCCTGTCTTGAATAAGCTTTGTATTGTGTCTTTAAGTATGCAAAAGAACAAGCACAAAAGACGCTTTAAAGGTCCATAGAGCGTTTATGAAGCAAATCTACTGGCCCCTTGGCATGCATTCACACCTTTAACAATCATGCACACTTAGAATATTTTACAAGCTGTGTTGACGTAAAGGGGGAAAAAAAATAGCATGAAGCGTCTTATGTAAACCCTTGTGAAGACAAATTATAATTTGAGGTATGTCTGGCCTGTCATCCTGATTGTGATGAATCCAGTGTAACGAGAAAAGTATTTTTCAGCTAAAACATTTATGTATAAGTACAGTTACATTTTTCATGTATGTGTTTTGTGACAAACCAAATTCCTGACAGCTGCTTCACACCATGTTTGTCAAAATGCACGCATGTGAGCATATAGAGTGAGAGAGATTAGAAAAGCAATCCAATAACTGCACAAATACATTAATGCCAGGAGCAGTTTAGTCAATTCACTGTACAAAGTTCAACAGTCAATCCAAGACAATGTGCAGTTATGTGTGTTTGACAGTAAATCTATCTATCTATCTATCTATCTATCTATCTATCTATCTATCTATCTATCTATCTATCTATCTATCTATCTATCTATCTATCTATCTATCTATTTCATTAAAGGGATCCATTACAAACACTGTATTTATTGGCATATAACACACACTTTTTCCTCTTAAAATCAGGGGAAAATCGTATGTGCGTGTTATACGCCAAACGGCTGCCTCGGAGGGGAAGGAGGGAAGGAGAGACGCTGAAATAAACAGAACAGAATCTCCTGTATACTTGGCTCTGCTCGCAGTCATGCCCAGTCCCGCCTCCTAGCATTGGCGTCCCGCCATTGGACCGGTGTTATATCCATCATAAGAGCCAAGCTAAGGGGCGGGACTGGACGGGACTGTGAGCCGAGCCGAGTACACAGGAGATCCAGTTCTTTTTATTTAAGGAGTAACAAGGCTGCATATGTGCACTGATCATGGTGCAATGATGGGCAAGGCTGCAGATGGCCACTTATCAGGCTGCAATGATGGGCAAGGCTGCAGAGGAGCACTGATCATGCTGCAATCATGGGCAAGGCTGCAGGTGGGCACTGATCAGACTGCCATGATTGGCAAGGTTGCAGATGAGCACTGATCATGCTGCAATGATGGGCAAGGCTACAGATGGGCAATGACCAGGCTGCAATGATGGGCAAGGCTGCAGATGGACACTGATCATGCTGCAATAATGGGCAATGGCAGGGCTGCAGATGGGCACTAATCAGGCTGCATTGATGGGCACTGACCCTTATTTTAATTCAAAGATGTTTATTTAAAACATTTTTTTCCCCTGAAACTTCCCTCTTAAATTGAAGGTGCGTGTTATACGCCTGTGTGTGTTATACGCCGATAAATACAGTAATTGCTTTTGCTAAGAGGCATTACCGTATGGCTATGAACAGTTAAAAAAGATAATACCTACTATGTACTGTACACGGGATTGTAGGCTGCACATACCCCACCTTCTTTTCCAAAATAACAACCATAAAACATTGAATCTTTTTTTTTTAAATACAAGACAAATCAATTGGCAGAAGAATGCTTGCGGAACTTATTGGTTTATTCAAATTACTTTTGCTTATTGCTTATTAAATTGCTTATTAAATTCAAATGCACAATTTATTAAGGCTGGGTTCACACTAGTGCAAATTGGATGCAGGTTTCCCTGCAGCATCCAATTCGTACAACAGGAGATTGTGACCGGCTCTCTATGGAGCCGGTTCACATATCTCCACAGTGGCTCCGATGCGATTTGCACAGGAGTCTTGTGCATCGTTTGGTTCATTGCTCTAAACCGTTGCGGGCTCATATGTGAACCCAGCCTAAAGATACAGATCATTTAAATGCTTAGTCATAAGAACTCAAGCATATATTATTCATTTAACATAATAACAAAGCCCCCCCCCCCCCCCCGATTTAAGGGTGAAATACCGCATTAAGTGTTCACTATAGAGTGGAAGGGTGAGTAGCTTTTTTGCTTATACTGAGCAGCAGCAAGAATACCTGGCCCTTTAAATACTGAGCCCCATACCTTCTGGAAGGTTTCACCACACCATATTGGACACATTTACCTGTTAACAAGGCGTGCAGAAAACATTTAAGGGACTGCACACCTAAAATTATAGAAGCCCAATACAATAGTGCAATGAAATTGAATTAGGTGGGGGAGGCAGCTGCAAACCCATGTAGGTGGCCCAAATAAATTTTGCCCTCCTTTTACATGGAATTGAAGGCTGAATATAACCATAAAACAATAAATAATTTTTTAAAGGAATACACGACAAATCAATCAATCAGAAGAATTTAAATAACTCATTAACTATTGCTTATTGAACTCAAATACACAAATTATAAAAGATACCAATCATTTAAATGCCTAGTCAAAATAACTCAAGCAAATACCATAATATTGACCATAATAACAAATTTCCCACCAACCGGATGTGTTGCACACAAGGTCAATCTACCCCAAACTTGCAGCCATTTCAATATAGTTCTGAAGCCCTACATTGAAAATGTCAAGTCCTATATCAGAAAGATGTATGAAAGCTTGCCTAAGGCTGAGTTCACACCACGGACGCATCTGGCTCACAGCAGGGGTCTGGTGCGTCCTGGTTCATCGTTTCAGGTCTGATTTCAGCCCAAATTTTGGACTGAATTTGGACCCGAAACAGACAAAAACAGGCACAGCGTTTTTGTGTAAAACGCACCATACCTGCTGCAGAAATATGTGAACTGGCTCCATAGAGAGCCAGTGAAAATTTCCTGCATTGTGAATTGGTTCCAATGGTGCGAACCCAGCCTTAAGGCCCGAGGATAACCCCCTTTTATTTTAAAATGGTGCAATGAAAAAGCCCTCTATCAGGGACATGAATTTTTTAATAGATCTGTTAACTTGCTTTCTGATCTTCTCTAACGCTTTAAGATGAGGAGAAGATAACCAGAAAAACTGAGGCACAATTTAGGAGAATATTATGGTTGTATTTGGGGAAGCAATTTTGGAACAATGAAGATCACGTTTGTACATGTAGATTAAATGTAGCGCTATGACCTGACCAAAATCATTACTCATTACTCAAAATCATTACTCCCAAGATGCACAAACAATATAGAAGGAGAAAGCCAAACCAGGAACAACCTAGAAAGATGAAAATACAAATTAGACCACTATAAACCTTTAACACTTTTCCAAAAAACTTTGAAAGACTGTCTGATAATCCAGATGCTGTGTTTGTCACCTAAAGAAATTAAAGAGAGAGGTTAGGAGATACATAAATATGATATTTCTTTGACACTCATCTACCCAATTTTTTAATAAGAGCTTCATCAAGGCCTAATCTATGAAAGAATGTGATGTAGATAGAAACTGCTACAAACCTAGACATTTACATTTTTTTTCAGAATTGTATAAAATTAACATTTTAGAAGAGGGGATCTACCAAAATGAATGAAAAAATTGCCCAAACAATTAGGCCTAATGCCGCGTACACACGATCAGAGTTTTCGTCAGAAAAATCTTGGATGGTTTTACCGACGGAATTTTGCTCAAGCTTGGCTTGCATACACTTTTGAACTGAACTTTTGACCGTCAAGAACGCGGTGATGTACAACACTATGACAAGCCGAGAAAATTAAGTTCAATGCTTCTGAGCTTGCATCAAATTATTTTCAAGCATGCAAAGGAATTTTGCACGTCGGAATTGCTACAGGCGATCAGAATTTCCGATCGGAACTTTTTCTGACAGAAGAATAGAGAACCTGCTCTCAATCTTTTGCTGGCGGAAATTCCGCCATTCAGCTTGATGTGGAGAACGCTATAAAAGATGTCCTAACATGCTGCATGCTGCATAACTTTTTAATTGTGAACAAGAGAGTCTACACAGACCCTACACACCCAAACCTAGGAGATGATATGCAATTCATGAACTTGCGCAGCTCTGCTAGAATTATAAACATCCAAAATCAGTTTGCCAATTTTTTTGTTTCCCCTGCTCGTAGTTTGGCCTGGCAAGACCAATATATTTAGTTTAATTTTTCTTGATATTAGCCTTTTAGTTACTTATCTTGAATGTTCTCACAGATTAAAAACATTGCATTTTTTTTTTTTCATTTCAATAAAGTTAAGTAAATTTAAATAAAGTTCATTACATTACAATAAAATTCAGATCTTTTTGCTTATTTTTTTTTATTTGGTAATGGAAAATAATACAACCAAACATTATGATTTTAACAAATGGCTTCTTTAATAAAGTGTAACTTAAAAAAAAAAAAAAGAGGTCAAAACTGTTAGCCAATATAACAACTGACCATCAACTGGCCAATAACTTTTTATCAATAAAATGGGTGACAAAAAACACAAATTTAATAAAAATAAAATCATAATTATTCATAGACAGGATATTCACTCTGTGATTCCTGCCGTGGTGATTTGGAGGGATAAGTGGTACCAAATTGATGTCCCTGGTGTTGAGGTGGGGGTGGCATGCTTGCAGGAGGCACATTTTGTACGTAGGAGGAAAGACCTGGCACATATGAGTAGGCAGAAGGGGAACCTTTACCATTGTGAGGGCTGCTAGAAGACAGGCTTGGCACGTTGGTGGAGTGGTACACTGGTGGCCCAGGGGGAGCAGTGGAAGAGGGACCTGGCACATAGGTGGAGTGGTACACTGGTGGCCCAGGAGGAGCAGTGGAAGAGGGACCAGGCACTATTTCAGAATAGGTTGAATTATTTTATAGTGTTCAGAAAACAGCCCATAAACTCCGCTGCTGATTAAAGTTCAAAAATGGTCCATGTGTGCATAAAAAAAAAAAAAAGTACCAGGCCACATGCCCTCAACAAGGGAAGGGTGCTTTGGAGTAGCCCCCAAAGCATCTTGTCCCCATGTTGATGGGGACAAGGGCCTCATTCCCACAACCCTTGCTCTGTGGTTGTGGGGGTCTGCAGGTGGGGGACTTATCAGAATCTGGAAGCCCCCCATGTGAAATGGTAACGAACACATTTTAATGAAAAAAAGTGAATTTTTTCCAAAAAAAGTGTGCTTGTAAGACTGCTACACAAATACAGTGTGACAAAAAGTATTGCAACATTTTATTCTCTGGGGTGTTAGAGAAAATATATATATATAATGTTTGTGGGTTCTAAGTAATTTTCTATCAAAATTTTTTTATCTTAACGCCTTAAGTGGTTAAGGACCCTAGGGTGCAAACCATCTAGTCTCGGTGACTTATTAACCACGTGCCGACCGCTGCACGCCGATATACGTCGGCACAATGGCAGCGGTGGGCAAATGGGTGTACCTGTATGTCTCCTTTAAGAGCTGGGGATAGCAGGCGCGTGCCCGCCATGTACAGCGTGGACATGCCCGCGGGACCGGCAGACTCGATGTCCGCCGGTCTCCCGGTGATTGTGTCACGGGGCCTCAGAACGGGGAACTGCCTATGTAAATAAGGCATTTCCCTATTCTGGCTTGTGTCATGACAGAGATCACCACTCCCTGTCATCAAGAGCGATGATTGCTGTCATGTGACCTGAAGCCCACCCCCCCCCCCCCCCCCACAGTTAGAATCATTCCCTAGGACACACTTAACACCTTCATTGCCCCTAGTGGTTAACACCTTCACTGCCAGTGTCATTTACACAGTAATCAGTGCATTTTTATAGCACTGATCACTGTATAATTGGCAATAGTGTCAAAAGGGTCTGATGTGTCTGCCATAATGTCGCAGTCCTGATAAAAATCACAGATCGTCGCCATTACTAATAAAAAAATAAAAAAAAAATGCCATAAAACTATCCCCTATTTTGTAGACACTATAACTTTTGCACAAACCAATCAATAAACGCTTATTGCGATTTTTTTTTTTTTACCAAAAATATGTAGAAGAATACATATCAGCCTAAACTGAGGAAAAAAATATGCTTTTTTATATACCTTTGGGGGATATTTATTATAGCAAAAAGTAAAAAGTAATGCGTTTTTTTTTTTCAAAATTGAGACTCTTTTTTTGTTTATAGCACAAAAAATAAATACCAAAGAGGTCATCAAATACCATCAAATGAAATCTCTATTTGTGGGAAAAAAAGGATGTCAATTTTGTTTTGGTGCAACGTTGCACAACCGCGCAATTGTCAGTTAAAGCAACGCAGTGCCAAATCGCAAAAAGTTCTCTGGTCAGGAAGGGGGTAAAATCTTACGGGGCTGTACCGATTAATGTTACGTTTTTCAAGTCTATTTCTAATTCTGTCCCCTGTTAGCCATGAGGGTGACATGTCATGAGGATAAACATTGCAGTTTTGGTTACTGAAGCTCCCCAATTCCCTCATAAAGACAGAGGAGAAGAATAAATGTAATACCTTCATCATCTCTCCATCCTTAGTAACCAGATTGCCTTCATCATTCTTTATGGGACCAATATCATCCCTTTCTTACTATTTATGTACGTAAACAATTTATTGGGATTTTTTTGACTCTCTTCCGCTATGTGCCTTTCATGTTCTATCTTAGCCACCCTGATTGCACCCTTACATTTCTTGTTGCATTCTTTGTAAAGTTGAAATGCTGATGATGATCCCTCAGCCTTGTATTATTTAAAATGTATTTCCCATTGGGATGCACTGGCTAATGCCCTTATTTAATATGCTCTTAAAGCATACCCATTTTTCCTCTGTGTTCTTTGTTCCTAAGATTTTATCCCAATTATTATCTTCTAGCAAGTATCGTAGTTTAGGTAAGTTGGTTCTTTTGAAATTCAGTGTCTTATTTCCTTTTGTTTCCTATTTGTGTGATTTATACTAAAACAAACTGACCTATGATCGCTGTTTCCTAAATTGCCCCGTATTTCCACATATGTGATCAGGTCTGTATTGTTGGTAATCAGTAGGTCTAGTAACGTTTTGTTTTGTAGTTGGTGCATTTACCATCTGACCCATGAAATTGTCCTGCAAGACATTTGGGAACTTAGATGAATGCTCAGTTTCTTCCACCCAGTCTATGTCTGGATAATTAAAATCCCCCCTTATAATGATACTTCCCATTCTTGCTGCTAATCAAATTTGTGATAGGAGGTCCGCCTCTGCCCCTCCTCCCTCTGGTTAGGGGGCGTATAGCATACTCCTAGTATTACTTTCCCCTTAGTTTCCTCTCTTTGTAGATCTACCCATAAGGATTCCACCTCCTCCCTTGCTCCCTTAGTGATGTCATCGCTCACATTCACTTGTACATCATTTTTGATATACAGGCATACCCCTTCCCCTTTTTTACTCTCTCTATCACTGCGATAAAGGGAATACCCTTGAATGGTTGTCAGCCAATCATGAGAGCTGTCAAAAAAAGTCTCTGTTATTCCTACAAAATCTAATTCTAAATCACCACAGTCAAAAATGAATGTGAATTCTACTGGTGCTTGGCAAACTTTAAATATGCTAAAATGCAAGTGTGTGTGTGTGTGTGTGTGTGTGTGTCTGGATGCACAAACCAATAAATGGTACCATAACTAACTGATGCTACTGATACATAATTACTATTCAGAAGGCTTCTACTGCCCCTATGCTGATGGGCTTCAGTTGAATGGTATGCTGTGATTGTAGTTGCTCACTCTATACTCAGCAACCCTCCTCCCACTGCAACTTGTATACTATACCATGATCTAGAATTTTTCTGGTTTTGTAATAATGTCTTTTTTTTCTTTTTTTTTCAATCGATAATGTCATATAGCACTTGACTAAGTACACCACACTCAGCTCAGGTAAATGCTTCTTTCCTTTTTTTGGGCTAACTCAGTCTTACCAACAAAATAAGTAAGAGAGACGTGGCCAATGGTGAGGGCCAGTGTGTGAATACCTAGAGCATGTCGAATTGCAATTACCCAGTGGCTATTGTGTTGTAACTCGGAGAGAAATGAAGAGGCTTACATAGGAGTGGGATGGGACAGATGTTAGAGCACATTAATCTAACAGGGCCTTTCTGTGGCTATGACATTAGTGCTGTTTACCAAAAAACTTTGGGCCTTTTCAGCTGAAAGACCTTTGCAATAGAAGAAAAAAAAATGCTATTTTGTAGACCTCGAAGAACGAGTATAATTTGAGCTCTTGTAAACATGAACTTATACTGACCTCCAGCAGGTTCGATTACTTCTTTTTTTTTTAAATATAGAAGGCGGTGTTTCTCAGGATTAATTGTTAAAAGTTTCCCAATGATGCTTTGTACAGAAAGTGATTGTGCCTGCAAGGGGAAGTGTGGCTAGGGGTCATGACACTGTAATTAGAGCCAAGCATTTAGTAGATCACTATCAATTGTTGGATGAACTTTTCATGGCATCCATAAAATGCACATATACTCTAACATCCCAGATAGGTGCATTTTTTAATTATAGCTTAAAGTGATTGTAAGGGTTCGTTTTTATTTTATTTCAAAATAACAAACATGCCATACTTACCTCCACTGTGCAGTTCATTTTGCACAGAGTGGCCTCGAACATCCTTTTCTGAGGTCCCCGGCAGCTCTCGCAGCTCCTCCCCGCATCTGATAACCCCCTCGGAGAAGTGCTTCCCCAAGGGGCTTACCTTGCGGGCACGCTCCCGAGTCCAGCATTCGGCGTCCATAGCTGCCGAATGTATGACTCGGCCCTGCCCCCTGGCACCCACGTCTTTGGATTGGATTGACAGCAGCAGAAGCCAATGGCTACGCTGCTATCAATCTATCCAATCAAGAGTCGAGAACCCCAGGCAGAGAGACAGCGCGATCCTGCCGGGTCAAGTTTCAGGGCTCAGGAAAGTAAAACGGGGGGCTGGGGGGGGGGGGGGGCGGTCACTGCCGGGTGTTTTTTTCACCTTAATGCATAGGATGAATTAAGGTAAAAAACAAAAAGGTTTACAACCCCTTTAAGGTTTTGTATTTGTTGTTGAACTTCCAAACTGCAATTGTCAAATGCACCATTGTGTTTTCCAGTTGCAAGCCCAATTCATGGACAAGGGAAAAAACATTGGGGTTGATTTACTAAAGACAGAGAGGCTGCTCACCTAGAAAATGTAACGTCCACTTATTAAATAAAGTGAACCTGTGTTCCCTTTGATTATGCAATCATTGTGAGGGTAGTTAGTAATTTAGTTAGATTTTTGCTATGTAATTGGGTATTCTAAGTAAACACAGTTTAACTTAAAGTGGGATTTCAGATTCTCAGTCAACATTGCCAATTTTTTTTTTACATTTCTTCAGATACTTCCTGGTTTCCATGCATAGGCAAATAATGCCCTGTACACACGGTCGGATTTTCTGATGAAAAAGGTCCGATCGGATTATGTTGTCGGAAAATCCGATCATGTGTGGGCTCTATCGGACTTTTTCCGTCAGAAATCCCGACAGAAAAAGTTTGAGAGCTGGATTTAAAATTTTCCAACAACAAAATCCGATTGTTTGTAGAAAATTCTGACAAAGTGCCACGCATGCTCAGATTAAATTACGATACCAAAACTATTGGCTACTAGCCTCCCTTGTAGTCCCATCGCACACAACAAACGTCACCTTATTCCGAACGATCGGATTTTCCGATAACTTTGTCCGACCGTGTGTATGCAACACAAGTTTCGGACAAAATTTGTCGGGAAAAAAATCGGATTTTGTGGTCGGAATGTCTGCCCGTGTGTACAGGGCATAAGGTTATACATACCAGGAGTCTTCAGGAGGGGAGGAGGGGTTTCATTAGCTAAGCACACTTTCCTGCCTGCATACCTAAGCTAAGGGCAGATGGATACCAGGAAGTAAATGCTACATAAATCATGTGCTCTTACATAAGATGGTCATGGACAGAAATGCGAGAGGTGGTTTTCAAAGTTATTTCTCAGCAAAATAAAGCATGGAGACATGGATAGTTACTTTGCTTTGAATAATACAAATTATATATTATTGATGTGTGGTGCTCAGATGCAGTGTCCTTTCACTTTAAGCTGGCCATACATGGATCAAAAATTCAAATCCATGTGTGACTGTTCCCATTCGAGAGGAGTTGATCACTAATCCACTCCTCCCAAGCAGTACCGTCGGTATAATTTTTGCTTGATCAGTGCTTGCAGCCAATCGGCTGCAACACCAATCAGTGTACTCTGGCAGTAAAGCAGTTGCACTGGCAGAACAATGCCATGCCTGTACGGCATTGGAAAAAGTCCCACATACTGCATTTTTGGTGGGAATGGCATTTCCTTAACCTCCTTAGTGGTATCCCCGAGTGTGGTTCAGGGTGAATTTTCAGTAGCAAAAGCGGTAACGCTGAGCCACTCTCGAGATCGCATCGCAGGATCCAGGCAAAGTTACTTACCTCGTCCCTAGGATCCTGTGATGTCGCCCCCCCCCCACCCCCCCATGTGTTTGAATTCATCACAGTGACGAGCTCCATTCCCTGCAAGCGTTGCGATGCACATGGACGGAGTACAGCACCAAATTCAAAAAATTAAAAACATATAACATACAGTACATTATTTCACCTCCTTTTTGTCCCTAGTGGTCTGTCCAGTGCCCCTCTTGCAGTTTTATATTATAAATACTGTTCCTTCTGCCTGGAAACTGGAGATTGTTCATAGAACCAAAACCGTCCCTTTACATCAAAAGAGGTTTTAGACCAGCTAGAAAACAGCGATAATAAATTAGAATGACTTGCAGAATTGAGCAATAGCGATTTGCGGGGGAAAACCTTCATCAGACACTGAAAGTAATGACAGCGACAATTCTGCAACTGAGCAAATTTCAGTGTTTTTGTTTTGATTACATTATTGAATAATTTTTATTATTATTATATTATTATTTGTTATAATTATTTATAGTTATTTATTATACTATAATTTATGATTTTGTGTTTCAAACTTTATCATACCCAGGATGTCTACTAGACTCTTGTTTGGACAGATTTGAGTTATTCCTAAGAATTTCCATGCAAAACAATGTACCGCTTTGAGCATCAAAAATCGGACATAATCATACCGCCAGGGAGGTTAAAACATGTATAAAAATATATAGCATTAAGTACTGATTAAAAAAAACATTAATGCATGTATTTTCAAGTGTATATTGTGAAATCAGGCCCTTAAAACCCTTTGAGGACCAAGGGACATATTTTCCCCATGCTTTTAATTGCCTGTATCATCTGATTAAGAACTTAAAATACTTTTTTTTTTTGGTTTGAGTCAAAATATTAGTTCTTATCAACAAATGGTTGTCATAATTCCTCCCCCAAAAATGACACATGTGTGGAAATGGTTTTATTTATCGTTCAAATACATTCTTAAAGGGAAAAAATATAATTATTTTTAAATTGATGATGGTAATCTTATGGTCCTCAAAGGGTTAGGGGCCAGTAAAGGTGCCTAAGAACAAGCTCAATATGTCTCAGTATACAACAAGTGGCAGCCTGACGATGCATGATGGGAACTTGATCCCAGCAGATATTCCTGATACACTGGGTTCTCAGTAAAGTTGCTATATTTCAGTTAGGCCGGCCATACACAGTTCGAATTTTGGCCAGTTCAGCAGGAACCAGTCGAGATTCAAACTGTTAATGGGCAGGCTAAATGTCCGAGTTGATCGATCAATCAACTTGGGTACAACTAGTCTGCTGATTTATTGCTAGCGCTTGCTATAGCCGCTAGCGGTAATCACTGTCTTCTCCCGGCAGGGACGGTTTCCAGTAGAAGACAATGGCCTGGTAGGAGGGATTCTCGCATCAACACTGTATCGATGGGGGAAGCAAGCTAACTTCTTTCCTGCAACCCGTGCAGGAAAGGAATTCACTCCTATGGCCGGACTAAATTCTCCATTGTTCTTGGTTGATACGGCAGAGATAGTGACGTGTTGCATGTTAGAGCCTATACCAGATCCACCAAACCTGTGCTTAACTATGAATGTTCCTTCATGAGCTTAGGTACCACCATATGGCCAAAATGCATTCAAATAAATTGCAAAACATGAAAAAAATGCACCTATGATGCTATCAATACTTTAAAAAAACATATTTTAAAGCGCATAGGTATAATGGACCCTAAAATGTTGTCCTGTAGCTGCTCTCACAGAGTGTGGCTTTGTAAAGCCAAAGAGAGCAATATTTGACGTTCTCTGCCAGCCAGAGTAAGTGACTGAAATATTTTGTATAGCAAACCTGCTCATTAGCATTGCAAGTAAAACTTGCAGTCTAAGCAGTTCTCACACCTTTCAGAGGAACAAATGGAATATCTTAAGTGTTTAATGAGAACAGGTACTAATACATACTGCATTCTTTCCCTTCAAATGATGGAAGCTGCAATGAAAGTGCCACAAGCAGGATTTTACAGGAAAAGTGTTGAGATAGATCTATAAGCGCTGCATGACCATCTGCCACATTTACTAAAATGAAGATTAGACTAGGGATGCTGATCTTGCTCATCCCTGTAACACGTGTGACAAGTTGGGGAATTTGTAGCTCATTGGTAGTGCCAAACAGTGAGTTTACACCACGCCAGAAGTACGTTTCAGGACTTTTTCTACCCATTTTTATTTAAAACAAAAATAGATTTACACTTGAATAGTTTCCCATGCAGGGAGTTTTCACAATCAACGCAGCAAAACATAGAATTCAGCCTCGTGGCTCTCTTTGCAGCTTCACTGCTCAGGCCTCATGCCTTGGTCCTCCAGACCGTCAAGCACAACAAACACAGTGCTCATGCACAAAGCGCTGTGGCTTGAATGCTTCTCCTGCAGCTCCCAACTGCTATATCCTCACATACTCGGGCCTTTGTTGGTCCTGACCTGGACAGTATTGTGCGATGTGCACCTCACAGCTCCCTTCCCTCTGGCTCTAACATGAATGCAGCACACCCCCCCCCCCCCCCGTTCTGCACCTGCGGGAGAAACACACCAATTCTTCATACTGCCACTTCTGCGCCTGCTATAACACCCAGGGGTCCAAACCAGTCTGACCTTTCTAAAGGGGCACTCTACCCACATCTTTTTCCAGATATTCTTCCACAAGCACTTCTTCCTAACCTTTGGGGGTTCCCACTGATATCTCTACCATCCCCAGGACTACTCTCCCAGAACTGTAGGGAGACTAGTCCTATCACATCTGTCAGGGGACCACTCCCTTACTACCTGTATCAACTTTAACCAGCACCATCTGTTTTTCAGGTTCATTAATACCTGTGTGCTTACCCTTGGCAACCAATTTTTCAGCAATCCACAACTCATTATTGTTAATATCATCAGGAACTCTTGTCCCATTGTTTGCTAGGACAGTGTCTGAGAAGGGACCACATGCATGCAAGCAATTATATACTTTCTTTGAGTTAATAATGGATGTGAAAGCATACTACAGCTGCCCCTAAAAACTAATTTTATATAGTTAGGGCCAAGTTACATATATATGTGCGCAACTACAGACCTGGTTCATCTCAGCAATGCTGCAGGATAGAAGTGAGTATGTATGTCTATTTATTTGAAATCCTACACTTCTTCTTTAACATTTATCATATTATTTATCATATAACCTACCGTTATCGCTTTGACCCTAACACTTAACCTAATTCATAACCAGAGTCTTTAACCACTTGCCGCCTGTCCACCATCAAATGACGGCAGAACGGTGCGGCTCTCATTCTGGGACAACGTCATATGATGTGTTCCTGGGACAGGGGTCCTGCGACCGAGATCCCGATCTCATCCGTGGCTCTTTGCCCATGTGATCGGCTGAGTCCAGTCACAGCCGATCACAAGTAAATAAGGAATTACCGTTTACTGGTTCTCCTCGTCTCACACTGCCAGAGTGTGAGGTGAGGAGAGCTGATCAGCGGCATCTCCTCACAGGGAAGATGTGTAAAGGTTATAAGAATAAACCTCAAAATGTGGGATTTTAAAGGCAATTGAAAAAAGATAATACATTGTTTAAAAAACATATATCGTTTTATTACAAATTGAATTGAATAAAAATTCCAAGAATGGAAGCAAAAGATGTGTAAAGGTAATCAGGGTACAACCCATTCGTGATGTCACTATGTGCCCATCAGTGACACCAGTCTGTGCCCATCAGTGAGGCAAATTTGTGCCCATTAGTTATACCAATCAGTGCTGCCTATCAGTGCCGCCCATCAGTTCCCATCAGTGCCAGCAGCCAGTACTGCATATCAGTGCCACCTATCAGTGCCCATCAGTGCTGCATATTAGTGCCTCCTCATCAGTGCCACCCCATCAGTGCTGCCTCATCAGTGCCCATCGGTGCAGCCTATCAGTGCACATCAGTGTAGCCTCATCAGTGCACATCAGTGAAGGAGAAAAATTGCTTATATTTTCTGACAGACACTAAGAAAAACTTTTTTTTCACACTTTTTGGTATTTTTTAATTTTTTTAGCAAAAAATAATTAAAAACCAGCGGTGATTAAATACCACCAAAGAAAGCTCTATTTGTGTGAAGAAAATGATAAAAAAAAATGAATTTGGGTATAGCGTTGCATGATCGCTTAATTGTCATTTAAAGTGAGATAGCTGAAAAATAGCCTGGGCAGGAAGGGGTTGAAATCGCCCAGTACTGAAGTAGTTAATGTGTATGTCGTTTTTTTTTGGATGTAAGGCATGGTTAAGACACCTGTCATTTTTATTTTCTCTGTATCTTTCTTCTCTGAGATTTCTACTCATTTACTGTCCCAAAGAAACAGCAGTAAGTACGAGGTTACTTGACTGGAGGTTGGAGGTTGGAGGTTGGAGGAGGAGGAAAAGGGGGAGGGAGATTCCCCATCTTGGGACCCCTGTGCCACGTATGGTTGAACTGCGAGGAATATATGGATACACATTATTGCAGTCCATGGGGAGAAATTAGGGGTATGATGTATGAAAATGCACTATAATTGTATGATTATTTAACCACTTAAGGACCGAGCCTCTTTTTCAGACTCAGTGTTTACATGTTTAAAACATTTTTTTTTTTGCTAGAAAATTACTTAGAACCCCCAAGCAGTTTTTTTTCTAACACCCTAGAGAATAAAATGGCGGTCATTCCAATACTTTTTTTCACACCGTATTTGCACAGCGGTCTTACAATCGCACTTTTTTTGGAAAAAATTCACTTTTTTGAATAGAAAAAAAAGACAACAGTAAAATTAGCCTAATTTATTTTATATTGTGAAAGATAATGTTAAGCCGAGTAAATTGATATCCAACATGTCACGCTTTAAAATTGCGCCCGCTCGTGGAATGACGTCAAACCTTTACACTCAAAAATTTCTATAAGCGACATTTAAAAAATTCTACAGGTTGCATGTTTTGTGTTACAAAGGAGTTCTAGGGGTAGAATTATTACTCTCGCTCTACCGATCGCGGCAATACCTCACATGTGTGGTTTGATTACCATTTTCATATGCGGTCTCTACTGACATATATGCGTTGGCTTCTGCGCGCGAGCTCGTCGGGACGGTGTGTTTTAAAAAAACTTTTTTTTTTCTTATTTATTTTACTTGATTTTATTTATTTTTACACTGTTTTAAAAAAAAAATTTGGATCACTTTTATACGTTTATAAACATCCCTTGTAATAGAAAAAAGCATGACAGGTCCTCTTAAATATGAGATCTGGGGTCAAAAAGTCCTCAGATCTCATATTTGGACTTAAATGCAATAAAACAATAAAATAAAAAAAATTGTCATTTGAAAAGATGACATTGAAAAAATGTGCCTTTAAGAAGTATGGGCGGAAGTGACGTTTTGACGTCACTTCCGCCCTGCTATGCTATAGAGACGGGTGGGGGCCATCTTAGCCTTACTCGTCTCCATACTACAGACAAAACAGGTCCCTATCGCCTCCGCCGCTACCCTCGGCTCTGGTAAGCGGCGGAGGACACGGGAGAGCGGTGGGGGGGGTGGAACCTCTCCTGCCGCCAATAATGGTGATCTCGCAGCGAACCCGCCGCAGAGACCACCATTATCATACACATGACCAGCGCCTGAAGAGATGGATGTCTCAGTTGTGGCAGCAGCTGCTGCCGTTACCAAGATATCCTTCATCAAAAAATGGACGTACATTGTCGTGCGCTGGTAAGTGGTTAAGATCAATTTTGTCACTCTATTTATATGGCAGCAATTCAGGTCTGCTAGCTCCTGATGAAGAGGACCATGTCCATGAAACGAATTGAGCGGAAAGACTTGCTACAAATCACTGCAATGGGTAAAATGACTGTTTTATAGTTGTATTTTATTATATGTTTACTTCTTTATAAGAAATAAAATAAAATGTTACAAATTTCACTAAGACGTTGTGGCTCAAAAGTTCCATATGTTACTACAGATACTTTTTTGATACACAAGATTTAGGGATATGGCATGCAAATTGAACTATCTTTGATCAACTCAGTAAGTACGAGCGGATTTCTACAAAATGGGGGTTATTCCATTTTAGATAGTGGTCAAACTCTGGGATCCTAGGAAAGCGGAGACTCTCAAATCTGAGAAAATGCACCAGCATTTGCAGGAGTGCATTCTTGTGGGATATGAGATCTTCATCTTTTTTTTCAGAATCCTGTACAAAGACACAGTGACATCACCTTTGCCCAGGTGCAAATGGCAAAAGCTGATGTCGGGGATGAGTATTGGTGTAGTGGAGGAGTATTGGTGTAGTGACGAGTATAATTTAACATATGGAAATATTACCATTTAACTGAACAAATCCATCTCAACTTTATTATTGGATTCATTTTAATAGGAAAGCACCTCTTTTCTATATTATTGTAGTTTTTTTTTTTATGAGAGGTACTTATATAGTGTCGTTATTTTACACTTTTTTTTTAACAAGCAGAAAGTTTTATTGATTATATGATACAAACTGAGCTACATGATAACCATACAGGAAACAAATAGGGGAAACATGAGTACAATCCACCATCATCTAATACAAAGTTGCTAGTGAAGGAGTTACATCTGAGAATGAATACAAAGGCGCCCCAAGCAAGCTAACACGGATAACCTACCGACTGGCCTATCAAAAAAGTCTAATAAGCAACTAATGAAAGAGTTTCCCTACGTTCACACCTATGCATTTCTAGTGCATTTTGCAGTTTGTAGAAAGGCTACAGTACATTTAACATGGTTTCCTATGGTACTAGTTCACATCTATGTGTTTTTCACGGCTGGTGCATTTTTAGAAAGGGTCAGGGACTTTTTACCTGTGATTTGTGGCTAATAGATTTCAATGGAGCTGCACCAGAAACGCAAGTGGTGCACTTTTTTATTTTACCACTGTATAATGTGACCAGTTCCATGATTAAGTCAAGTGTATGATGAAACATGTCGGATTTTGGCTACTAGGTGAAAGAGAGAGGTACATATAGGATGCTGAACATCTTACATTGATCCTTGCAAAGCGGCGGTACAGTTAAGGTGCGGTGAGAGACTATCCATCATTCCCGCATATCCTGGGTCCGCCGTGACCACCTATGCTTCAGTATGAGCTATTCAAGAGTGCTGTGACTTTTTATATTTGGCGTGTTTATTCATACTTTGATGTGAGTGCAATGTGAGAGGTTTTTTATGTGTGATTAAAAAGTTTTATACTGTATCACGCTATGGAAGCAAATCTTTTCTTTGTTGCATGAGAGCATCTATGGGAACAGCCGTGGCATCTATGAGAACAGCCATGGTACCAGAGCCCTGTATTCCGAATTGGAAATTTGGATATCCCATTTAAACCCTGTAAAGGGGAAAAGAGTATCTAGCCAAACACGAAAGTGTACAGCGGGTGAGTGTAACCACATAAGGGGAGAGGAGTCACATCTAGAGAAGTGTGGTGGAGGAGTGTAGATGTAATTTGCTTTTTATTCAAGAGACACTGGTTTACGTTTTTTTCATATTTCATTATTTGGATTATGATCCGAAGATTCAACGTATGTACAATGATTTCGCTGGGTTACATTATATTATGTTCTCAGGAAGTTTCACAGTGGTGATTGTAACAATTTTTTTAGGAAGTGGACATCGTCTGATAGAACTTGAAACAATTCACTTGATTCTCGTTCTCTGTTTATTTATTTTCAGTGCTGAACAATATTTAGTCACAGGGTGATCTGTTTCATTAGACTGTATGTATTTGCCATCACTATTCATCTGGTGACATGCACTATATCATAATTTGTGTTAATTGATTTTGATACAAGTTATTTTTTTTATTTTTATATTTTTTTTATATTTTTGTATGCACAGGGCAGGGTTTGCACAGTGTAGTAAAATTTAGTAATTCATGTTCACTGGAGTGGATCCATAGTATTTAATATTTTTTAATTCACTGATGTGGATTTATATTATATTCAGCACTGCTTATTCTATCGTTTAGATAAGAAGGATTATTGTACACCACTGTATATAGCTGGTTGCTAAGCAGGGGGCCGGGAAGCGGCCGCCGTGTCCTTAGCAACCGATGAGTCATCAGCAGTCGGCGGGGTTTCCCCACTGAAAGCTGAATGTAAAAAAAAATTTGCCGGCAAAACAATTTGCGAAAAAACATCACACGTCACAAGGGGCAGGCTCTCTGAGTGACGTCATTGGATAGCCACGCCCCATACCTATATAAGAGGCACCAGACAGCAGGGAAGACAGCTTTTCGGCAAGACCAGCTTCTTTTTTGTTTTTTAGCGGGTAACCGGCAACGACGAGGAAGAAGAAGGTGGTGACACGAGAAGGGTGAGGAAGAGGAAGAAGAAGAAGAAAAAAGTGGTGGTGGCGAGGAGGAGGAAGAAGACGACGACACTGGGAGATGACAGCTGGGGGAGAAAACGGTGGTGGAAGAAGACGAGGGGATCGGGAGAGAGCTATTTTACTAATAAAGGGATTGTCAAAAACTGGCTCTTGTATTTTTTAACATTTCACTGCTTTTTTGGTGAATGGGTAGGGGTACAATATACCCTATACCCATTCACATAGTGTGGGGGGCCGGGATCTGGGGGTCCCCTTGTTAAAGGGGGCTTCCCGATTCCAATAAGCCCCCTGCCCACAGACATCGACAACCACCGGCTAGGGTTGTTGGGAAGAAGCCCTTGTCCTCATCAACATGGGGCAAGGTGCTTTGAGGTGGGGGGGTGCAGGGGCTGCCCCAAAGCACCCATCCCCCCCCCCCCCATGTTGAGGGCATGCAGCCTGATATGGTTCAGGAGGGGGGCGCTCACTCGTCTACTCCCTTTCCTGACTTGCCAGGCTACACGTTCAGGCTGCACGCACGCTAAGGTTCTGGTATTGCCCTATTTTTATTTTAGCGTGGGGGGTCCCCTCTGATCCATACTAGACCCGAGGGGCCTGGCATGGACCTGGGGGGGAACCCCACACCATTTTTTTCGCAAATTTTTTGCAGACAATTTTTTTTTTCATATTCTGCTTTCAGCGGGGAACCCCAGTGACAGCTGATGACTCATCCGTTGCTAAGGACGCGGCTGCCGGCTTCCCGGCCCCCTCCTTAGCATCCAGCTTTATACAGTGTGTTTTACAATGCGTTTAACCACATCAATACTAGGCATTTCGCCCTTCCTGCCCAAGACAATTTTCAGCTTTCAGCGCTGTCGCACTTTCAGTGACAAACTAAAGAAGACCAAAATTTGTGCAAAAAAAAAAGTTTTTCTTCTTTTCAGTTATAAATTTTTGTTTTCTCCTTCACTGATGGGCACTGATGAGGCGGCACTGATAAGTTGGCACTGATAAGGTGGCACTGATATGTAGAATTGATGGGCACTGATAGGTGGCACTGATATGCAGCACTGATGGGCAACAATAGGCTGCACTGATATGCAGCACTGATGGGCACTGACTGGCGGCTATGATGGGCACTGACAGGCAGATGTGATGGGCACTGACAGGCAGCACTGATTGGCACTGATAGGCGGTACTGATTGGCACTGACAGTTGGCACTGATGGGCAGCAATGATGATGAGGTGCTGACAGGTTTTACTGCTGGGCACTGATTGGCACTGTGATGGGCACTGACTGGCACTGTAGTGGACACTAATTGGCATGGATATGGGCACTGATTGCCAATGTGATGGGCACTGTCATCAGTTTTTTTATGGGGCACTGACTGGCAGCTTATGGGCACTTTTTTAGCAGCTATGGTGGCACATCTGATGGGGCTGTGCTCATAATCAATGTGCTGATTATCTCCACAGACCCCCCCCCCCCCCCCCTGACAGGGATAGCCGCCGATCGCCTCTCCCTGTCAGCGCAAACGAAGGAATGCCGTTTACCGGCACTTCTTGGCTCACGCGATGATCAGCTGTGATTGGTCACAGCTGATCGCGCGGCGGCATGTTATCCTACTGCACGTCATATGACGCCCAGTCAGGATAACTGAACCACTTCAAGGCGGTCAACCTGAAAAAAATAAAAAAAAGCAAAATGCATGAAAACTGCATGCAAAAAACACATAACAAACGCTGGTTTAAAAACACAAAGTGCACTGAAAAACGTGCCTGAAAAACGCATCAAACACAGCTGCATAGGTGTGAACCTAGACTTAAGTCAACGTGAAGAACTTTAAAATGATATAAGGTCATTCACAGTGTAGGGTAAAGCAAAAAAACACAGCACTTTACATATACAGTGCTTTGAAAAAGTATTCATACCCCAAAAACATAAATGTATTTTATTGGGATTTTATATGGTAGACCAACACAAAGTGGCACATAATTGTGAATGAAGTAGAAGGAACATGTCAAATGGTTTTCAATTTTTATACAAAAAATATTTTTTTTTACAAATAAATATGTGTAACTATGTGCCAGTTTGTGTTGGTCTACCACATAAAATCCCAATAAAATACCTTTACGTTTTTGGTTGTAACATGAAAAAATTCAAGGGGTGTGAATACTTTTTCAAGGTACTGTAAATTGTACTTTCACATAAGTCCCTGCCCTCAATGAGCTTACAATCTAAGGACCCAAAAGCTGGGTACACACGGTCTAAATATTGACCGGTACTGCAGGAACCGGCTGACTTTCGGACCACGTGTACAGCTGTTCTTCTGACAGAAGACGGTCTAAGGACCAGCTTTTGTCGAAAAGAGACATGCTGGAAAACCAGCATCCAATCAGTGCTTGTAGCCATAGGCTGCGTGTGTTCTGGCAGGGAAAGGCCCTGGCATACCACAAAGTCACAGCGGGAGAGATTGCTGCACAAACAATGCTTAGTACATCTTTTTTTCTTGTCATAATGTGAAAGCATACACAGCATATTGTCACACTTTGCGAAGTTGTGTCCTCCAGCAATACAAAGTCCATGCTCCCACTTGCACTCTATTTCTAGTGCTTCTATCTTCTCCCTACCTTCTTTTCTACCACCTTCATAGGCCAGACTGGGATGATGTAACCTCCAGCACTGCCAGCATTGTACACTGAGATGCTCATGCGCAACCAGGGGCGGACTGACAACTCATAGGACAGTGATGGCGAACCTTGGCACCCCAGATGATTTGGAACTACATTTCCCATGATGCTCAACTACACTGCAGAGTGCAGGAGCATCATGGGAAATGTAGTTCCAAAACATCTGGAGTGCCAAGGTTTGCCATCACTGTCATAGGAGATTATGGGGCCCCTTGGCAATAGAAGATAATGGGGCCCCCGGGCAATAGACGATTATGGGGCCCCCGGACAATAGAAGATTATGGGGCCCCCGGGCAATAGGAGATTATGGGGCCACACAGTATACACACACACATACAGTATACACACAAAGACACACAGTATACACACAGAATACACATACACACACTAAAAAGGTACTGGAGAGGCGGGTCAGCTATAATCTTGGGATTTAAAAAAAAAAAAACACAGATTTTTACATACTGTCCCTAGTTTTATTGAGGCTGGCAACCCTGATGGGGCCCCCTAGTGGCATGGGGCCCTCAGGGAGTGCCCGAGTGCCCCAATGGTCAGTCCGCCCAACTACACAACTGTAAGCGTAAAGTTCATTAAAAAAAAAGCTATCAGACAAAAGAAGAGATTTCACGGAGGAAGGGAGAGAGAGTCTCCTCTACCATACATACCTACCTGCTTGAATTCTTAATTTTTTTGCATCATAAGTTTTGTTTCATGTTAAAGTGACCCTGAGTCCAGACTATGAACTTTAAACTATCTACATATTTTTAGCGTGTAGTAAAATACAATAAAAGCAAGCAATCCCTAACATCTCTTAAATTGAAGTTATTCAGTCTCAGAGATCCTCAAAGATCCCAACAAAGACTAGGGCTCATTCACACCATATCAAAAGTTTTCTATGTGCCCTGTTTGCACTATAATGCTGTGATGAGATGTGGTGTTAAAAGTAAAAAAACTAAAATAAGCAATGCGCCCCCCAACCACTGTGGCTACACAGCTTACACTAGTGCACATGTGCATTTTAGCGTGCAGGCAGGTGTGGGTGAAGCTCAAAATTGTGCTTCAGTCATGTCTAACACCATGTTAACCTACTGGTTGTTTACATTAGAAGATCTGCTTGCAGAAGAAGAAAAGCTTTTTAGTGCTTCTGGCATGAATTTTGAAAGGTAATTTCTCTAAAATGCCTATATATAAAGAAGTGAATGAGGGTTTGTTTTAAAGGAGAAGTATAGCCAACACTCGCTTGGCTGTACTTCTCCTATGGATCACAGGAGTGCAGCTCGTTCTGTACTCCTGTGACCCCTTTTAAGCAGATAGCGGGATGAAGCACAGTCACAGAGTGGGTCCAAGGTAGAGCAAGATCGAAATGAAGTCAGGAGCCGCAGACATGCCTGGACCGGCACCCGACTCAGCCTCTCAGAGAGCCGCTGAGAGCCCAAACTGACCGCTCCCACCCCCTCCATAGCCCAGCACTTCAGTAAAGGCAGGGGGCAGAAGAGAGAGCAGGGACTGACAGTCACCAGCTCTCTGCTCAGGGAGCCCTGAGAACTGAACGATCTGTGGTGCTTGATCGCTCGGTTCTCAATGTTAGAGCCGGTGGGGGACAGATGCAGTATCGGACCAATGATGAATCCACCTAGGTAAGCATGAATCTGCAAAAAAACAAAACATACTTCTCTTTTAAGATGCTATTACTGCTTTTTCAGAATATGTAAATGCTTTAGGGTGCAAGATTACTTTAAGATGGCAAATGGAACAGTTGCTTTCTAATACGAAATATTGTACATTGAATATTTCTTTCATATTTCATTCTCACACTTACATTAAACCATTGGATACATCTTACATGTTTGCCTGTCTATTCTTAGCTGCTCTGCTGGTAAAACAGCTCAATAGCCCAAGATTCAATTTACACAGAAAACACAATGGGGTTGATTTACTAAAAGCGGAAAGTGCAAAATCTGGTACAGCTGTGCATGGTAGCCAATCAGCTTCTAACTTCGGCTTGTTAACCAGTTTCCGAGCAGCGCACGCCGATGTACGTCGGCAGAATGGCACGGGCAGGCATATTGGTGTACAGGTACGTCCATTTTTATATGCCGCCCTGCCATCGCGAGCGCGCCGCTGGCGGCTCGCTCGCGTGCCGGTCGGGACCCCCATGAGTCCGGTCGCGGGTTCCGCGGACTCAATCGCTGCGGGGATACCCGCAATCGTCTCACGGGGAGGCTGAACGGGGAGATGCCGTTGTAAACAGCATCTCCCCATTCTGCCTAGCAACAAGTGATGCTGGTCTCTGCTCCATGTGATTGGAAAACCAGCTCCATGAGATTGGAAAACCACATGTGATTGCGGGCACAGAGTGCTGAAATACGTTTTTGCAGGTTGGGATGTCTGGGCTATGTTCATATGTGCAGATTTTAGATATGTTGTGGGTCCTGTTGAAAATGTCATGTAATGCTGCGTACACACGACCAGACTTTGACGGACTTGGTCCGGCGGACAATCTGACGGACTTTGCAGCTGAGGTCCGCCGGACTTTAAAACAAACAGACTTGGCCACAGACGATCACTCCAAAAGTTTGATGGATTTGAACGTGATGACGTAGAATAAGGAAGTTCATAACCAGTAGCCAATAGCTGACTAACACACAGATGACCAGATTTTTCAACCAGACTCGAGTCCAGTCGGAAAGATTTGAAGCCAGTTTTATTTTTAGGCCCGCCGGACTTTTGGGAAGAAAAAGTACGCTGGAGCCCACACGCGATCGAATTGTCCGACAGGCTCTGGTCCGCCGAACCAAGTCTGCCGGAAAGTCCGATCGTGTGTACGCGGCATTAGGCTTCATGTACACTGCACCTGCTAAATAGACATTTAGGAGCAGTTGGCCATTTTTTTCAGCAGCTCCTGAACTCTCCTCTCCTCTGAACTCTCCTTTATGTTATCTTATGTAAAATGTGCAATGGGCATAAAACTTCCTGCACCGAAAGCATTCCGAAGTGAAGAGGGCCTTGACATTTCTACAAAGTATGAGCAGTTCACCGACTTGATTGAATTTTTGCCTGGAATTTTTCCTTAAATTATTTAGCTCTAGTACTTTTTTCTGCATGTGTGAACTTTGCTTCCGTAAATATCTGACTGTCCAGGGGTCATCATCAATACAGATGGTAAAATCAGACATTAAAGAGAACATTTTACTATTTTCGGTTCCATACGTTTCAGCAGCATCCAGTTTGATGAAACTAATCTGTATAGTTCCTAGTGAGTTCTAGTGACATTGAAACCTTTCATCTTCCGGCACTGATGTGTGATTTTTGTCAGATAAACACTGGAAAAACATGATTACATTTGAGCCAGGGTTGCCAGCTCCCTCTGAACTTCAGGAAAACTCGGGCAATCTTCAGGCCTCCTGCTTCCTCCTGGATGCAGCTTGAAAGGGACAGCAGAAGCAAAGACATGGTGACAAAGGAACGGAACCGTCACACTGAGAAGGAACTGGGAGCACACAGGCAGAGACATCAAAGACAGAGGATATACAGCTAGGAGAAAATACCATCAAATCCAATTACAGCTGCAGCTTCATTTCCTGGTCCACTCAGGCTGTAAACAGCAGTGAATACAGCATCAGACAGCTTGTGTTTGCAAATAATGATACCCAAACACATAATAGATAAATGACATTAAAATGCATGTGTATGTATATAAGGATGATTGCTGACCCGTCAAACTGGCCACACATGGTACAATCAAGAGAAAAGAAAATTGTACGATGTGTAAAGTAAAGATCCAGGTATTTAAAAAAATATTCATCTAAAAAAAAATCTATTTGTATATAGCTATTAAAGAACAGGTGTCAATGAATCTACCAGCAATTCTTTGGGGTGTGGGAGGAAACCCATGCATCACAGGGAGAATATACAAACTCCAAGCAAGTAGTGTCCTGGTTAGGATTCGAACCGAGGACCTCAGTGCTCCATGGCAGGACAGCATTGTTTAAAAGTTTGTCGACAACAGACATGTCACTAAAAGTTTTCCTGCATTTTTTTACATGCATGGACTGGAGAACAATCGCTGTTTTCAATTAGCGGTTGTTGTTGCCTTGCCCTGACCCGCATTTTACTATGCAAGTTAATTTAAAAAAAGTAATGAAATGTACGTTGATGTACAGTGATGCAACATCAAATTGGAACTAAAGGCATTTTTTTATTTTTTTATAAAAAAGGTTATACTTACCTGCTCTGGCCATTCGGGCACTTGGGCACTGCCCGAGGGCCCCATGCCACTAAGAGGCCCCATCAGGGTTGGCAGCCTCAATAAAACCAGGGACAGTATGTAAAAATCTGTGTTTTTAAAAAAAATCCCAAGATTATAGCTGCCCCGCCTCTCCAGTACCTTTTCAGTGTGTGCATATGTGTATTCTGTGTGTGTATACTGTGTGTGTATATTGTGTGTCTGTATGTGTATACTGTATGTGTGTGTGTGTGTGTGTATATACAGCATGGCCCCATAATCTATTGGATGGGGGGCCCCATAATCTCCTATTGCCTGGGGGCCCCATAATCTCCTATTGCCTGGGGGCCCCATAATCTCCTATTGCCCGGGGTCCCATGAGTTGTCAGTCCGCCCCTGGCTCTGGGTAACAATACTACACAGAAGGGTTGCTTATCAGTCAAACGCCTGTGGGTGTGGATAACCAGCACTGTGTTTTTCTATGGATGTACACAGCCCAGCTCAGGATCATACACAGGTGCCTGTTTAGCATCTGGATTGCTACAGGAAGCATTAAAGGAGTCTTCCATGCTTCCTGTAGCAATCCAGATGCTAAATAGGCACCTGTGTATGATCCTAAACTGGGCTGTGTACATCCATAGAAAAACACAGTGCTGATTAGCCACACCCACAGGCGTTTGACTGATGGCAACAGGAGCCTATGGCTCAGCTGCCCTCAGTTTCTCCCTTGAAAGCAAGAAATGAAGGTAAAAAAGTGTAGACTTTTGAACCACTTTAACACATGTATTTTTTGGGGGGAGGGGCAGCTAGCTGGGTTGTTTACAGGGTTCAGCACCCAACCCTGCATTGTTAGCTGGGCGGAACTGATAACCTAGCCACATGATAATTGCTTGTATGAGTGAATAGGAACATAGTGATAGTAGTGACACAACAGTTTATCTAAAATGTTCCAGATTTATTGATTTGGTTATATATATGATCATAAATCAGAAGTTTGATACAGTGGCCCAACCAGTGCATTCATAGATAGAATTAAGCCTAGTACACATGTGAGGACTGTTTGGAGGCATCAGCCAGTTCAAAAGAAACCGATCGACATTCGGCCCGTGTGTACCGCAGCCAGTCCAACAGAAGCCAGCTGTTCGGCTTCCGTCATAGGGCCACGACCAAAAAAGTCTCCCGACCGACTCCCGATCAGCCAATGACTGAGAGCGCTGACCGAAGTGTTCTGGTGTGCAGGGGGGTTGCCTGTTCCCCTATCAGAACATGATAGCACAGCAGGGGAGATCGCTGTACTAACATCGTATTGTTAGTACAGTGGCTCCAACCTGAGCCATCAGGGTTTTTTTCCCTTCAAAGCACTATTAGATAGAGCTTTCTTTTGGTGGTATTTAATCACCGCTGAGGCTTTTATTTTTTGTTAAACAAGTGAAAAAAGACCAAACATTTTGAAAAAAATAATTTTTCTTAGTTTCTGTTATAAAAATTTTACAAAGAAGTCATTTTTATTTTTCACTGATGTGTGTTGATGAGGCTGCACTGATGGGCACTGAAAAGTTGCACTGATATCACCATGGCAGGTAGGCAATTAGTATTTTCGGAAGAAAAGGTCAACAATGACCGCTTATAGTATATTTCTCACAGTCCAGGTTTCCGTTACTAATTTGTATGCATATATAACCAGAATAAATGGTGCTTTTTATATCTGCCTAGGATTTCGTTTTAATATTTATGTTGGCTACAAGCAGACTGATTTTTCTCTTATCTAAAATCAATCTCTACATGTGTAGGTAAAAAAAAAAAAAAGACTATATTACAAATGAGAGATAAAAATCTGTAACATCAGTTAAATAAATCTCTCAGCAAGCTAAAAAATGTTTGATGTTGGAGAAACCGAGGCCACTGGAAAAGTGAGTCCCAGAAAGGTTTTTTTTTTTTTTTTCGTTTTAATTTTCCTACATTTCTCTTCCAATTAGAACCAACAGACAGTCCAAGCTTCTCTAGATGAACTCGTAATTAAAGGAGAACTCCGGTCTCAGTTTAAACCACCAGTGTAATCTTATCAGGACGTGTCTATTTGGTGCTTCTGTTTCTTATCATGAGCTGCAGCAATATCTGTGCAATACGTGTAACAAATCCTGTCAAAGCAGGTGAGAACAACCTCTTTGGTTCAAAGGATGGGGATGGGGTAAGATTCAGGGTTGAATCACAGTGCATGGGGATAAGCGTGCTTTTAAAAACCTGCTTAGCCGGCACTTCACCCTTTCTGCATCTGCAATCCTGTTTGCAGGGTTTGAATCCATCAATCTCCTGTTGTTCTTCTTTTTTAAACTTGTATCAATAAGAGGAAAAATTGTGGCCCCTTACAATGCCACCAGTGTGGCATATCAGGCCAGTATCTATATACTATTCTCATAGTAGGCCCTGAATTATGCCATGGACTGTATGCCCCATTGGGGATATGTGCAGCTGGCACAGTGTCAGGTAGATTGCTACCTAATCCATTTATTAGACCTTACTACAATGTTTCCTTGTAATATCTATCACATTCAGCTCCTCGGTTTCTATGTAAAAAAGCAGGCCTATTTGCCTTTAGGCTAGGTTCACATGGTGACATTCTGTGGGGCTTGCTTTTGCGCAGGCAGAACAGCCCATTTATTAGAATGGGCTGCTGTACCTGCGGGAAAACACAGGGGAAAGGTCCGTCACCTTTTTAAAATTGCAACTGCACAGAAATGGCATGGTGCTTTTGCACCATGCAATTTCCTACACTCGAAAACACATTACTATTTCAAATGCGTGGAGGTGCCATTAAGATTAGAGGGCACCCCTGCGTCTCTGCAAAAGAGCAGCACATTTTGGCTACGAGGGGTTGCAGATGTGGGAACACATGCGTTTTACACATTGTCCTGCACCTGCAACCACCCACAACCGTGTGAACCTGGCCTTAAGCCGAATTCTAGTTTAGAGTCCCACACAGTTTTCTCCCGCAGTAAATTTATAAAAAATACCTATCTCAAATCCAAGTGTCTTTTAGCACATTGGTCATCACCCCTGTCCTCAGGGCCCACTAACAGGTCAGGTTTGCAAAATAACTGCAATACATCACAGGTGATATGATTTGCTGCTCGGTGATTGCAGTATTCTAGTCTGCATCTCCCCAATGTAATACATAAAACCTGGCCTGTTAGTGGGCCCTGAGGACAGGGTTGATAACCACTGTTTTAGCAGGACATTTGATGGACAGGGTAGATCTTCTTCTTCAGTGTCAGTGTTAGGTGCTCTTCATAAGCTGCAAACATTGTGACATAGAAACGCCATTCTATGCAACATTCCACTGTGAACTCAGGTTGTGTGATGACACACCCAAAGGGCACGAGTCATGGGTATGGGTATCTTTCAACCTGGGTGTGGGGTGGTGACAAATGGTGGCGAAACCAGTGGGCAGCACTTAAGCACAGGAAGGGTGAGAAGTGATTTTTTTATATAAAAAAAGGGGGTAGTTGGGGAGGAGCTTGGAAGTTGAAATTGGCCTTTAAAGAAAACTTGTGCTTTAGCCTTACAAGGCAATGCAACCTTACCCAACATGTTCACCTTTCCTTCACTCCCACACCACTCTCTTTTGCTGCTGGGAGCAAAGAAAACCTCCAGTACTTTTTGTTACTCTTCTCTTGTGGCAGTGCTAGTGCTTGGTGACTACTCCAATGGTGTCAAAGTGGGTTTTAAATAAAGATATGTTTGTGGCGTTTCGGATCAGGATTTTGATAGATATTTAGGTCTAATATTTCAACTAAGCAGCTCCAAGATCCAATAAGTCCAAGGAGGAGGTCAATAGATTGACAACAGTAATTTTGGTAGAGTGAAGAGAGCACCGGGCATATTGCTTAGGATCCAGTTCAATTTTTATTTGTCATGAGAGCAAAAACAATATCCAACACCTTTGGGGGAATTAGATCAGTAAACCTCCCGCAATGTTTTGGCTATCATTGTTACTACCATACATCAGGGGTTCTCTTTGTTCTACCCCACCTACTCCACTATGTGTAGGCTCCAACTGGAGTGAGTGTCAGATATAGGGCTGAGAGTCTAAGGCCGCGTACACACGGGCGGATTGTCTGGCCAACTAAGTTCGTCAGACAATCCGACAGACAGTCCGTTCAAAATTTGCATGAACGGACTTGACCACACACGATGAGCAGACAGTCCGCTGAAAGCTTGCGCGATGACGTGTACGGCACGTACGACGGGACGAAAAATTCGACGTCCAATACACTGCAATGCAACCTTCGCCGTGTAAATCCTTTCTGAGCATGCGCCAAACTTAGTCTGTCGAACTAGCCTACTCACGAGCGGACTGCCCGCTGAAACCAAGTTTGGACGGACTGTCTTACGGAAATTCTGTAAGACTTTGTTCGTCAGACAATCCGCTGAAAAAGTCCGCTGAAGCCCACACACGAGCGGATTGTCCGCTAAAACACTGTTCAGCGGACTAAGTTGGGCAGACAATCCGCCCGTGTGTACGCGGCCTAAGTCAATTTTTATTCATCATGAACACAAAAATATTATCTAACACCTTTGGGGGACTCAGCTGACTGACCAGTTCAGCCCCTGTAATGTGTTGGCTATCAATTTTACTACCGTACATCTGGGGATATTTTTATTTTACTCTACTCTGTGTAGGCCCTCACTGAAGGGGGTATCAATCCTTAACATTCACCGTTGGGAGTGCTGGTCAGGAGGGAGCCCGTACCAGCTCCTAAGATAGCTCGGTATGAAGGATGGGGATGGGGGATGACTAAGCTCCAAGGAGCGGAGCGAAACAAGTTGGGGGAATGGCCTGACCGGAGACCAGGCTGAGGTTCCCACTTACTATCATACCTTGGGATGACATGGATGTGTGGTCACAGGGACATCTTCCATTATTCAAGCTTACATTGGAGCATTATAGTGAAACTGTCCCTTTGCCCTGTAATGACATACCATTTTTTCTTTACCATAGCGACAAAACTGCTCTTGAACTGTGCTCATTATGACCTCTAGAGCTGCACTTGGTACATGTGGTACACATATTCTAAGGCTGGCCATACACTTGAATATATTGAATATTAATATATAATATCTGTATATATCTATATATCTATATCTCTCTATATATATATCTATATATCTATATATCTATATCTATATCTCTATATCTATATCTCTATATCTATATATCTATATCTCTATATCTATATATCTATATATCTATATCTATATATCTATATATATCTATATATATATATCTATATATCTATATCTATATATATATATATATATATATATATATATATATATATATATATATATATATATATATATATATATATATATATATATATATATATTAATATAATATAAATATTATAATGAACATTCGTATGGAAATTCTCAGTACATTCAACAGCTTATTGAATGTAGTTCAAAACTGTGTATACACTAGTATAATTTCAAATGAAATTCACACGAAAATTCTTAGAAAAATGTGTACAAAAATTCTCAGAACTTGAATGCCTTTCAAAAGTAGTTTAAGATTTCATTTGCTTTTTTGTTTGTTTTGTTTGGGAATGAAAGAACTGAACAAAAAAACACATACAATGTTAGAAATGTGTTAATTTGAGAAAATTTTTCCATCCTGCTCCTTTGAATTTTCTTTTCACTGTGGTCGAAAACATTGATTAAACCTTTACTGATGATTAGAAAATCGAATGAAGGTTTTTAAAGCAGAAAATTTCAAATGAAATTCGAATCTTTCCAGATAAGACCTGTAACATATACTTTTAGCCTTCAGCACAAAGCTCAGGGTCCTGCAGGATGCAGGGCTTGTAAATGGCATTCACCAGAAATAGTCCTAAAGGGTCTGTAAACAGATGCTTTTCATAGTTGACTGTAATCCAGTCTAATTGTGTTTACAGACATGAATCTACTGCAGCAAATGCTTTGACGTTAAGATACCCTATTTAACATTTCTATCACTACAAAGGTAAAACAACCTGCAGTTTCAAGCAGTGCGAATGAACAGCAAGGACCTAGAGAATTTACTTAATTTACATACTTAAATGTTGCCTCTAGCTTGAAGCAAGTGCTTGTCTTTGAAATGCAGAATCCCTTTTGTCATAAGTAAACAAGCATTGCTCTTTTGTGAGAGAAGACAGGTCTAAGAGCCTCTGCCAGCTTGTAGGCTATGAATGTAATATGCAAAGTCAGCAAATGCTTCATTCAGCTCTCATATGTGTGGGTTGTCAGAGCTTGGGAACATAAGAACTCCTCCTCATTACATTATTACATCATATACTTCTCAGAACTTTGTTGTAGGAAGCATGACACTGAAAAAACACATGTATGACCTTGTTTAAAGTTGGGGGGAGAACAGTAAAAAAAAAACTGAATGAGCCACAGTAATACCTCCCACTAACACCCCCAACCCCTATAAATCTAACATGGCAGCTGGAGTTGTATACATGCTGCAGCCATAATGGCTTTTTTTGTGGCCACTGTAAAAATTATACTCTCTGGCGTGTTCACCTGTAGTACTATTTCAAGTGAATGCAGCCACACTACCAATACTCTATAACCATGTGCAATGATGTGGGCTTTACAGGGTTAAAACAGCAGATAATGAGGTGACGTATTGCCTCCCAGCCTACTGTCAAATTCCCTCTCTTTTGAAAGAGCCCTAAATGAGCTTTAAGTGCAATGAATTAGTAAGGTTAAAGTGGATCTAAGGACAAAAATACCTTTGTTCCGACAGTCCGACTCCTGCAAGGTCCCTCGCAGGCACCAGCATCTTCATCCTGGCTTCTTCTGGGTGCCAGTCTTTGACCATCTTTATTGGCCAGCACGGGCTGAAGTCACTCCTGTGCATGCGCAGGAGTGCAGCCATGCTGGCATACAGGCAGTGTGCCAGTTTGTACACTAGGCCGTTTAAGCTGTAAGTGCATAAAGCGCCTGCCTGTTCATTAATTTTTTTTTCATCATTAATTCCACTTTAAGTGAAGAACTGAACTACTGAAGCCTGAACATTTTAGTGTTAAAAGGTATGCAAACTCTACAGTAATTTTCTCTTATTTGCTTCATTTTGGTCTGTTATATACCATTGAATTTATGTGATCATATCTGTCCAATAAGTCCAAAAAAAAGGTACCGTTCATTCAGCCAGCTGATAACTGTTCTCTTTGCCTCTGTTATCAGTTAGCATTGTTTCCGTGTTATTTCAGGGGACTACAAAACCTCTTCTCCTACTTTGGAGAAGAGAGGAAGGTGTTATGTATCCTAACACACTCCCTGTTCTAGGGTGACAGTGTTGCTCAGTGACTGTCACCCTAGGAAAAGAAGTGAGGTAAAGTATATGTTAAGCCAAAACTTTTCTCTTTGGCTTTAGATAGAGTAGGGATAGGTTGTAACCTCTATAAATTTAACGTACGCTACCTACAGTATGTCCTCTTGGTGAGATTTCATTTAGCTTCCTGTCATAGACATGTAAAGAGGAACTGAAAAAAATACCTATAAAGAAGGGGTTCCTTTCCCAGACAGTTGTCTCCGGAACCGGTGTAACTTTAAATATGATTCAATCGCATGTTCTGGTAACATTAGTAACATTTTTGATTTCCTATCCGTTTTTGTTTTGGTGACGATGATCACCATGATAAATCAAGATGGTAAATCCGCTCAGTGGATACACAGACAGCAAAAAAATCCTGACAGAGGATCTAATCCTTTCCCACGCTATCTATAACAGAAAAAAGTTTTGTCTTTAATGACAGGATTACCAGGTTAAGATAAAAGAAAAAGTGTAAAAAAACCTAATGCAGTCACCACATCCAAGAACCGGTGAACTGCAATACTATCAATTTTTGTCCTTGGGTTTAGATGTGCCTTAAATTTTAACTTGATGGGGGAAAACTGATGGCAAGCTAGCAGAAAGTTATGGACCTCTTCTATAAAACGTCACTACACCAGACAATATCAATAGACTATATAGACCGTAAACGATTTGTACCTGGTTGTTAATTTAGACAGTTTCTAAAGTCAGCAACATTACTTAAACAACATGCATTACAGTGTCTACATCATAAATGCTTTCAGTTGTTTTACAGATCTTTCAAATTTAATATGACGCTTAAGCAACCCTTTACGATGCTACACATCAGCGGCCTTCAGAGAGGTTCCAGACTACTGTAGTATAATTTACTGAAATTATTACATAGTTAGTAAGGTTGAATAAAGACACCAGTCCATCCAGAGTGAGTGTCTACAATTGTCCCTATCCCTGTAAATTGCACACTCACATAGGGCCCTACCCTCAAGGAGCCCACAATCCAAGGTCCCCATTCATATACGAGGGTCAATTTTGGACAGAAGCCAATTAACCTACCTGCATGTCTTTGGAGTGTGGGAGGAAGCCGGAGTACCCGGAGGAAACCCACGCAGGCACAGGGAGAACATGCAAACTCCAGGCAGGTTGTGTCGTGGTTGGGATTTGGTGAGAGTGCTAACCACTACACCACTGTGCCGCCCATCTTACTTTAAAAGTGTAAGTCCAGGCAGATGTCAAAAACAGCATTCAATGTAGAACATTCTTTTAATCAATTAAACGTAATTGAATGCTTTTATCAATAGCTAATTAAAAGGATAACTGTTTAGAAAAGATACCATCATTATTGGCCTCTGATGCTCTGTGACCCGCTTGGCTCTAAAAGTTTCATCACTGAGCTTTGCCTCTTCTGACACATGTACACGACAATCTACATTCATTCCTATGGAAGAGCCAAGGATTGTCGAGACGAGTAGTAGAGCTTAGGGCTTGTTTGGAGCATGGATATACACTATATTGCCAAAAGTGTGTGTCGGCTGTGCTAACTCTTATATATCTTAAAACCAAACAATACACCACTGTAAAAAATATATCCATGCTTCCGAGCATGTGTAGGAATTTTGCGCGTCGGAATTGCTACAGGTGATCAGAAATTCTGATCAAAACCTTTTCTGATAGAAAAATTGAGAACATGCTCTCAATCTTTTGCTGGCTGTAATTCAATAAGTCCGATGTAGCCTACACACGGAACGGAGCTCTCATCGGTCTTTTGCTGGCTGAATTTCCGATCGTGTGTACGTGTCATAAGTCTGTAGGGTTCAATATTAAGTTGGCCCTCCCTTTGCAGCTACAACAGCTTCAACTCTTCTGGGAAGGCTGTCCACAAGGTTTAGGAGTGTGTCAATTGGAATGTTTTACCATTCTTTCAAAAGCGCATTTGTAAGGTCAAGCACTAATGTGCAGGCCAGTCAAGTTCCTCCACCCCAAACTAGCTCATCCACACTATATTTAATCACAGCTGGGTTTTTTTTGTTTGTTTTTCACGCTACAAATAAAAAAAGTCTGAAAATTTTCCAAAAAAATGAATTTTTCTTAGTTTTTCATAGTTTATTATAAAATTTTGGAAATAAGTAATTTCTCTTGATAAATTTTGACCAAAAATGATGCTGCTACGTTTCTTTGGTAAAAATAACCCAAATCAGTGTTTATTTGGTGTTGGCAGTGATGGGGGATACACAGATTTTTTATTGGGACACTGAAATGTGTATAGGGACAGGGGTATATCAGTGGTGCTTGGTGTACTTTTGTATGGTGATCTGTAACAACTCTCTGTGTAAAATCATCCTCACACAGAGAGCTCTCACAGATCTGCAGATTCCGAACCCCCGCACCCCCCGCACTGAACTCTCACTGAGCTTGGTGGGGAGACCTGCCACAGAGACACGTGTCTTTGTTTACATTGTGACGGCTGTGATTGGACACAGCCGTCAGGTGATTGGGAGGGCCAATCACAGCACCTATATCCCGATCTCTGCTCAGCTGGATCCTGTGATCAGAGTGATCACAGGATCGAGCCGCAGTGTGCCTCGTGGTCGCGCTGCGAGCACTCATTCTGAGGGACGTTCCTGAACGTTTATGTTCAGTGGCCGGGTGGGAGGTAGTTAAAATAAGGACAGTTGCCTCGCCCACGATGTCCTCAACCAAAACTGACCCATCCCTCGGCTTTGGGTGGAGGCGCCAGCATCTTAAGTAAGGGAATCAGGAAGTGGCTTCACTTCTGGCTCCTTACTGCGTATGTGCGAGTCTCGCTGCATGTTCTGAGTACTGCTGTCTTCTGGGACCTGTATGTCTCCCAGAAGACAGTGGGGGGACGGAGGAGGGGCCAGACATGGTGTAAATCGCCGCAGATACTGCGGAAATCTTTTGCCAAAAGTGGAAGCAAATGTATTAGACAGGTATCTGCTCCCTCCTGAAAAGGTGCCAAATGTGACACCAGAGAGGGGGGGGGGGGGGGGGGGGGCGAGAAACCTGAACAGCGGAAGTTACATTTTTGGGTGGAACTCCGCTTAAAGGAAAACTGAGCCAGTGATGGCCAGTTTAAGGTACCTTTTTATTATTCATTACAGTAATTTATATAGCGCTGACAATTTACGCAGCACTTTACATACTGTATATTCACATCAATACCTGCCCTCTAGGAGTTTACAATCTGAGGTTTTATTGATGTAGTTGCCTTTATAGTAAATATCAGAAACGGAAAAAAAAAATAATCAAAGGCTTCATGCTTAATAAAAACACAAATTGATTAATTTCATTTTATTTAGTTGAACTGAGACTTGCTGATTAAAGAATGAATAACGCAATCCTGTTAGGATAATCACATCTGTCATTTCCCACGCATACAGCTATCATGTGTGACCAGCTGTGCAGCTGACAGATTCTCCTGCTACAATAAGTTTTAGCCTCCGTGCATAGATTGTAATGTGCTTTTATCATATGGGACAGGATGGATTTATATGTGACATATTGTGCACTTGCATATTGTTTACCACGGCAGGGAAATGACAGCTTTATAGTATTAATTATTATGTTATCAAGCCAATAGCTCCACGACACAGAATATTCCATTGTGTAAAGCTAAATACAAACCGAATCACTAAATGAACTATTGTATTCACTAGCAGGTATGTTATCTGCGTCTACTGTTCATTAAGCTTGTTCATATCCCAAGAACCTCTCAAAACCTTGGCTACTCCTAGATTCTCTGAATGCAAGTCAATGATATTGATTTTTAACATTCAGCATAAGCACTTATGGAGCTTGAATGTGTCTATTGAACACACGCAACTTAATATTAACCTCTACCCCACCATGTAACACATATATACAGCAGGGGGACAATTCACAATACATATATATAATTGAGGTCTGAGGTTGTATGCTGAGAGTGTGCTGACTGCATGCTCCCAGCACATTGACTAAGCTGTCTCAGCTGAGTTCTCAGTCATGGCTTCTGAAAAGGGGCCAGCAGGACGGACTAATGATCAGATGACCACTGTTAGAACCAATCACAACGGTCATGTGATCTGAAAGCTGGACCGTGTCCCAGCATTAACCACTTTAAGACCAGGCCTTTTTCTGACATTCGTAGTTTACAAGTAAAAATCTGCATTTTTTGTAAAATTACTTAGAACACTCAAACATATATATATATATATATTTAACAGACACCCTAAAGAATAGAATGGCAGTCAGTCATTGCAATATTTTATGAAACACTTAACCTCTTCACTGCCCCCTAGCGGTTAACCCCTTCACTGCCAGTGACATTTTTACAGTAATCAATGCAATTTTATAGCATTGATCGCTGTAAAAATGCCAATGGTCCCAAAAATGTGTCAAAACCGTCCGATGTGTCCACCATAATGTTGCAGTCATGATAAAGATCGCAGATCGCCACCATTACTAGTAAAAAAAAAATTAATAATAAAAACGCTATTAAAACTAACCCCTATTTTGTAGACGCTATAACTTTTGCGCAAAGCAATCAATATACACTTATTTACCAAAAATATGTAGAAGAATACATATCGGCCTAAACTGAGGAAAAAAAATTTTTTATATATATTTTTGGGGATATTTATTATAGCAAAATGTAAAAAATATTGTATTTTTTTTAAATTGTCGCTTTTTTTGTTTATAGCGCAAAAAATAAAAACCACAGGGCAATCAAATACGACCAAAAGAAAGCTCTATTTGTGGGGAAAAAAGGACATCAATTTTGTTTGGGTGCAACGTCACACGACCGCACAATTGTAATTTAAAGCGACGCAGTGCCAAATCGCAAAAAGTGCTCTGTCAGGAAGGGGGTAAATTCTTCTGAGGCTGAAGTGGTTAACAGGAACACAGGAGAGAGTCTCTAGAGATGTGACCAAGGTGAAGGCAAAGATCATCTGGACTGGACGGCTTAAGTAGGCAGGACTGACAAGCAGGATATCATCAACAGGTGAGTCACTGTGGAGAGATAGGAGCTGGCAATTAGCCAACAGCGACCAGCTTCGAGAAGGAAGGGCTGAACCCAGCCCTAACACATAGAGTTGAGTGGGGGCTATCTTGCTTTCACTCGGCTTTCTGCCTTGCCATCGGCCTCATCGGATCGGTTCCAAGCTTCCCGATGGCTCCGGTAAGCTTGGAAAATGACCCGCAAGCAGTGGGGACCTCTTTCACCACCTATAAAAGTGCTCTCTCAGCGAATCCGCTTCTGGGACCACTTTTACCTGAAAGCTGCCCGCCTGACTGAAAAAAAGATAAAATTTATGACATACATTTACAGTTAGGTGGTCGGCTAGTGGTTTAAAGACCAGTTAGAAGGCCACCAGCAGCCAACAGAAAGGGCTTAAATAAACATGAAGAAATTGAAGCCAAGTGTAAAGTATTGTAAAATGTACAGTATTGATAAGTGTCATTCAAAGATGTTATATCAGAATATAAACATTCAGCCTAGTTTCTCTAAACAAAACGATAGACATTTGGTAAATAAGGATGGATTTGATGGATTTTTTATTGAACTAGACAATGTATGGTGTATGAAGGCCTGTAGCAGATATTGTCTGAAAACTCAATGAAATGTTTATTTGGAAGGCACACAACATTCAGACAATTTCACATTGTTCTTCACTGTATATGTAAAGGTAAATCAGATGTCACAATACAGAGTCTGCTTGTTGTTCATATTATCCTTATTAGTAAAGACATAGGAGTAGCATTGCAGTAGTAAGCAGTAGTCGTGCCAATACTAAGCATTTGCACGAGTACTTGTACTCGTGCAAATGCTCTGATACTATAACCATTACCTGCATGCCCAGGTTCACATATGAGTGGGACTAGTTTCAGTGTGATTTTAAAAAGAGTCTGGCAGTGACGTCGCTAGGGGGTGGCTTTTGGGGCTATAGCCCGAATCTGGGGCTCATACCCCAGAGTCTCTGCAGGGGTCCCCAAGGGGAGGGGAGGCTCTATGGGGACCCTGATGTAAGTGGGGGGGCTCTCTGGGGACTCTGATGCAAGTGGGGGGCTTTCTAGGGACCCTGATTTTAAGGGGGGGGCTCTCTGGGGAATCTAATGTAAGGGGGGCTCTCTGGGAACCCTGATCTAAGGGTGGCTCCCTGGGGATCCTGATGTAAGTTTGGGGCTCTCTGGGGATATGTATACACACACATGTATATTACTGTATATACATGTGTATGCCTGCCCAAGCGTATGACTTTCTTTACTACGCTACTATGGGCTCTAGCCCCAGATCTTTTGTAGACCTAGCAACGCCCCTGGAGTCTGGTGAGATTTCATCCAGTGGTCAAGTGCAAATTGATACTGCAAATTGCACCTGAACCGGACTGAAAATTATTACTTACTCTTTTTAAAATCACACTGCGGCCGGCCCGCACATATGTGAACTGGCTCCATAGAAAGATGGTTTAGTTCATATGTCATACAAATCAGATGCAGTTCAAAGCGCAATATATGATATAATAATAATTTACTAATAAAATAAACAGAACCGCATACAATTTTATTTAGTATTAAATTTATACATTAGCTCATTTAATAATGAGTCACATGACACTAAAAATAGGTATTGGTAATTGGTATCACCGATTCCTTGAAAAAAAGTATCCGTATTCTTAAAAAACTGGTATCCGTGCATCCCTACATAAGAATATTGGGTGACCAAAAAGAGATGTCAGATTATAAAGAAAATGGCTAAAGAACACTATAAGAAGACATTAAAGAGGAAGTAAACCCTGATGAGTTTACTTCCTCTTTTTTTCCCTGCAAAGGTAAAGCATAATGGACTACTATGCATCGCATAGTAGCCCATTATGTGTCACTTACCTGACACAGGAGCCAGCGAAGTCGCCGTTGTCCCCTGTAGTCCGCCGCATCCATCTTGCTGGTGGCGTCTCGCAGCTCCGCCGCTGTCATTCAGCGAAGCCGCGATGACGTCACTCCCGCGCATGCGCACGGGAGTCGACAAATGCGGCAGCTCCATTTTTGGAACTGCCGCACTCAGTGCGCCTGCGCGCCGCTGTCTACGGCGCATGCGTCGTAGACAGCGGTGCCCGTTTTCGGGCAAATATCTCCTAAACCATATAGGTTTAGGAGATATTGCTTGGACCTACAGGTAAGCCTTAATCTAGGCTTACCTGTAGGTGAAAGTGGTTTGTAAGGGTTTACAACCACTTTAAGGCTGGGTTCCTTAGGTCAGATTTCAGTCTGAATTTTTGGCTGAATTTGGACCTAAACTGGACCAGAAGACGCACTCCTGTGCAATTCACACCAGAGACACTCCGGAGATGTGCGAACCGGCTCTAAGAGCCGATCACACACTCCTGACATGCGCATTGGATGCGGAGAACGCCACATCGAATTCGCAATAGTGTGAACCCAGCCCTACCAAGAGGCATGCAAGTCTATTTCATGTTCTGAAATTCTTTCTGCCTCTCATTTTTTATATTTTGTATTGTTAACAATGTACCTGTGGGGTTGATTTACTAAGGAATATATTTATTTTTTTTGCTTTGTAAAATGTATGTTCACTTTTATGGTGAATATTCACTTAGATAAGTGAATCGGTTGAAGCTATGAGCAATTAAATCATGTGCAAGCAACAGTCCTGTTTTCTTTTTTTTTTATTTCTGTTGCACGCGATTGGGTATTCAAAGTAAGCACAGTTTCAACTTATTTACCAAGCTAAGTTAGTATACACTTTGCAATGCAAATAGCCTCTACTCCTTGAGTAAATTAACCCATATGCTTACTGAGTTGTCTGTCACACTCCATGCAACATGAGCAAATAACAGTGGTAACAACAGAGCAGTGGCCTGGTGGACATTAGGGTTGAGTGTTAAAAGTATTAAGCCTCATGAACATTGGGCACAGAAGCATTGTCGAACCCTGCTGGCAGCAGCCTATAAAACTCTTTGAGAGACTGACAGCAGCTGCTGCTGGATAGGGCACCAAGCAATACTAATTAACCCCTTAACCCAGGTTGAAAATGACAGGCGTTTTTGGAGAGAGTTGTTAGTTTGTGATAATCAATAGTGTAGGTATAATGTAGTTGTTACACATCATGGGCACAAAAGATCCTATAAGATGGTAACATAAACTACAAAGAACTAGTGCCGGGGGAACCATCACATATGGCGACCCATCGCATTTGGCTACCCGCTGGAGTGTGCATGTGCGACACCGCCATATGCATTTACGCTTTTACGACAAAACAGCACACTAAAACCGTCAGATAGTGTGACGGAACTGACGTTGAACTGCGCTTGCGCAGTTATTATCTGGCTCCACCCGTAAGTCCAGATTCAAGCCCCACCATCCAAGTGAACATAGAGTTAGACTATAATTATGCTGAACGAAGCAAGGCCATGCCCGGAGCGTGGCGAGTGGAACGAGCACGCAAGGGGCCCTGTTGCAAAGTGGTGTCTTACAATCAATAATTATACAAAAGAAGAGCTTGTCTGTAACGTCACTTCCCTGACATTATCTGATGGTTTCACTGCTCCGTATTGTCGTAAAAACTTTTGGAACACATATCGGCAAGTTACTCATGCGCAGTGCGAAATTTCTCAGCAGATTGTCACTTCCGTAGCCAAATGTGATGGGCCGCCATATGTGACGAAACACCACCCCTCTGCTAAAAATACCTTGAATGGGCAATGGGACTATGCGTTCTGATAGCCCCCTCCAGCACCTCCACCTTCTAGCAAGTTATGCTCACCTATTTGCACTCACTCACTGCCTCCCCCCCATTCTTCTTTCTTTTTTTTTTTTCTTCTTCTTTTTTTTTTTTTTTAAGGTAACTTTATTGTTTACAGAGAAACTGAGATTATACAAACTCAAATAAACAATGCTCTCCTGGAAATGGCAAGCAGCATAAGTTCAAAATGTCCATTTAATATACTTGTAACTGATGTTAGAGTATCATGTATAGCTCAAAGACATAATAGAGAATACAGTACACAGAGGGTATATTTGGTGAAAGGATAAGGGGGGCATAATCACAATAGTATCCATGAATCATAAATTACAAAAATAGGATATGCAATGCCAAGGTAAAGCAAAATTGTCTTGGTCTGGACATGTAACTTAACCCTCAGAAGACACTGTTTGCAGATTCTACCCAAGAGGACCAGATTTTGTGAAATTTTTTAGGGCGACCCCTGGCTTCGTAGGTCAGATTATAGAGTGGGATTGCTTGATCAACTAAGGCTATCCACAAACTGAGAGTGGGAGAGGTCTGCGATTTCCATTGCAGTATTATAGATTTCTTGACATAAGAATACAAAAGTGCAAAAAATTTTCATGTTACAAAAAAGGCTATCGTCACCTATATAACCCAAGAGGCATATCAATGGAATACAGATATTAGGCTGAAGCTAATGAAGGTCATAATCTCTGTCCAAAAGGCCCTAATAGGTGGGCACTCCCAAACCATATGAAAGAAAGTGCCATTCACCACCGAACCCTTAGAGCAAGCAGCAGAGGACAACCTACCAAGGCGAAAAAGAAGGACTGCCTCCCCATTCCTTACTTCATTGTTGTAACAGAGTGGGACTTCTCGGTATAAGGTAGCATATAACCCCCATGTGCTCAGACCTAAGTGTGTTTATTCTCCAGACCCAAACACTGTCAATTTGGGGAAGGGGGGGGGGGGCATTGATGTCATCCACCTGTGTAAATGCTGACACCATATCACATCAGAGCTTACTCTGGGTGTACCCCTGTCGTAGAGCTTACTCTGGGTGTACCCCTGTCGTAGAGGGTATACCTTGCTGGGATAAGGGGGTCAGGCTATTAGGAGGCATGATCACTCTGCTCTGAATGGGCAGATTGTCTTTTAATATAAAGGGTTTGAAGCAATGTTTGTTACAGGTCAAAATAGTAGGACCTCACACGTGGTCCAGTAGGTACTTCAGAACTAGAGCTGATTTTATAGGAGGCAAGTTCTTCCCCAAATTAATTATGTACATCCCTACATATACTTCATATGACATTTTCTATTATTTGTTCCACATTAAGGGTGCCCACCCGTTAAACATACAATACCACCCCTGCCCTCCTTATTTAATTCTCTATTGCCAATCATGTTCCCCACTTATTTTTTCTATCGAAGTGTAATGCCCCATACACACGGTCGGATTTTCATACAGAAAATGTGCAATCGGATCATGTTGTCAGAAAATCAGACCGTGTGTGTGATCCATCTGACTTTTTCCTTCGGATTTTCTGACACGCAAAGTTTGAGAGCAGGATCTAAAATTTTCTGACAACAAAATCCGATCGGACAAAGTGCCACACATGCTCAGAATAAACGAAGAGACGAAAGCTATTGGCTACTTGCCCGTTTATAGTCCCAGCGTACGTGTTTGACATCACCTCGTTCAGAACGATCGGATTTTCCGACAACTTTGTGTGCGACCGCGTGTATGCCAAAGTCCGTTGGAAAAAAATCTGACGAATTTTGTGATCGGAATGTCTGACTGCCTGTATGGGGCATTGTAGGCTATACCAATATATTCAGAGTCCTAACCATATGTGGGTCAAGATAAGGCAAACTCCTGAGATCATCTACTACATATACTTGACAGTGAGCTGTGAGAGAAACGAATAGCGTCTTCAAAAGTAAAACTTGCCCAGTGAGCTGATTAACTGTGTACACAATAAAGTTGACAGTAGGAAAACGTAAGCTACAAATGCATCTATCAATGTCTCCCAGTGCCTGCCTTCACACTATGCATCCATCTGTTACAGTCTGTGTTCATCCATCTGTCAATCTGTCAAAGTCTGGACTTTTGTCTGTCAATTAGATGGTGACACAAAGTTACAAATGGCTGGAATTGATGATGATCTCATGTCTGTGGGTACATGCAAATAGGAAAGGGAAAATAATGATAAAAAAGATTATAAAATCTGTTTCAAATGCTGTTGTTCCTGCCTGATACATCAGTGCCAGTCTCTTCCACTCCATACCCATTCCTGCTACAATGATATAAACAGAATTATCCTTATCAGTTTCATCTAATCTAGGAGCAGCTTTATTTTCCATATATTATAAGAAGCATTTTATATAGCAGCAAATGATACATATTGCACATTTATATGATCAGCCAACACCTATAAAATTCATACATTGTGTACATTGGTTTATACACTATATTGTGAAAAGTATTGGGAGTTGCCTTTATACTCGTATGAAATTTAATGGCATGTCAGTCTTAGTCCATAGGGTTCAATATTGAGTTGGCCCACCCTTTGCAGCTACAATAGCTCTAAATCTTCTGAGAAGGCTGTACAGAAGATCTAGAAGTGTGCTTATGGGAATGTTTGACCATTCTTTCAGAAGCGCATTTATGAGGTCAGGTACTGATGTTGGACGAGAAGGCCTGGGCTCGCAGTCTCAGCTCTAATTCATCCCAAAGGTGTTCTATCGGGTTGAGGTCAGGAATCTGTGCAGGTCAGTCAAGTTCCTCCACCCCAAACTCGCTCATCCATGTTTTTATGGACCTTGCTTTGTGCACTGGTCCAAATCATTTGGTAGAGGGGGGTTATGGTGTGGGCTTGTTTTTCAGGGGTTGGCCTTTGCCCCTTAGTTCCAGTGAAGGGAACTCTTAAGATGTCTGCATACCAAGGCATCTTGGACAAGTTCATGCTCCCAACTATGTGGGAACAGTTTGGGGAAGGCCTCATCCCATTCCAACATGACTGCGCACCAGTGCAATCAAGGTCCATAAAGACATGAATGAGTGAGTTTGGAGTGGAGAAAATTGACTGGCCTACACAGAGTCCTGAACTAAACCTGATAGTACACCTTTGAGATAATTAGAGTGGGGACTGCGAGCCAGGCCATCTCGTCCACATGAGTGCCTGACCTCACAAATGCGCTTCTGGAAGAATGGTCAAACATTCCCATAGACACACTCCTAAACCTTGTGGACAGCCTTCCCTGAAGAGTTGAAGCTATTATAGCTGCAAAGGGAGGGCCAACTCAATATTGATCCCTATGGACTAAGACTGGGATACCATTAAAGTTCATATGTGTGTAAAGGCAGGCGTCACAATACTTTTGGTAATATAGTGTATATTGCACATGTATATGATTGGTGAACACCTATAAAAGTCCTAATATCTTTTTAATTGTCAGTAGGTGGTACATATTTCCATAATTTGTGTGAAATGTATACATTGTGTGGCATTTGTTTATATATTGAGTTATTAGTAAAGAACAGTAGAGGGTATATAATCTCATATACACCCACGCATACATAAGTTATTAGTATTGAGCACATTTTGCTTTGCGACAATTTGGCTGTTTTTCAAGTCTCAATGAATAGCATGGAAACAATTATTGCAAGTTTCAATGGAATAGTGCCTTGAGGGTCCAGTACATCTTCACCTTCCCACCAACAGGATTGCAGCAATCAAACCTGGCTCTGAATATCAGTTTATTTTCAACCTGAATACAGTGAGATAAGATAGCAGTATTGTGCACAATAATATCCGGAAGCTTTAACCTTTGCAACCGACTCCCTTTCACGACTGAGACATATCAAACAAACACAGAATTTCCAGTCAGCAGCAATTTAAATTGTTTTTCCTAAAGAGTATCAACTTGGCAAACGAAACACAAAAACTAACTTGCATCCTTTAAAAATGAGCAATTGTTCAGATTACCGTTGACATTTCACTATAGAAAAAGTGAGGAAATTTCTCAGCATGAGTCTACTTCATGTTTTGTCTATTTCTGGCAAACACAAATATTAGAAATTTCTGTATGAGTCCAACTTCCCCAAGAAGACCTCACGGAAATGGTCAAAAATGATATATCCTGATAAACAAATCTCCTGATGTCTATAGGAAAAACACAACATGGTGTGATGTATAGATATATAATAATAGCCCACAGTCACTGGCTATTTGCGTAAAGAAGAATTCCAGGTATAGATATGTTATAGCTAGTTACATTGGTCCAAGTTGGACCATTGTAACTATGCATATACCATAGCTGGCTGATACCCCAGTTGGAAATCACTGAAGTAGATACTACGTAATGTCACCACCCACCAAGCAGCCAAGCTCCTGTGTTCAGAATGCAGCAGATTAGCTGCCTGAGGTAGGACCCAGAAGCAAGTGGAGATCACTGGAGTAGTGATGTTTACTTCATTGACTTCCAGGGGCATTGGCCAGGTATAGTATTGGCATAGCTATATTGGAAACCCTGCATTGTGTATGGAGGTTTGGTTACTATAGAAGACAGCTGTTGCTACACAGGTACAGAACATTGGGTGCAGGCCTAAGGCCCTTGTCATGTATTGCTATCTACCTTGCTGTTTTGTTTTTGGAGTCTGCTGATCTGTCTGACTACTGTCCTAGGGTGTCCTGTTATGGTTATTTTTACCTACCTCACTTAAATGATTAATAATACATAAAATAAGTGATTAAAACCTTTTGTCTATATAAGAATCAAACAAACAAATGGAAAAGGAACGGTGGCTTCTAAGTGCAGTAAAACAGTAAATTTTATTAAAATTTTAAAAATCAATACACTCACAAAAGTGCTTCATAGATGGGCATTGTAATAATTTTAGCATCCGCTAGTCTCCGTCAGAGAGGAGAGGCCATCAGCTGTAAATCCGGCAGAGGGATAGATGATGTGGATGGTCCCAGGCCCGCAAACACTGCTGGATACCATGTTTCTGGTGGTCGTGGAGCGCAAACACTAGGCACCACCTTTTTGTTTTTCTATATAAGAATCAACCCATGCAGTTGCAGCTAATATGGATAGAATTAAAAACAAATGATAATGGTGCGAAAAGAATAGACAGCCCTTATGTTACCATTCTTGCAGAGGCGGCACACCGAGAGGAAGAGATGATAGATAAATATGGGCCTTGGGTTGTAAAATATATTCAAGATTGGGATCGCTGGACTGGAAAGAAGTATTCTAAAATAGGTACTTTTTAGCCATAAGCCTGGGAAGCCCTGTGGCACAGTCACCGCGGGAAGATGATACGAACAAATAAAAGAGATGCTTGGAGTGCATTGATCTTAGAATCCATGAAGAAAACTGATTATGTGAATTTTTTTACGGTGGGGGTTAAGGAGAAAACACACCAAATGATGGTGAGGAGTAGGGAAAGCAGGGACAGCTACTAGGCCCACATCACCAGAGTAGTGACAGTGGTGAACAGGGGGACGATGAGGAATTGTCAGGATTGGGGCCTTATACAAATCGCCCGCTCCTTGTTGGCAAAATACTCAAAAGCTGATAGGAATTGTCATCTATCAGCAAATGACAAAAAGGGGAAGCCACAACTTGCTGCCAAGTTTGACACCCAATTTAAAATGCCCAATGAATCACAGAAAAACTCTTTCTGTGAAGCATTGAAACAAAAGGAAAGAGATAGTGCAGCAAGCCACAGGAAGAGAATGCTAGAATCAAGGGAGAAAAGTCTCCTCAGTTCCAGAGACCATATACCATCAAAAGGGATACTTTCTTCCCCTCTGACGGAAGACCCTCCCGAATATAGTAATCCTCCATTTACTGGCTGTGAGCCAGCATTCTCCCCTAGACAGAAGTTAACCAGCAATTCCACTGCTGTAAGCAATACTGGCAGTTCTGTTAAGGAGCATACTGCCTATGTACCTTTACACCCACATGTAACTAACACCCCACAGAAAGGACCTGTGTTGTGTCACTCTAATGGGGAAAGGATATCACCCAATATGGGCACACCTGTGTACCATGGGACTGTTAATGCCACCCTTCAGGGCACTTTGCAGCTGGATAAAGTGCCCCCACCTGGCAGCAACACTCTCCCCCAGTCTTACTGGGATCCTGTGACAGAATCTCAAAAGACCAATCAACAACTAATATCTTTTTCAGATGACATATCTGTCTATCCTGTAAGAGAACAGGTGGTTTATAATGACAGTGTGAGATCCACTGGAAAGACACATCATGTGCAGTGGACTCCCTCTTAGATTAAGGGATTTCTGAGTGTTATCCCCCATCCAAGGACAGATCCCATTAAATTTGCCAAAGAGCTGCTGGACATCCAGACAAGCTACAATGCAAACTTGGGTGATATGCTTCAAATAATGAAAAGGATATGTAGAGATGGGGACTTTAATTAAATCCTCAGTAAAACTAATATTCCATGGACCCTGTATGTTGACTGCAGCCATCAAGAAGATATACTCACTAAACAATTGGCGCAGTTGATTAAAACAGTCTAACCTCCCCAGTCTTGAACCAAGGTGTCAGAAGTGATCCAAGGTCCAAAGGAAGATTGTATGACATACTACAATCACTTTAAACAAGCTGTGGAATTGGCTGGTGGGGACATTACAAACAGTGCCCTATCACCCATATTGATACATAGCTTCATTGAAAGGAAACATCATGGAAAAATTGATGACTGCAAATGCAGGCTGGAGAGATAAACCCCTCTCCTCTTTGTTGTCACTTGCAACTGCTATTGAAAGGAATATAGCAGATTGGGAGTCACAGAAACCTCAAAAGATCTACATTGTCACTGATCAGTTGAACAGTGCAGATCTTGGCCAAAAACCAAAAGGGAAACCGGGTTGTTTCAACTGCCACAAACCCTTCAAGAGGGAGTGTAGAGTTCCAAGACAAAGTAGGCCAGCACGACATGGAGAGGAAATGGCCATGCTGGCATTAAGGGAGGAAAGTCTCCAGGCAGAAGGGACACTTTCCATGCCGCTGATGGGAGAGGATGTGAAATTAAATATCACTGGAAGAAGCTGTAGTAAGCGCACGGGAAAAGCGCAGCTAATCTTTGTGGCCAGGTGGTTAGCGAAACACTATGAACATTTGAAAATGCAAATGCAAATTACATCCCTAAAAGAAGCGCTAGAAATAACCAAAGCTAACATCAGTACTTTAGAAGCTTCTATGTCAAATTCCGAGGCTATCCACCAGCAATAGCGATAGTATTAGAAAACAAGATTACAGGAGGACTTTCATCAGTTGGGAAAAAGACTGAAGGATGTAGAAGGTCAAAATTGCCATAACACTGTGCCCTAAACATCCCCCCCACATTTTTCTTTTGTGAGCAATAAATTCACTTTTGTTCATTCTAAAAGTGACTGACGCCCATCTTTTTCACAAATATCCACACCCACCATGCTCTAAGAACCAACACCCTAAAGTGAAATGTCAGCACTCCCAGATGCCGGGGCTCAGGGGGGCCCTACACCATTATTTCCAAAGGCAGAAATACTTAGTTGAGAGACCATATGAGAGATGTGGTGGTTGAAGTGCAATGAAAATATATTTAAGGTCCTCTAATGTCTATGGAGGAGACAGAGCAGCTAGACATTTTGGACTTCTTTACATGGACAGGGGCACTAAAAACAAACAGTTGAGCTATGGTTTTACCACCTCCAAGCACTGAGCCACAAGTTAACATGGCCAGTGGCAATTTTGCACACTTCTGCAGTTGCAGTGCAGCACAGTTTATACCACAGGTAGTGTGGTTGACAAATGCTACAAATTCAAGTGAATAAGGCTGTGCCACAACTGCTCTGCAACTGAGTATAATCCACATGGTTGTGGTATGGTGCAGCAGCCTTCTAACGGATAATAGCTTTATCTGTGGGACAAAAACAGTGATTGGGGGAAATACTTCCATCCCTTGATTTCCAGAGAGTGGTCATGCAGAGTTGACCACGCCATGCCTCAGACGGCAGTCATAAAAATAGTAAGGGATAATATCTTTAGTATAGTTATGTTTTGTACAATTTCAATATAAAATTAAAATGCTATCTCCATTATCACCAAACTGATTAGTCCAATCTTATGATACAGGCACCCCTTGCAGACATTACAGGTAGGTCCTGGATCTGCTAGCAAATTAAACTGCATATTGTCCAGGACCCACCCCAGCCACTGACTGTACATGGAAGGAGCAGTATCATACTGATCAGGTCACTCCTGGGTTATTTCCTGTGCATATTCTTTAAAAGCAACAAACCCTAATTGGCACCCACCTTTATCCTATGTTGAGGTCCACTGTGTATGGGATTATACAGTGCAAGACTAATGTTAAGGCAAATGTAGGTATAAATTCCATGTAAAAAAATGATTTTTCGTGACTACATAATGGGATTAAATGTGTTCTATTAGATGAACCTGAAGTTTAACTCCATCCAATGGTAATTTAGGGTACAAATTATAATAGAAACACCTTTATTGTATCTTCATGCTAAAAAGTAATCGTGCCAATTTGAATTAAAATTGAGAATTAGAAAGCAGTGGCATATAAAGCAAGTGGAAAAATGATCTGGTGACTTGAGAAAAAAAAAGAGGAAAAAAACCCCGTAAAATTTGATTTGGCCCAGATCTGTAGTTTGAAAACTTCAGTAACCCCCTCTCATTTTGCCCCTTTGAGTACTGACATGATCTGTACACCTTGATGATGTATGATCGGGTGCCAAACTGTCTCAGTATTTTCTTTGCTTTGTACTTTCTAACTGCTTGTTCCTGTACAGTATAGCTATGTTGTATTGTTAAAAAATCTGTTTTATCTTAACTGTAAAAGAACTAAGGAGGATCACAGAGGAAATACTGTATTCATTACATAGCCACAGAAGGAGAATCTCTATCTGATGCGTGTAGGTATTTATAAAATTGAAGGTATAAAGCATTATACTCTTAAAAGCTTTTAACAGTGGATAAAACACTTTGAAACAAGGCACTGTACATTTATTAACAGGTCAGAAACCTTTGTTTGTACAAGAACACGAAAGCCACCGTTAAATCACACAAGAATTCCACAAAATATTCGTAAACTGAAATCTGATCAGACAAGGCAAATGCACAGAGGAGCACAGCAGTGAATTGCCCTTTTTTTGGAATCAGCCTGACCTGGCTATTGTATGTACACAGTTCTGGGCTTCATATGTCCTGACATTTCCATGCATTTAAGATAAAACTATCATAATGATACTGCTTAGCAATTTACAACAGGGAGTGCTTGCTTTTCTAGGTCTAATTAAGCTAGCCATACACTGTATGAATTTCGCACGGTTTCAGATGAACCGACCCAAATTCCCTTAATGGTTGACCCTGCCATCCCCCTGATACCTGACAACCTTACATTGAAAAATTTAATGAGCTGGGCAGAAAGGTGGGAAATTAACAAAGACTACTTGCAATCAGACATAACAGTGATTGCCGCAGATTGGATGCAGTTTATGTTCGGCAAAAAAATTCCATATGGCTCTTTCAATTCTTTATTGAAAGGATTACAGGTGGGAGAGTGGCAGAAGGGCCACCAAAGGAGCGAATATCAGCTGGCTCATTGGGAACAGACCAACATTCGTGTATATGGCCATCTTAAAGTAGTCCTAAAGGCTCAAGGGTTTTTACCTTCTTTGTGCAGCCTTGCTCTCCCCCCCCCCCCCCGTAAAACTTACCTGAGCCCCACTGTGATCCAGCGATGTGCATGAGAGCCTCAGCTCTCCGGGGACTCTCCCTCATCATTGGCTGAGACAGCAGTGCTGTCAATCACAGCCAGTGAGCCAATAAGGAGAGAGAGGGGGCTGGGCCAAGCCATGGCGCTGTGTCTGAATAGTTACGTACAGTAACGGCTCTGCTCGGGTGCCCCCACAGCAAGCTGTTTGCTCTGGAAGCACAAGGGAGGGGCCAGGGGCATCGGTAAGGGACCCGAGAAGAGGAGGATCTGGGCTGCTCTGTGCAAATCAACTGTAGAGAGCAGGTAAGTATAACAAGTTTGTTTTTTGTTTTTTAAAGGAAAAACTTGCCTTTAATATTACGTTAAGGAAACCAATGGACATTAGACATTGGTATGAAAAATCAAGTCAGGTCAAGTGTTTGTTCATCAAAGAAAAATCATGGATTGATTATTCATGAAAGAATAAAGAAATCAATCTGTGCAGTTGGAATTCTTGTTTTGTCCTGAAACAATCTTTTGCATGTCCATTTTTATGCTAAACAGCCACGTAGGCATCATAATGATATATGTACATGTATATATTATAATATGATATATCATATTATCTTCCACAGCTGTAAATGTATTTAGAGAACAAAAAATCTATGCATTAGGAAAAGTTTCTAATGGCAAGTTTTTTGTACTTTAAGAGACTGGTATTTTGCCCACTCAGGCACATTGTTTCTGCACTTCTGCACTATTATCACTTTGAAAACAATTTATGGCAGGCCATGTTCACTCAAAAATAAAATGTAATTGTAACTTTTTCGAAGGTAACCAGTACCTACCCCTAATCTGCCTTCTAAAACATATACTGTTTGACAGGCCACGTTGACCAAATTGGTCTGACTGGTATGCACTGACCTACACTGATAAAGATGGAAATCCTGAGGTACCCTGACCTATAGACAGATGTACATTAGAAAGATAAACACAGATGGATGACCACATTAGTGTAGGATAAATCACACATGTGTTATAAGGTGAGGCATATTACAGACACAAATCCAACACTAGAATAATAACTAGCATAGGCACAAGAGCCTACTGAAGATTAATCTTTATGATTAGGTCCTGCCCCAAAAGATGGACCACGGTGTTTTACGTAAAGTGGAATCCCAGGCTCTAACTAACTTAGCCGTGTACACATGTTCGGACTATCCAGCGGACTTAGTCCGGTGGACAATCAGCCGGACTTTTGGCGGAGGTCCGCCGGACTTTCCAAATGAACGGACTTGCCCACACATGGACTAAAGTCCGTTCTTTTTGAGTGTGACTTCAGGTACGACAGGACTACAGAAGAAAGTCAATCTCTCTGCCTCCATCAGCGAGATTGATACCTTGCGAGCCCCGTCGCCTGGTATGGGTTTTAAGGGTAATCCCCTATGCCAAAAAATGGCATGGGGGTCCCCCCAAAATCCATACCAGACCCTTATCTGAGCACGCAGCCCAGCCGATCAGCAAAGGGGGTGGGGACTAGTGAGTGCCCCCCCCCACCCAAAAGCACCTTGTCCCCATGTTGATGAGGACAAGGGCCTCTTCCCGACAACCCTGGCCGTTGGTTGTCGGGGTCTGCGGGCGGGGGGCTTATTGGAATCTAGGAGTCCCCTTTAATAAGGGGGCCCCCAGATCCTGGCCCCCCACCCTATGTGAATGAGTATGGGGTACATCATACCCCTACCCATTCACCTGAGGAAAAAGTGTCAATAAAAAAAACATACTACACAGGTTTTTTAAGTCGTTTATTAGGCAGCTCCGGGGGTCTTCTTCCGACTTCGGGGGTCTTTTCCGACTTCTCTGTTCTTTCCGGTTCTTCTCGCCGGGCTCCTCTGCTATCTTCTGCTCTTTTGCCGCTCTTTTGCTAGCGGAGGAGCCCAGCTTTCTCCTTCGTCATTGTCGTCGTCGCTGTCCGGGGGTCTTCTTCTTCTTTCTTCTTCTGTTCTTCCGATGTTGACACAATGCTCTCTCCCACTGTAATGCTATGGACACGGTACGTGGCGACTTATATAGGTATAATGGGTGGGGTCACCGGGTGATGTCACGCGGTGACCCCACCCCTTAAGTCCCAGCATCCCTGGGACTTTAACATCATAAGGGGCAGGGTCACCACGTGACATCACCCGGTGACCCCACCCCTTATGCCTATATAAGTTGCCGCGTACCGTGTCCACGGCATTACAGCGGGAGAGAGCGTTGTGTCAACATTGGAAGAACAGAAGAAGGAAGAAGAAGAAGATGGTGAGGAAGGAGAAAGCTAGCAAAAGAAAGCTAGCAAAAGAGTGGCAAAAGAGCAGGACATAGTGAAGGAGCCCAGCGAGAAGAACCAGAAAGCGCAGAGAAGTCGGAAGAAGACCCCCGAAGTTGGAAGAAGACCCCTGGACGGCGACGATGACGAAGGAAAAAGCCACCCCTTAAGTCCCAGCATCCCCCGGGACTTTGACATCATAAGGGGCAGGATCACCACGTGACATCACCCGGTGACCCCAACCCTTATGCCTATATAAGTTGCCGCGTACCGTGTCCACGGCATTACAGCGGGAGAGAGCGTTGTGTCAACATTGGAAGAACAGAAGAAGGAAGAAGAAGATGGTGAGGAAGGAGAAAGCTAGCAAAAGAAGACCCTGACAACCAACCGCCAGAGTTGTCGGGAAGAGGCCCCCCTTCCCCAATGTTGAGGGCATGCGGCCTGGTACAGTTCAGAAGGGGGGGTTGTCACGCGTTTGGCATAGGGGGTTACCCTTAAAACCCATACCAGGCGACGGGGCTCGCAAGGTGTCAATCTCGCCGCAATCTCTAGTCTCGTCGTACCTGAAGCCACGTTCAAAATGAACGGACTTTAGTCTGTGTGTGGGCAAGTCCGGCGGACCAGCATACCATCGAGAGGATTGTCCGCTCCAAAGCCGAGTCCGGCGGACAAATTTGAGTCAAGTCTTCTTTCAAAGACCGCTGGAGCCCACACACGATCGAATTGTCCGCTGGATAGTCCGATCGTGTGTATGCGGCACTATTTTAACTACACTGTATAAAAAAGATGCTTATTCTTACCTAATTTTAGGGTGCTCCAGTTCCCAGCCTCACCAGCTTTAGGGGAGAGGAGGGACAGCTGACAACAGATGCCCCATAGTAAGCCTATGGGTGATGTCATTCCATCCATTGTCAACGCTCTCCCCTCTCCCCTGAAGTCATCTACTGGGGAAATTACATAACCAGACTAGAGCAATCTGAGAATAGATACGTATAAGCATCTTCCTTCTACAGGGTAGTTAGTATAGGAGTTGGAAGGGGGTCTGACCAGGTTTAAGCTTAGTTAGATCCTCCAATTCCACTTTAAGCAGTTCACAGCACACACTTTCATTTTATAATAGTTATTTTTGGCAATCCAATATAAGCTTAACATAAAACTCTTCTTTTATGTCATGGGTGCGACCAGTCTGTTGGCCGTCTCTTTCCACAACTTCCTGGATTACGTGCATGCTTTGCAGCTGCTCATCTGCTGTTGACTTTTACTTTTTAAGGACTAACTATCCCATGGTACCTTGCTGCCTGCAAGCAGTGGTTCCTGTATTGACACTGCCTCCCTAAACTCCTCCTCTTATCACATTTGAAGGCAGGCTCTGTGAAATGTGTGACATAGCAGTGCTTACTCACAGGACATAGAGAATGCGTTTCACATTCACAAGTAACTGTGTTAGGATCTTCACGAAAATAGGATTTTTGTACTCACCGTAAAATCCTTTTCTTTGAAGTCCATTGACGGACACAGCTCCTTTAATTTTGACCATAGGGTTATTACGCCACCTTCATAAGAGGACTAGGTAGAACATGTAATACATGTGAAAAACAACAGAACTGTTCAGTTCCGCCCAGGGGGCGGTCCCTCTGCCTATAACCCCTCAGCCTGCTTCCTGCAGCTCAGTACGTCAACTAGCAGTATAACGTAAACTATAGGAGGGGTGGGTGCTGTGTTTGTCAATGAGCTTCAGAGAAAAGGATTTTATGGTGAGTACAAAAATCCTATTTTCTCTTTCGTTCATTGACGGACACAACTCCATTAATCTTGACCATAGCAATGTCCCCAAGCAGTGTCATAACGAGGGGTGGAAAAAGCAAACCTAACTTCACCCACAACCAGAGGTGCTCCTCAATGGAGAAGTCACCATCTGAACCATCAGAACTTGCAGCCAACATATGCATCAGAATGCATTGGCAACCAAAATGTAACTTTCTCTAACAAGAAGAAAGAGTGTAAATTGCAACAATTACACCGCGGCCTGCAAAACTTTGCAGCCAAAGCAAGCATCAGAAGATGCTCTTACATAAATTTTGTAGAAATTTGTGAGAGTGTGAACGGACAACCAAGTCGCCGCCTTACACACCTGGGAGACAGACGCTTGATGTCGGAAAGCCCAAGAGGTCCCAATTGCCCTGGTGGAATGGGCCGCGACAGTAAAGGGGGGCAACCGCCCTTTCAAGGCGTAAGCCTGGACTACGATCTGTCTGATCCACCTTGAGATGGTGGTTGACGAGATCGACAGTCCTTTTTTCGGACCAGCTACCGAAATGTACAGAGAATCTGACTTCCGGAAGGGAGCCGTGGCAGACAGATATACCCTTAGGGCCCAGACCACATCCAGGGTGTGTCGGCTTATTACACAGAGATGGTAACACAATGTCCTCATTGAGATGGTAGGCCGAAACCAACTTCGGTAGAAAAGAAGGTAGCGGACGCAACACCACCTTATCCTTGTGGAAAACCAGATAGGGCGACTTGCAAGACAAGGCCGCCAACTCAGAAACCATCCTGGCATATATAATAGTCATTAGAAAGACCACTTTCTGAGAAAGAGTCAACAAGGGAATTTCCCTGATGTTCTCAACAGCAATTTTTGAAGCGCCAATAGCACCAGGTTCAGATCCCACGGGGGTAGTGGTGGTAGCACCGGAGGGAACTAAATGCCGAATCCCTTGCACAAAGGTGCTCACCAATGAGTGAGACGCCAGGGGTAGGTTGGAAAAAAACAGCAAAGGCTGATATCTGCCCCTGGATGGTGCTTAATTTCAGTTTCTGGTCCAATCCTCGCTGTAAGAACAGCCGGATCCTGGAAACTGAATAGGTGCGCGGACGCCACCCCATCTCCTCACACATGGAGATATAAGCCTTCCACGTACGATGGTATATCTTCCTAGAATAATATTTCCATGCCCTCAGCATAGTGGAGATTACCGATTCTGACAGACCTTGGTTCCTTAGCACCTGGCTTTCAACAGCCATGCCGTTAAAACCAGCGATGGTAAAGCAGGATGGAGTATCGCACCTTGAGATAGGAGGTCTTCTCTCATCGGCAACCGCCAGGGAGCATCTGCCACCAGGTGTACTAGGTCAGTGTACCAGGGACACCGAGGCCACTCCAGAGAGATCAGTATCACTGGAATCCCCTTGGCCTCCACTCTGTGAAGCAGACGAGGCAACAGTTTGAGCGGAGGGAAGGCGTAAATCAGCCGGTACTGCCCCCATGGAGCCACCAACGCGTCTGACGTGTCCGCCCAAGGATCTCTTGTCCCAGACATGAATCTCCGCACCTTCTGATTGAGCTGAGAGGCCAGAAGATCCACATCTGGTGTGGCCTACCGCAGGCAAAGAAGCCTGAACACCTCCAGATGCAATGACCATTCTCCTGGGTCCAGGATCTGGCGACTTAGATAGTCCACCTGCCAGTTTTCTACTCCCAGGATGTATATGGCCGTCAGGGCTGGTACGTGTCGCCCTGGATGCTGATTGGATGCCTTCGTAGCCTCATTGACTATGTGGAGAGACAGCCTGATCGAAGCTCAAGCATATTGATCGGTAACTGGGATTCCTCCCTCGACCAGAGGCCCTGGGTCGACTGTACTCCCAGCACTCCACCTCAGCCAGTCAGGCTGGCGTCTGTTGTGATCACCATCCAATGAAGAGGTAGGAACGATTTCTGAGACCGAAGGGCCGTAGACCTCAGCCACCAGAGAAGAGAGTCCCTGACTAACTTGCTCACCCAAATCTGTCGATCCAGGGATAACGGAGATTTGTCCCATTTGGACAATATCTCCCTCTGCAAGACTCTGGTGTGAAATTGGGCATACGGTATACGGCATTAGCCCAGAACTCGCATGCAGAAATGCATCAATGACCACCTGCGGTTCATCAACAGCTTCACCGCGGCTATGAGAGTCTGCAGTTTGTCTGAAGGGAGAAATACTCTCGCTTCCACGGAGTCCAGCAGTAAGCCTAGGTACTCCAGGCGCTGAGTCAGCACTAGTACCGACTTCTTGATGTTCAACACCCACCCAAACTCCTGTAGAGTTTGCATGGTGATCGCCACATCCTCCCTTAATTCTGAGGCGGAAGCTGCTCTCAGAAGGAGATTGTCCAGATAACCCACGATTGCGATCCTACTATGTCGCAACAACGCCAAAATTGGAGCCAATACTTTGGCAAAAACTCGGGGTGCTGAAGCCAGACCAAAGGGGAGAGCCAAAAACTGGTAGTGCTCTTCCCCCACTGCAAATTAAAGAAACCTCTGATTCCTGAGGCATATGGGTATATGCAAGTACGCATCTTGCATGTCCAAAGACGCCAGGGAGTCCCCCTGATCGAGTGCAGCAACTACGGAGCAGACTGATTCCATTCTGAACCTTTGTACTTTCACAAAGCAATTGTGGGCTTTTAGGTCCAGGATTGGACGTACCCCTTCCTTTTTGTGGACTACAAACAGATTGGAGTAGAATCCCTGAAACCTTTCCAGTTTTGGAACAAGCGCGATCACCCCATGGCTGAGCAGGTCCCTTACTGCCCCATATAGGGCCTCCCAGCGAGCCAGGAGTAAGGGTATGCCGGAGGGAAAAAATCTGTTTGGTGGCCAAGAGAGGAAAAGGAGGGTCCTTGCCTGCGGCATGGCTCCTTACCCTTCTTGGACTGTGAGAGCAACGTGCTCTTCCCACCTGTGACATTCTTAAAAATGGTGATTATTTTATTTAACCTGGATACTGGGGGGGTCCACGACTGGAGGAGCCGACCATTTTTTAAGGAGGCTCTCTTCAAAGGGGTACCGCACCTCCATTCTTTTTGGGACCGAAAAGGTCCATTGCGGGCTTCCCCATTCCTTGTATATGAACTTATCAAAATAAGTCAGATGATACGGAAACACCTTAGGTGTACGAGCTGGCTTCCGGGACCCAAAGGGGACTGCCAGCTCAGCAGAGGATCCTGCTGCATCCTGTATTTTCAGGGTATCACATACAGCGGAGATAAGTTCTCCAACTAGCGCTTTTTCCTGCGCGGACCCAGACACAGAATCATCCTCACTGTCCGATCGGTCCTGGTCCGCATCCTCTGACACATCAGAACAGGGGCCGCCAGTCACCTCAGGGCCCGAGTCTATATCAGAGCTCTCCGCGGAGGATGGGGGGCAGGGGCCGTTTTTTACCACTCTTGCGCCCGCACACTGCCTCCACCCTGGCAACGAACATTTCAAGGACCACCGGCAAAGCGTCCAGAGGCACTGCACTATTTTTGCAGGGAGGACTGGGGAACAAGCGCCAGCTTCTGACGCCATGCTGACCCACCCTGTCTGCCACCCTTGGGGACTTAGGACAAGGTGCTCAATCCCACCCTCCTAGCTGCTAACAGACTGAGGGGTCCCACCGCAGGACTCACCACCCTGACCGAGTGCTGCGCCATGCTGTCGCTGATCGCTGTGTCCTGTGTCAGTTCAACAGTGTCCAGGAACAAAAAAGTGCTGTTCTGAGGCACAGGAACCAGCGCTGAGACTACAAGAAAATGTCCGCCAGCCGTCCTTTTATAGCAAAAAACACAGGGAAAATGGCCGCTGGACTCAGAGAAAATGGCCGGCGACCATGCTTCCCACAGAGGCTAACAGAAAATGGCCGAAAATCATGCTGTATACAGAGACTACCAGCAAATGGCGGCGGTCAGCGCTATGGCGGCAGCACATGCAGAGCCCACAGACACCAGCAGAGAGACAGATAACAGCACATGGACACAGACAGGATCAGAGCCCCCCCAGAGGACCCCAGCCCAGATACACCACACCACAGCCCAGTCCTGCAGCATCCCCCATGGGGGGAGGGAATACAGGGATAGGGAGAGAGGAAAGGGAGAAGAGGGACCCCCTAATCGACCTCCCAGGGAATGCCCAGCTGCTATGTCCTGCCGAGGCAGGGAGAGCTGTTCTTACAGTCTGGACCAGCTGGAGGTATCCCATCACAGACCCACACCCAAGCAGTATGGGGTGGCTGCAGGCCATGGCACACTGTGACAAAGACATCCGTAGTCCGGTCATATGTGTGCCCCAGAGCATATAGCTTACCGGCCGCCCCCGGAGCCTGAGGGGCAGGTCGTGGCTAACCCAGCACTTAGCTAGGGCCTGCACATGCTCGATGGCCAGGCTGAGGAGACTACAATGATCTATATTATCAAGCCTATCACCCAGCCGGCTGATAATAGAAGATCACAGGATCAATATCTTGCGCAAAAGGCAAAATCCAGAAAAAAATCCCCAGGACCGATGGTCCCGGCAGGGAGACTAGGTCCTTTTCCTTCACTAGGCAGGAAAAAACTGAGCTGCAGGAAGCAGGCTGAGGGGTTATAGCCAGAGGGACCACCCCTGGACGGAACTGTACAGTTCTGTTGTTTTTCACATGTATTACATGTTCTGCCTAGTCCTCTCCTGAAGGTGGCGTAATAACCCTACGGTCAAGATTAATGGAGCTGTGTCCATCAGTGAACGAAAGAGAAATACGTTTACATGCTTCAAGATCATTCAAATTAATAGAGTCAGGCTAGAAATAATTGAAACAGGTTGTGGAGAAGGAACTCCTGTCTTTGAAACTGTTTCAAACTAGCTACGACTAAGGCTATTGCTGAAACGCGTCAGTGGATTGATTAATTGCCACTCTGATGTACCAATGAAACTTGGTCACAAGGATTACAGTCTTGCCGGCTCTTCTTACTATTGTTGCACTGGAGTGTGTTGGGATACATCGAGCCTTGGCACCTGTGAGTGGACCTTGTGTATGGATTGGGTTGTTCCTGCAGAGAGCGCTGTTACCTTTTTCTTTTCCATGTAAATAAATATATCTCTCTACATTTTTGACCATATATACGCTATATATATAAAGACATATAATTTATTCAAATGTAACTGTTTATTTTACCCTTAACCACTTAAGCCCCGGGCCAATTTGCAGCCAAAGGACCAAGCCCCTTTTTGCGATTCGGCACTGCATCGCTTTAACTGACAATTGCACGGTCGTGCGACAGGGCTCCCAAACAAAATTGGTGTTCTTTTTTTCCTATAAATAGAGCTTTATTTTGGTGGTATTTGATCACCTCTGAGGTTTTTATTTTTTGCGCTATAAACAAAAATAGAGTGGCAATTTTGAAAAAAATGCAATATTTTTTACTTTTTGCTATAATAAATATCCCCCAAAAATATATAAAAAAACGTTTTTTTCCACCATGTTTAGGCCGATACATATTCTTCTACATATTTTTGGTAAAAAAAATCACAATTAGCGATTATTGATTGGTTTGCCAAAAGTTATAGCGTTTACAAAATAGGGGATAGTTTTAGAGCATTTCCATTAATATTTTTTTTTTTACTAGTAATGACGGCAATCAGCGATTTTTATTGTGACTGCGACATTATGGGGGACGCATCGGACATTTTTGTAACCATTGTCATTTATACAGCAATCAGTGTTATTTAAATGCACTGATTCCTGTGTTAATGACACTGGCAGTGAATGAGTTAACCACTAGGAGGCAGTGTAGGTCTATGACGTTATGTGTTTTTTTTATTGTAGGGGGACGTGGCCTGGCATGTGATGTCACTGATCGTCCTTCCCTATAAAAGGGAAGAGACAATCGGTGACAACCACACAGGGAAGCACGGGGAGAGGTTTGTTTACACAGACCATTCCTTGTTCTTGAGTTCTGTGACCCAATCACGGGACACCAGCGGCGATCGGGTCCGCTGGTCCCGCGGTCACGGAGCACAGGACCGGGTCGGGAGCGTGCCGCCAGCGGCTGGGCACTTAAAAAGCAACGTACAGGTACGTGCTTGTGCCCAGCCGTGCCATTCTGCCGACGTATATCGGCTTGAGGCGGGCCTTAAGTGGTTAATAACATGGTAATCTGCTTTCCTTAAAGTGGTACTAAAGGCTTAAGGTTTTTTTATCTACTACATTCTCCGAATTAGGGGAAAAAAAACCTTCTGTGCCACAGGATCCCCTCCAGCCCATCCTTATACTTATATACCCAATCTTAATCCAGCGATGTGCCCAAGAGCAGCAGCTCTCAGCTCTCCCCCTCCTTACAGACTGATAGCAGCAGGAGCCATTGGCTCAAATCAATCAAATCGAATGACGAGGGAGAAAAGGGCAGAGCCAAACCACATTGTCTGTGTCTATAGACGCAGACAGCGCAGATCAGGATTGAGCATGCACAAGTGCCCTCATAGGAAGTGTCTTCCTGTAGCGGCATTCTCAAAAGGTGGAGACAGGAGCACTGGTGGGGAACCCAGAAGAGGAGAATTGGGCCTGCTCATTGCACAGAGCAGGTAAGTGTAGAGCTCACCCCTGCAGGGGCCACTGAAAATATGCCCACGTTTCTTTTCACAGTAATTGCCCCACAGACATGCACACAGTCACTATTTTGGCTCAGTGAGCAGTCTAGGGGTATGCTTTTCAGACGCTTTATTGCAGAACTTGAACTTGGATAGGTTTAGGGTAACTGTGGAATACTCCAGTCACTTTTAGTAGTGAACTTGAGGGCACTAAACTTCTTATTAGTAAGGTGATCAAGTGTCCTTGTTTGCAGAAAATATTTGACTGAGCTTTTCAGGAACACTTTAGTAGTGAATTGCCATTAGATGGAACTGACTCTATTGCAAGATAATTTTTTTTACCAGACAGGATTTCTTTATTGGCAGAAATTATTGCAAGACATTTAGCAGAGCAATAATATCAGCAGAGTCCTGGCTTGCAGCAAATAGTGGACTGAGCTTTTCAGGACACCAGGCACAATGTCCCCTTCGGACAAAACTGACTCCAGCACAAGAGGCATGCATGAGCACACAGTCTCAAGGATCTCACGCCTGCCTGTACTCACTAATGTCCTTGGATAATTGGTTGATTCCTCTCAATATCTTCCAGACACCTTTCCAGTGATACCAGACCTAGACGAAAAGTCAGCTTTAGCGAACTTTCAGAAGAATAGGCCCCCGGCTAATCTAGCTGGAACCTTGATAAACTGCAGACACATGACAGGCTTGCCTAGAGGGAAAGCAGCCCCTCAGGCTATGATCTCAGGGCAAGACACTTCTGCTCCAAGTCTGAGAATATTTATACATACTCCCAGCCACCATCTGGGCACCTCGCCCCAGGGATTGGCCAGATACTCTTGTTATGAATCCCAGGTGAATTTGAGGCAATCTAGAACACATGTGCAACCATGCATCAGGGGGCTTGCTGCAAGAGTTCAAAACAGGCAGTTGGCCCCAAGATTACGTAAGGAAAGAAGATGGTGACACAGAAATTGGCATGCAGAAGCCTAGATTAATTGGATGTGTGAGTATGTGTTCCGCAGGTAACCCAGAAAACCAAGTAAGAGGAGAAAGAAAAGAATAACGCAAGTAGGTGAAGTTGCTCTTTGAAGTGGTGCTCACACACATTTTGCACCTTGTGGGGGGGGGGACAGGCACCTGGTTTTGCCAGGTACCCAATCCCACTTCCTGCTGAGTTCACCACAGTGAACTCAGCCGGAAGGTCATCCCTCGGTACAGTTGATTCACAATTCACGCATGCACAGTAGAAAACTGGCTGTGAAGCCGCAAGACCTCACTGCCAGTTTCCCTTACCCAAGATGATGGTGCCAGCACCCAAGAGCTGATTCAAGAATCGGCTTGGGTGAGGACACCGAAGGATCCCTGGACAGGTAAGTGCCCTTATAATAAAAGTCAGCAGCTACAGTATTTGTAGCTACTGACTTTTAACTTTTTGGTGGGGGGAGCTGGAGCTCTGCTTTAATGTCAGATATGTTATGCAAATTATCTGTGACATTTGCCTTAGTGAATATTGAGAAGAATGCAATAAAACATGTTCAGCTCATACACTGCACAATCCATAGCTTTACTGATTGGATTCCACACAGAGATACAGAATTTGTTTCAACTTGTAGTTAAAGAGAAGCCCGAAGCGAAAAAAAAAAGTGAAGGGCTTCATGACAAGGAAAACAGGGGAATCAGGGAAAGAGAAGTTTAACTTAAAATAACCAGAGTTGTTAGGCACTCACTGATTGGTTTGTTTGTAGTGAGAGGAGGGACTGCAGGGGGTTCCTAGGTGGGCTCTTTGAGTTCCAGGCACTTGGAAGCAACCAACGTAGAAGAAACTTCCCGCCCTCCCACTCTGCATTGGCTCAGTTGTCCTTAGTGGTCATACTGGCCTAGAGGTTGGGGTCTTTGGAGGAGTTTTCAATTTTTACTGTAATATATCATATTAGAGTCCCCTGTGGAATACCAGTTAATGGTGGGTCAACTTGGAAGTTGAACAGAGAGGTATCTGTGGAGGATGGGATTGTCCCTGATCTTGTGTGGTGCAGTTGGGGACCTTTCAAGTTGTTATGCGGATACAAAGTGGATGTCTGTTATTTTTGTGCCTCAAAAGATCGGCAACCTGATGGTTATGGTTATTGTCATTGTTACTTTTCTTTCTGTTTTAAGGAATGTTTTATATTTAGTTATTTGTTAAATAAAGGGCCCCCATGGCCAACAAATTTACTCCAAACTGGTGTTGTTTGGTTTACTATAGATAAGTTGGGTTAAAAAGATTTTGGCGCATAGCGGTCATTAATACGAGGGCTGATGACATCTATTGTGCCTTAGTCACGCCTCTCAGAATAAGTGAAAAAGTGACTCAAAAAGAGCACCGCTGTACAGGAAGCCCACATTTAATTTATATTTAGTGTCTGTTATTTTTCAAACAAGTTTAGAGTAGTTCTATAAAATAATCCGCCTTACAACATACAAACCATTCATAAAACAATCTATAGAAATTATCTCTGACATCAAAGATATACTATACACAGGAATATACTATATGTGTGTGTTTCCTGTGAAGAGAAAAGCAAGCGCACTTCTTTCTTTAGCCTGCTGTTTGGAAGGATTTTTAAACTCTATCCAAGTAGAATAAAGAAAACTCCTTGCTGTGCTATACACAGCCAGAAGCACAGGCTAAGGTCATATGCTTAGCTACAATGCTTTTTGAAGAATAAGAGATAGGAAACATAAATAAACCTCATTTTAACAGCTTGAAACAAGGTGCCTTTTAAAACTCTGATTCATTATAGCTAATCTATATTACAGCCAGATACCAAAAACATGGAACAGCAGTGTATAAATACCATCATTAAAGATCGCATACACAAATGGTCAACCTGACATTCAGTGGACTTTTAAGGTAGCCAAATGGTGGACAAGTATTAAACTGAGATAGCTGGCATTACCTGTCTCTCCATGAAAGAGGAGTTTTATGCCTGGAGGAATACATAGTCGTATCACCTGCACTGTGACATCAGAGTACCTTCATAGCATATTCACCCAGCATGACCTGCTGCTTCATCAATATCTGACTAGCCATGATGGTTACTAGATGATAAGGCTTTCCAGTCAATCAGGATCTCACCTGCTGGGGAGGTCATGTGAGCATGTCATGCATCAACAAGAGACAGATAGCTTGTGAAGTGCATTGCATCTATCTATTCAGAACAACAACTGATATATGAATAAGCAAACAACGCAGCTCCAGTTGACCATAAAGTATTTTTTTGCACAGCGGCATATATATCAAAGTATTGAAGTCTAAATATAGTAAACAATGGAATTAAAATTCATGTAGAACTTCATCTTGATCAGGGCTTTATTGTATTCTGTCTTCCGTTTGTGAGTTTATTCCCTTAAATTGTATGTCAAGACAAAATGAAAAAAAAAATAACATATGCAGTACACCTCTGCAATATATTTCCCCATGGTTTATGCCTTTAACCTCTGTAATTGGTGTAATGCGATATGCAGCGGCAGAGCAGGTGGGTCTTAACATCCAGCTATAGCACATATGCATACCTCCCAACATTTTGAGATTGGAATAAGGAGCACCTACTAACAAATGTATTTAGGCACAGGGCACGCCCCTGCCACACCTCCTTAACCACTTAAGCCCCGGACCAATTTGCAGTCAAAGGACCAAGCCCCTTTTTGCGATTCTGCACTGCGTCGCTTTAACTGACAATTGCAGGGTCGTGTGACGTGGCTCCCAAACAAAATTGACATCCTTTTTTTCCCCCACAAATAGAGCTTTCTTTTGGTGGTATTTGATCACCTCTGTGTTTTTTATTTTTTGCGCTATAAACAAAAATAGAGCGACAATTTTGAAAAAAATGCAATATTTTTTACTTTTTGCTATAATAAATATTAAAAAAATGTTTTTTCCTCAGTTTAAGCTAATACATATTCTTCTACATATTTTTGGTAAAAAAAAAAATCACAATTAGCGATTATTGATTGGTTTGCGCAAAAGTTATAGCGTTTACAAAATAGGGGATAGTTTTATAGCATTTTTATTAATATTTTTTTTTACTAGTAATGGCGGTGATCAGAGATTTCTATTGTGACTGCGACATTATGGCGGACACATCGGACATTTTTGACACATTTTTGGGACCATTGTCATTTATACAGCAATCAGTGCTATTTACATGCACTGATTCCTGTGTAAATTACGCTGGCAGTGAAGGAGTTAACCACTAGGGGGCAGTGTAGGTGGTATGTATGACGTTATGTGTTTTTTTTTATTGTAGGGGGGCGTGGCCTGGCATTTGACGTCACTGATCGTCTTTCCCTATAAAAGGAAAGAGACAATCGGTGACAGCCACACTAGGAAGCACGGGGAGAGGTTTGTTTACACAGACCTCTCCTCGCTCTTCAGCTCTGTGACCCGATCACGGAGCACCAGCGGCGATTGGGTTCGCTGGTCCCGCGGCCACGGTCATGGAGCTCAGGACCGGGCCACGACTGAGCACTTAAAAAGCAACGTACAGGTACGTGCTTGTGCCCAGCCGTGCCATTCTGCCGACGTATATGTGGTTAAAGGAGAATTAACAAAAAAAGGTTAATTAAATCCACAAGTGCTTTTTTTTACCACTACTAATCCTTTATATTGGCTTTTAAAATGTACAAATGCAGCAATTTAGAAATTGGATGAAAGGTTTAGCACTGTGGAACACTTTTTGAAAGATAAAAAGTCCTTTTTTATATACAACTATATAGATCAGACTAAAATGATAGACCAATGAGAAGGAAAGAAGGACAGAGGGACATTTCTCCAAATCAGGGTTAGTCCCTCCAAGTCAGGGATAGTTGGAAGCTATGCATTTGTGTCAATGTAGCTCCAAGATTTTGGGCTCTCAGAACACCGAACAGTCACCAACAGCACTCGGTCAGTCACTGTTTGCAATTAGGAGCCAGAAGGACAGGTTCCTGATTATGTGACCCCTGTGAAAGCATGATAAGAAAACCTTTTGCCTCCCAGTACTATCACCCACTTAAAGGACATGATACAGGACAGCTCTGAATTTCTACCAAGAGCAATGTTTCATTTCTTTTGCACCATCCCTCCAGTCTTCTTTACCCTTATCCCAGCCAAATCACATTCTCTCCATTTACAGCATTTCTCGAGCAGGAGCGGATCCCCAAGAAAATATTACTGACTTCGAGACACAGTCACCCTTCTAAACTAGATTGCCGGAAACTGGTTGCTAGGGCCGCCCTGCCAGCCATCTAGCAACCAGTGATGTCACAGTCTCACTCAGAGTGAGGCTGAGCAGAGAGAGGCCTGCGCCTAGTGCTGCTGTGTCTCCACCCACCTCTTGCACTTGCAGTGCACTTGTAGTGCAAAGTGGATTTGCCTTTAGTAAATTAGCAATTAGTGTTACTGAACTGCAGCAGAGAAAAATCACATCAATCAATCTGCTCTACCAGATAGTGATGTGTGGCGTGTCAACCTGTGTTTACAGGAAAGAAAATCACAGGATCTATAGCCTGCCTTATTCTGGCTGTGCGCTGACTTCATATACTGTACCACCCTCCTCCAACAGTGAACCACCATGAATAATCCTGCTTGGAAAAAACACAGCATCTTCTTTCTTAGGATGGTCACTTTAGACCCCATTCACAGAATTTTCAACCCATAAATGAATTAGATAAACTCTATTACCTACAAACTTCACTGCGCTTTGCTGCAAGTTATAAAAAAACTCTCCAAAGTCAGCCATACACCTGTGAACGAACAGAATCCTCAATCCTTGATAAGCAGCGTGGAGAGACTAATCTCTCACTGCAGCTATTGTACTTTGATAGCTGGTGCAGCTAGCTGCCAGAGTACCCAAACACTGCCTGCATATGATTGGATGCAGGTGCCGCTCGCCCAAAATTTTTCTGTCCAGCGCCTTCATTTTTTCAATAAAAAGATTTTGGGTGAAATGAACAGTTGGACACCCACTGGTCAAATTAATTAGGAATTGGCCAAAATTCGCTCAGAATACTGTTAGTTGGCAGAGTCTCAAAAACTGGTCACCTAGCTGCCAATAGCCACCATGGAACACCATGGGTCCTGTGGGAAGAGTACCTCAGGCCCACAAATGGGGAAAACCTGCCCCTGACTTTGCAGTACTACTAAATAGGAAACACAGCATGTAATGAGGTAAAGTGGCTACTTGTTACATATGGTTACTTATGTGTACAACTGGAATCTATACATAGAAACAGCATTTTGAAAACCTTACACATTGATAAGGTTCTTTTGTTTAATGATCCCACTCAGATGCATATCTAAAAAAGCATTAAATAGATTAGAGATTCCCTTTAAAGAATATATCTTTATAACTCTGTATCACGTCTCCAGGCTTTGCCATATCTTTCCAAGAGAGCAGACTGTCTCCCACACCTCAGCAGCCAGACTAAGAGATTTGCTCATCTGACATTCCCAGTCAAATATGGCCCCAGGGATAAGTTATGTCATTTGAATCATTATGATGTGTAGGCAGAGAGCAGGGCCAATACTTCTGCCAGGCTTTGTCTGTGTTCCTCATTTTGTTATTTTAGTGATAGAGACACACAATACAATACCAAACCCAAGCTCTCTATGCACTCATTTGCTTTCGAAAAGAAAAATGGGTACATGTATTTAAAGTCTCACCATGAGCTCCATTACCAATACATTGAGTTACAGTACAAACCCTGCAGATTCTCATTTATCAACCTGCCAAAAATAATACCAACATGGGCTCTCCAAAGCAAGCAACAAAAATCCAACTCTCATTTGTCTAGGGCAGGTTTGAAATGAAAATGTATTTACTAAAATAATTGCATTTTCATGTTCGGTGTACTGTGGGAAACCAGATATAGTGAATGCAGGGTCCTAGGTTTAGTAACACTTTAATGCTGTCTTAACACAACACACATACAAGTAGTAGTAGCAACTGAAAATAATGTAAAATATCAGTTTATTGAGACCTTATGCAAGCTTGCTGATATTTAACACTAAGGGCTCTCTCACACTGCTGGTAATGCTTATGACTAGGGATGAGCCGAACACCCCCCGGTTCGGTTCGCACCAGAACTTTCGAACGGACCCCAAATTCGTACGAATGTTAGAACCCCATTGAAGTCTATGGGACTCGAACGTTCGAAATTAAAAGTGCTAATTTTAACGGCTAATATACAAGATACTGTCCTAAAAAGGGTTTGGGGACCTGGCTCCTGCCCCAGGGGACATGAGTCAATGCAAAAAAAGTTTTAAAAACGGCCGTTTTGGCGGGAGCACTGATTTTAATGACGATTAAAGTGAAAAAAAAGTGAAATATTCCTTTAAATATCATGCCTGGGGGGTGTCTGTAGTATGCCTGTAAAGTGCCACGTGTTTCCCGTGTTTAGAACAGTCCCTGCACAAAATTACATTAAACGGAAATAACACCATTTAAAACTGCTTGCGGTTTTAATGTTATATCTGGTTCCTGCAATATGGTTGAAAATCATTGAGAAAAATGGCATGGGTAGCCCTCCCTGCCCATTACCAGCCCCTTTGGGTCTTGTACGCATATTAAGGGGAACCCCGTACCCATATTAAAAAAAGGAAATACGTGTGGCCCCCCAGGCCCTATATACTCAGAACAGCAGTATACAGGCGGTGCAAACAAGACAGGGACTGTGTAGGTTTGTTGTGTTAAGTTGAATATGTTTGTAATTTTCAACTGGTACATTTTTAAAGTGTAGCTCGAGTCAAAAAAACTATTTTTAAGCTTTTTGGAAAACATAGGGAAGGGTTATCACCCCTGTATAATTTGTTTTGCTGTACGTGTTTTTTCTTTTTTTTTTTTAATCTTTATTTAAGGAATGCGGTACATATAATGCAGCGTCATAACACATTAAATCACCAACAGAAAATTCGGTGCCAGCCCAAAGAAACAGTATATCACCAATGACCGTAATTAGTATACATCAAAACCAATAGTCACATGACTAACACTATCTTATGATATTTTGAATGTCGAAGATTCTCATTTCCCCCGCCTTATAAGTTTGGTAGTCAATCCAGGCCTCAAACCAAGCCCCTCCCAGCCACCCCCCTCCCCCTTTTTTTTTTCGGGGGGGGGGGGGGGGGCTGGGAGGCTCCGCCAGACCTAAGTCATATGGTAGATTAGGACATTAAGGGGGATAGACCGCCTGTATATTGGGATAATTCCGTCCCTCTGTGGCCGGCCGTGACCCATCGTTACGTGTGGGCTTAAATTTGGATAATGCACCTATTGTTGTATATAGCCCATCAGACTGGATTCTTGGTGTAAAACCAGAGGTTTACCTCACTCCAAGGGTATTTTAACTTAAGAAGGAGAAGGAGAGATGGAGAAAAAGAACATAGAAGAAGGAGGCAGAGGGTAAGCAAGAGGGGAAGGAGGGGAGGGGGACAGATTCCGCTAGGGCCCGCAGCCCCATCCAGCATCGGTCCATCAAATGTAAGATTTGTATTCGTCAGAGAATCGGAACAGATCCCAGTGTGTCCAGCGTGCATTATGTTCCTCCTCCCGGTCCCTTAGGGCAGCTGTGAGTTGTTCCATCCGCTGTATATCGCACACCCTGGCAAACCACAGTGACACCGCCGGTGGAGACTGTTGCTTCCATGCACTGGGGATGCAAGCCCTTGCCGCGTTCAGAAGATGTCTCAACAAGGATTTGCGGTATTGCTTACATGACATTGGGGTTAGGTTTAAAAATATTGCTGCCGGATTATCCTGAAGGGAGATACCTGTGATTTTGTGAATGATCTGCAAAACCTGTCTCCAGAACTGGGTCAAGTCTGGGCATTCCCAGAAAATGTGGAGCAGTGTGCCCGTGTGGGTGCCACATCTCCAACATAAGGGGCTAAAGCCTGGGAATATGGACGCCAGGGCTGATGGGGTCCTGTACCATCGCGTCAGAATCTTGTAGGTTATCTCCTGATATCTGCTACACAAGGATGATTTGTGCGCAAAAAGGAGGATACGTTTTTTCTGATCTTCCGTGAATGTGGTATGAAGATCCCCTTCCCACCGTACGTGTTTTTTCATCTCACTTGCTGTTGTCTCCTTCCGTTTGCAAGTAGGAGATGTTTGTAAGTTGGATGTTTGAAAGTAGGGGCCTGCCCTATATGCTCTGCAGAAATGGCGGAACAAGGTGTTGGTTTTGCCACAACATTGTAAGCCCTCAAAGTGACTCTTGGTGGGCGCTGGAGCGCCCTGCTGTGAACGATTATATCAAGAATTGTAATTACATGCCATTGTTGAACAGTGGTAGAAAAATTGACCTTTGGTGGTTGTGGTGCTGGTGCCACAACACTATAAGTCACAGTTACTCTGGGTGGGCACAGGAAGGGGCCCTCCTGTGAAATATTATATCAAGAATTGTAATTACATGTCCCTGTTAAACAGGGGCAGAAAAATTGGGCCTTAGGCACTGGTGCTGGTGCCACGACACTGCAACCTCTCCCATATACTCTAGTTTTAGTGCAGGAATTAGCCCTGCTGCAAATTATTGCATCAAAAATAATAATTAAACGCCCCTGTTAAACAAGGGCAGAAAAATTGGGCCTTAGGCACTGGTGCTGGTGCCACGACACTGCAACCTCTCCCATATACTCTAGTTTTAGTGCAGGAATGAGCCCTGCTGCAAAGCATTGCATCAAAAATTGTAATTAAACGCCCCTGTTAAACAGGGGCAGAAAAATTGGGCTGATGGCATCACCCAGAACCAGAAATGTTCTTCCAACATATCAGCGGAGGAGGAAGAGGATAGACAATCAACATAACAGGACAGTCACTCAGCATCAGCATAGGCAGTCTTGAAGGGATGTGATATTTAAAAAAAAATTATTCGGTTACATCAGCTTCAGGTGCTTGGTAGCTGTGGGTGATCCAAGACTGATTCATCTTGATGAAGGTCAGTCGATCAACTGATTCGGTGGACAGGCGCACCCTGTGATCGGTAACAAAGCCACCAGCAGCACTGAAGGTGCGTTCCGAAAGAACGCTGGATGCAGCACAGGCCAGTAGCTCAATTGCATACTGTGCAAGCTCTGGCCAGTGATCCATCCTCAAGACCCAGTAAGCCAGAGGATTTTCGGTGGGAAAGGTGTCCAAGTCTGACCTTGCCCCTAGGTATTCCTGCACCATGTAAATCAGACGCTGGCGATGGTTGCTGGAACCGATCATACCTAGCCTAGACGCTGGCGATGGTTGCTGGAACCGATCATACACAGCCTGAGCTATGATTGGCTCTCCTCGCTGCCGGCGCTGTGATTGGCCAAGCATGCGGGGTCACAGTGCATGCTTGGCCAATCATGAGCCAGCAATACACTGCGCCATCGCAGTGCATTGTGGGCCGTGAGCGCCACACGAATTTGACGCGAACGGCCCATAACGTTCGGAATTCGCCGAACAGGCGAACAGCCGATGTTCGAGTCGAACGTATGTTCGACTCGAACACAAATCTCATCCCTAAACACCACATACAGAATTTATTCTTCTCCTCAGTCTTCACGAGGGAATCAAGGGACTTCAGTAACCAAAACTGCAGTGTTTATCCTCATGAGACATCACAGGAAGCACCTCCATGGTTAACATACAACAGAATTAAAATTAGACTTTGGAAACTTATAGAGGAAGTAAACCCTGATGTGTTTACTTCCTCTTTCATTCCCTGCAAAGGCAAAGCATAATGGACTACTATGCATCGCATAGTAGCCCATTATGTGTCACTTACCTGACACAGGAGCCAGCAAAGTCACCGCTGTCCCCTGTAGTCCGCCGCATACATCTTCTCGGTGGGTCTCGCAGCTCCGCTGCTCTCATTCAGCGAAGCCGCGATGACGTCACTCCTGCACATGCACACGGGAGCCGAGACACACGGCATTGCGCGGCATCTTCGTTATCGAGGATGCCACGCTCAGTGCGCCTGCGGGCAAATATCTCCTAAACCGTATAGGTTTGGGAGATATTTCTTGGACCTACAGGTATGCCTTAATCTAGGCTTACCTGTAGGTCAAAGTGGTTTGTAAGGGTTTACAACCACTTTAACATTAATAAACCACCGGGACCAGATGGATTGCACCTGAGGGAACTTAGGGAACTCAGTCAAGTAATTGCCAGACCATTGTTCCTAATTTTTACTGACAGTCTACTGACTGGAATGGTACCAGCTGATTGGAGAAAAGCCAATGTAGCACCAAGATTTCAAAAGGGCCCAAAATACATTCCTGGGAATTACAAACCAGTTAGCCTAACATCAATAGTATGCAAGCTCTTGGAGGGCATGATAAGGATTATATACAAGATTTTAGTAATGAGAATGTTATCATTAGCAGTAATCAGCATGGATTCATGAAGAATCGTTCTTGTTAAACCAATCTATTAACCTTCTGAGGAGGTGAGTTGCCATCTAGATAAAGGAAGACCTGTAGACGTGGTGTATCTGGATTTTGAAAAAGCATTTGACACAGTTCCCCATAAAAGTTTACTGTACAAAGTAAGGTCCATTGGCATGGACCATAGGGTAAGTAAATGGATTGAAAACTAGCTACAAGTGCGAGTTCAGAGGGTGGTGATAAATGGGGAGTACTCGGAATGATCAGGGATGGGTAGTGGGGTCCCCCAGGGTTCTGTGCTGGGACCAATCCTATTTAATTTTTTCTTAAACAGCCTGGAGGATGGGTTAAACAGTTCAATACAACAGTACAATCTCTGTATTTATGGACGATACTGAGCTAAGCAGGGCAATAACTTCTCCGCAGGATCTGTAAACCTTGCAAAAAGATCTGAACAAATTGAACTAATTATTGGGGTGGGCAACTATATGGCAAATGAGGTTTAATGTAGAAAATTTTTAAATAATGCATTTGGGTGGCAGAAATCATAATGCAATCTATACACTGGGGGGAGAACCTCTGGAGGAATCTAGGATGGAAAAGGACCTGGGGGTCCTAGTAGATGATAGGCTCAGCAACGGCATGCAATGCCAAGCTGCTGCTAACAAAGCAAACCGAATATTGGCACGCATTAAAAGGGGAATTAACTCCAGAGATAAAATGATAATTCTCCCGCTCTACAAGACTCTGGTCCGGCCGCACCTAGAGTATGCTGTCCAGTTCTGGGCACCGGTCCTCAGGAAGGATGTATTGGAAATGGAGCAAGTACAAAGAAGGGTAACAAAGCTAATTAATTATGAGGAAAGGTTGCCAACACTGAACTTATTCTCTTTGGAGAAGAGACGCTTGAGAGGGGATATGATTTAAATTCACAAATACCGTACTGGTGACCCCACAATAGGGATAAAACTTTTTCACGGAAGGGAGTTTAAGACTCGTGGCCACTCATTAAAATTAGAAGAAAAGAGGTTTAGCATTAAGCACTTAACAATTGGGCACTTAAACCCTCCTCGTGACCAGACCAATTTTCAGCTTTCGGTGCTCTCACATTTTGAATGACAATTACTCAGCCATGTAATACTGTACCCAAAGAATTTTTTTGTCCTTTTTTCCATACAAATAGAGCTTTCTTTTGGTGGTATTTGATCACCTCTGGGTTTTTTATTTTTGCTCTATAAATGAAAAAAGACCGAACATTTTGAAAAAAAAAACAATTTTCTTAGTTTCTGTGATAAAATTGAGCAAATTATTAATTTTTCTTCATTAATTCTGGCCACAATTTATACTGCTACATATAAATAACCCAAATTAGTGGATATTATTATCATATTTGTTATATATTATTATTATCTTGCGACCCGAACAAGCCAGGAAAGTACAAATACCCCCCAAATTACCCCTTTTTTGAAAGTAGACATTCCAAGGTATTTAGTAATAGGCATGGTGAGCTTTTTGATGTTGTCATTTTTTCCCACAATTCTTTGTCATTGTAATAGGTTATTTCTCTCACATGGCATGTGTATACCACAAATGACGCCCCAAAATACATTCTGCTACGCCTCCTGAGTATTAGGATACCAAGTGTGGGACTTTTAAACAGCCTAGCCACATAGAGAGGCCCAACATGCAGGGAGCACTGTCACGTGTTCTAAGTGCATAAATTACACATCTAACTTGTTGACTACCTATTACACTATTGAAGGCCGTGGAGCACCAGGACAATGACACGTGACACTGACGTGGCACTGATGACAGATGGCACTTATACGTGACACTGATGACACGTGACACTGATGTGGCACTGATGACAGATGGCACTAATAAGGGGCACTGATGACACGTGACACTGATGACAGATGGCACTAATATGTGGCACTGATGACACATGGCACTGAAGACAGATGGCACTAATACGTGGCACTGATGACAGATGGCACTAATACGTGGCACTGATGACAGATGACACTAATACGTGGCACTGATGACACGTGACACTGATGACAGGATCCACCCACATACCTGGACCGGTACCCAGCTCAGCCTCTCAGCAAGCCACTGAGAGCCTGAGTTGGCCACTCCCACCCCTTCCACAGCCCAGCGCTCCATTGAGCAAGGAGGGTAACAGTCACCAGCTCTCAGGAGCCCTGAGAACCAAGCAATCAGCGGTGTTTGATCATTCAGTGTTAGAGCCGGCAAGGGGGACAGATGCAACAGTGGACCAATGCTGCACCCACCTAGGTAAGTATGATTCGGGAGGGGGGGGACATACTTGTCTTTTAATATTTTTTGACACGGGGATCCAATAGGCAACAATTTTTTCAGTAAACAAACTAATTACAGAGGATCTTTAAACAAAGGCACAACTCCTCTACTATGCAGGTTGAACAGCATGGCTTCTAGCTTTGCAGAAAATCCTATTATCTAAATGATTACCAGCCTCATGAAAGAGTTATTGCTTTTTATGTGCTATATTTACTTTGCTGTTTTGTTCTCTTTATATTTCCATTTATAAATGTTTAATGTGATGTTTTGTTAAGCTGGTCAAAAAGTAGGCAGATACAACATAAGGTATTCAGCTGTTTGTGATATTTTCTGCAATATGGTCAAACCCAGGTTATTATTGTTACTGTGAATAAGAATTAACTCCTTGGTTAAAGTAATAAAAAAATTAAGAGAGGCGTACAAATTAATTCTGCAACCATGTGAATCTTTTTATTCAATGGACCTCATATATGTGCACAATATACTGTATACTAATTTGAGGGTTTTTTGCAAATGTTTCATACTTTTTTTTTCACACAAAAGATCACATATGTGATATATTCATTAGAAACCTATGTATTGATTAATTCACTGGTTTCACCTGATAAGGAGGTCTTGATGTGAAAATCAACATGTAGGCAGATACAGTCTACTTTCTTCGTTGTAAGTGGTGCTCATTCACAGCAGCATTCAAGTTGGAGAGGAAGTCAAGAGCAACATGGTTCCTCTATGGATCACCGGGAATGCTATCTAATTGCATGCTGCTGCCCCATGTGACTCTAGAAGACTTCTTTGGTCAGGCAGATCCCATTTAAGGCCCTGGCTCCCATGCTTGTCACACATTTGTCAGTGGGTAAAGTAGGGACATGTTTCTCATCTGTTAGGGAGAGAACTAGTGACAGGTAAAGGTTCCTGATAAGGAGGCCAAGCGTAGGGTTCGCAGCTTCTCTGGACATCTTCCTGCTTGGGCATGAGACGCACTCGGCCCCTCTTAACAGGTGCTGTCAGTTTGGCTGAAACTTGCTCTCTACACGCTGTTGGGATCTGTGAGTGGTTCCGATTGGTTGTCTTCCCACCAGGTTTATTGTGAACTATCTTTGCATTACTTCAATACAAGTTCTCCTCAGCACTCCCCAAGTAAATCAGGTGAAAAGTTATCACCCTTTCCCACCCAGCACTGGTGTTTCTTTAATAGGGTCTGTATGTCCAGGGGGTGTGAAGGATCGGCAATCATGGGATGGGCAATCAATGGGATTGGCTGTTATAGTGGTCACATGATCAGGAGCCAGTCCCGCTGATCGGTAGAGGGAATAAGAGCTGTGCATGTGTGTTATGTGGGCATCAGCAGGTTAAAAGCATTCCAATAATGTCTATTGACCACTAAATCTGACTGGGACTGAATTGTATACTACAGATATCATCTATTTACACCTATGCTATTATATGGTAGCTGTCACAACTGACATGTTAATCCGTAATACCTTTTGTATATTGAACCTATTTTTCACTATTTCCTTGAAAAATTGTATTTTACTATAATTGCCTAATGTGAAAATCACTAAACAAAATGAAAAAGGAAAATAATATTTATGTCATATCCCATGAAAATATTGGAAGTATTTCATGCCTGAAGGCTTCACCATGTTCTCTTTATTTAAAGTAGAACTAAAGGCAAATCTTTTTTTTTTCATTTTGGCTATATTAAAGTGGAGGACCACCCTAAAATAAAAAAATTGTATTAATATTCTTAAAAAAAAAAACCCTACCTGAAACCGCTGTTGCTAGGCAGTCAGTCTTCCTAATCTTCCTCTTCCTATTCCGCTGTGTATTCTCCTCTTCGGCAAGCAAGCCCCGTTGCCTTCTGGGACATGTGTGTGTCCCAGAAAACAATGGGGCCATTCACAAAACGCTGCGTGACTCGCACATGCGCAGTAGGAAAGGGCAGTGAAGCTGCAAGGCTCCACTGCCTGTTTCCCTTCGCCAAGATGTAGGCGCTGGCACTCGATCACGATGGACAGATCAGCCTCGGGCGGCGACATCGCGGGCTCGCTGGACAAGTAAGTGTCCTTAAAAGTCAGCAGCTACAGTGTTTTTAGTTGCTGACTTAAAAAAATAAATTGCATCCAGAACACCACTTTAAGGGAGGGTTATAACCCTTGCCATTTTTTTCATCTGTGCATATTGGGGAGATTTCCCTTCACTTCCTGACCCATTGAAAGATTTCCCCTCTACTCCTGTTCTTGGGCAAATCCAAAATTTGGGATTTTCTTTCACTTTCACTCTTGGTAAAAACATTAAATAGGACAAATAAAGAGGGTGGATTTCTCTAATGGGCCACAGACAGGTGTTCTAATCCCTCTCCACTTTGTCCAAAACTAAACTAAAACTAATGCCTTTAGTTATTCTTTAAGGCTCGGTTCACACAGGGGCGACTTGTCCAGGCGACTTCGCCGCCTGACAAGTCGCTCCCCGTTCTGTACTACGGAACCGTTCTAATAGGAGCGACTCAAGTCGCTCCGACTTAGAAAAAAGGTTCCTATACTACTTTTGCGGAGACTTCGGGCGACTTGCATTGACTTCTATACAGAAGTCGTTTTGCAAGTCGCCGCTGAGGTCGCGGCAGGTCGCGGCGCTGCAAGTCGTGCAGCGTACTGTGTGAACCAAGCCTAAATGTTACATTTTTCTTATTTTTGTTAAACTAATAACACTCTTTCATTTTGTTGATTAGAAATCTTCTTGTTAAACCCACTGCTGTGGAAGTGACTTCCAGAGTATTCCAAACACTCTGGTTGGTGTATAAGGCTAGGTTCATACTATATGCGGGTGTGGGCCTGTATGTAATCAATCAAATTTCCGCACCCGCATAAAAAATATGCTGCTATTAGCAGATGCGTAGAGGTGCCATTAATCGTCTATTGCCCACCCAGGCATTGGAAACCACATTGTGTTTTCCCATGTATAGCTCTATGTGGTTTCCCTGTGACTGCGATTTTGGAAGAGGTGCAGGGACCTCCCTGCATTTTCCGTAGGTACAGCAGCCAATTTATTTGGACTTCAAAAGGGAAAGCAACATAGTGTGGGCCTAGCCTGAAGGGGATCCCAGTAATGCAGGAAATTGTACAAATATATCTACCTGAGCTTCACACTTACATGTGCAATAACATGTAGCAATCATTTAAAATGAACATGATGTTAACATGTATTGCTAACTTATGCATGCATTAAAAAAAAAAAATAAAGGGGTATATCATCAGCATTGTAATAGCAATAGAAACAATAATTATTTCTGACAATTCAGTACGGGCTCACTTGAAAAATCTCCTTTCATGTTGTAAGTGCTGCCTGTCTGTTGGTCATCTCTTTCCACAACTTCCTGCAGGCCTTTCAGCTTTTCCTCTGCTATTTACTTTCAACTTATAAGGACTACATATCCCATGGTACCTTGCTGCCTACAAGCAGTGATTCCTGTACTGACTCTTCCTCTTGGCACCTCTGTAATTCAGAAGGCAGGCTCTGTGAATTTGGTGACACAGCACTGCCTGCTGATAGGACACAGTGAATATGTGTCATGGAAGTAAGTTACCAACGCCAAGTTTTAGATTAGTTGGAGTAGGCTAGAAATAATTGAAAAACAATGTGGAAATGAATATATGATTTTAAATTTTGACTCAAGCAAGCAGCTAAAAAAAACTATTGCAATTCACATCAATTTTTTATTCAATTCATTCAGACAGCACAAGAAAATCCTTAACCACTTCAATACAGGGCATTTTCACCCTTATCCTGCCCAGGTCTATTTTTAGTTTTCAGAGCTGTAGCATTTTGAATGACAATTGCACGGTCATGCAAGACTGTGCCCATTTTTTTCCCCACAAATAGAGCTTTCTTTTAGTTGTATTTGATCCCCCCTGCGTTTTTTATTTTTTGTGCTATAAACAAAAGAAGAACAACAAGTCTGAAAAAAACACAATGGAGGTTATTTACGAAAGGCAAATCCACTTTGCACTAAAAATGCACTTGGAAGTGCAGTCGCTGTAAATCTGAGGGGTAGATCTGAAATGAGTGGAAGCTCTGCTGATTTTATCATCCAATCATGTGCAAGCTAAAATGCTGTTTTTTATTTTCCTTGCATGTCCTCCTCGGATCTACAGCAACTTTACTTCCAAGTGCACTTGCAGTTCAAAGTGGATTTTCCTTTAGTAAATAACCCCCAATATTTTTTACTTTTTGCTATAATAAATATCCCAATTTAAAAAACAAATAATAATTTCCTCAGTTTAGGTGAATATGTATTCTTCTACATATTTTTTGTTAAAAAAATGGCAATAAGTGTATATTGATTGTTTTTTGTGCAAAAGTTGTGGAGCCTACAAAATAGGGGATAGATTTATGGCATTTTTATTATTATTATTTTTTTTACTAGTAATGGTGGCGATCTGCGATTTTTATCATGACTGACATTGAGGCAGACATATTGTACACTTTTGACACTATTTTGGGACTAGTCACATCTATACAGTGATCACTGCTATGAAAATGCATTGATTACTGTATAAATGTTACTGGCAGGGAAGGAGTTAACACTAGGGGGTGATCAAGGGGTTAAATGTGTGAAATATATTCTAAATATATATATACTCATGCTAATGGTGTACAAATTATCATGAAGTGAAAAAAATGATGATAACAAATGAATCTGAGGAACACAAGTATATATACATATATATATAAATATATACAATCAGGGCTTGAGTGCTGCGGGAACGCATGGGAACGGTGTTCCCGTACTATTTCCACAGCGGGAAAGCCGTTCCCATTAGCTGTCTGAGGGCTGAGGCTATGCAGCGTGTAGTCCGCGCCGCTCCTCAGCCGCCGAGTGACTGGTTGCTAGGCAGGGGCCGCTCCGCATCTAGCAACCGGTCACATGACTTCGGCCGTGCACGTGGGCACGCACTGGCACGAGTCAGTGGGCAGTGTGACACACGCTGCGCGCCTGCTTGGTTCCGGAGTTCCGGACTGTCCCCCCCGCTCCCCTCTGCCCAGTGCCAGACAGTCCTGGCCTCCTGGGGCCACAGCCGCTGCACTTTTCCAGTTTACTTCTCCCCCGAGAACAGAAGGGAAGAGAATACCAGGAGGTTAGTCACTAGTGTGTAAGTTGCATTCTGCAATACCCTGCCAATACTCATCAATACTCTGCAATACCCTGCCAATACTCATCAATACTCTGCAATACCCTATCAGTATCAATACTCTGCAATACCCTGCCAATACTCTGCAATACCCTATCAATACTCTGCAATACCCTGCCAATACTCTGCAATACCCTGCAATAACCTATCAATACTCTGCAATACCCTGCCAATACTCTGCAATACCCTATCAATACTCTGCAATACCCTATCAATACTCTGCAATACCCTATCAGTATCAATACTCTGCAATACCCTGCCAATACTCTGCAATACCCTATCAATACTCTGCAATACCCTATCAATACTCTGCACTACCCTATCAATACTCTGCACTACCCTATCAATACTCTGCAATACCCCGCCGATACTCTGCAATACGCCGCCAATACTCTTCAATACCCCGCCAATACTCTGCAATACATACCCTGCCAATACTCTGCAATACCCTGCCAATACTCTGCAGTACCCTATCAATACTCTGCAGTACCCTATCAATACTCTGCAATACTCTGTCAATACTCTGCAATACCCTGCCAATACTCTGCCAATACATACCCTGCCAATACTCTGCAATACCCTGCCAATACTCTGCAATACCCTATCAATAATCTGCAATACCCTGCCAATACTCTGCAATACATACCCTATCAATACTCTGCAATACCCTGCCAATACTCTGCAATATATACCCTATCAATACTCTGCAATACCCTGAAATACATACCCTGCCAATACTCTGCAATACCCTGCCAATACTCTGCAATACCCTATCAATACTCTGTCAATACTCTGCAATACACTGACAATACTCTGCAATACCCTGCCAATACATACCCTGCCAATACTCTGCAATACCCTGCCAATACTCTGCAATACCCTGCCAATACTCTGCAATACATACCCTATCAATACTCTGCAATACATACCCTGCCAATACTCTGCAATACCCTGCCAATACTCTGCAATACCCTATCAATACTCTGCAATACCCTATCAATACTCTGCAATACTCTGTCAATACTCTGCAATACACTGCCAATACTCTGCAATACCCTGCCAATACATACCCTGCCAATACTCTGCAATACCCTGCCAATACTCTGCAATACCTTGCCAATACTCTGCAATACCCTATCAATACTCTGCAATACCCTGCCAATACTCTACAATACTCTGCCAATACTCTACAATACATACCCTGCCAATACTCTGCAATACCCTGCCAATACACTGCAATACCCTATCAATACTCTGCAATACCCTGCCAATACTCTTCAATACTCTGCCAATACTCTTCAATACTCTGCCAATACTCTGCAATACTGTGCCAATACTCTGCAATACCTTGCCAATACTCTGCAATACCCTGCCAATACTCTGCAATACCCTGCCAATACTCTGCCAATACACACCCTGCAATACCCTATCAATACTCTTCAATATCCTGCCAATACTCTGCAATACTCTGCAATACATACCCTGCCAATACTCTGCAACACCCTGCCAATACTCTGCAATACCCTATCAATACTCTGCAATACTGTGCCAATACTCTGCAATACTCTGCCAATACTCTGCAATACCCTGCCAATACTCTGCCAATAAATACCCTGCCAATACTCTGCAATACCCTGCCAATACTCTTCAATAATCTGCCAATACTCTTCAATACTCTGCCAATACTCTGCAATACCCTGCCAATACTCTGCAATACCCCATCAATACTCTGCAATACTGTGCCAATACTCTGCAATACCTTGCCAATACCCTGCCAATACTCTGCCAATACACACCCTGCAATACCCTATCAATACTCTTCAATATCCTGCCAATACTCTGCAATACTCTGCAATACATACCCTGCCAATACTCTGCAACACCCTGCCAATACTCTGCAATACCCTATCAATACTCTGCAATACTGTGCCAATACTCTGCAATACTCTGCCAATACTCTGCAATACCCTGCCAATACTCTGCCAATAAATACCCTGCCAATACTCTGCAATACCCTGTCAATACTCTGCAATACTCTGCCAATACTCTGCAATACATACCTTGCCAATACTCTGCAATACCATGCCAATACTCTTCAATACCCTGCCAATACTCTGCAATACTCTGCCAATACTCTGCAATACCCTGCCAATACTCTGCAATACCCCATCAATACTCTGCAATACTGTGCCAATACTCTGCAATACCTTGCCAATACTCTGCAATACCCTGCCAATACTCTGCCAATACACACCCTGCAATACCCTATCAATACTCTTCAATATCCTGCCAATACTCTGCAATACTGTCCAATACATACCCTGCCAATACTCTGCAACACCCTGCCAATACTCTGCAATACCCTATCAATACTCTGCAATACTGTGCCAATACTCTGCAATACTCTGCCAATACTCTGCAATACCCTGCCAATACTCTGCCAATAAATACCCTGCCAATACTCTGCAATACCCTGTCAATACTCTGCAATACTCTGCCAATACTCTGCAATACATACCCTGCCAATACTCTGCAATACCCTTCCAATACTCTGCAATACCCTGCCAATATTCTGCAATACCCTATCAATACTCTGCAATACCCTGCCAATACTCTGCAATACCCTGCCAATACTCTGCAATGCAATACCCTGCCAATACTCTGTAATACATACTCTGCAATACCCTGCCAATACTCTGCAATACCCTGCCAATACTCTGCCAATACATACCCTGCCAATACTCTGCAATACCCTGCCAATACTCTGCAATATCCTGCCAATACTCTGCCAATACTCTGCAATACATACCCTGCCAATACTCTGCAACACCCTGCCAATACTCTGCAATACCCTATTAATACTCTGCAATACTGTGCCAATACTCTGCAATACTCTGCCAATACTCTGCAATACCCTGCCAATACCCTGCCAATACTCTGCAATATCCTGCCAATACTCTGCCAATACTCTGCAATACATACCCTGCCAATACTCTGCAACACCCTGCCAATACTCTGCAATACCCTATTAATACTCTGCAATACTGTGCCAATACTCTGCAATACTCTGCCAATACTCTGCAATACCCTGCCAATACCCTGCCAATACTCTGCAATACCCTGTCAATACTCTGCAATACTCTGCAATACTCTGCCAATACTCTGCAATACTCTGCCAATACTCTGCAATACATACCCTGCCAATACTCTGCAACACCCTGCCAATACTCTGCAATACCCTATTAATACTCTGCAATACTGTGCCAATACTCTGCAATACTCTGCCAATACTCTGCAATACCCTGCCAATACCCTGCCAATAAATACCCTGCCAATACTCTGCAATACCCTGCCAATACTCTGCAATACTCTGCCAATACTCTGCAATACATACCCTGCCAATACTCTGCAATACCCTTCCAATACTCTGCAATACCCTTCCAATACTCTGCAATACCCTATCAATACTCTGCAATACCCTGCCAATACTCTGCAATACCCTGCCAATACTCTGCAATGCAATACCCTGCCAATACTCTGTAATACATACTCTGCAATACTCTGCAATACCCTGCCAATACTCTGCAATACCCTGCCAATACTCTGCAATACCCCACCGCTACTCTGCAATACATACCCTGCCAATACTCTGCAATACATACCCTGCCAATACTCTGCAATACATACCCTGCCAATACTCTGCAATACCTACCCTGCCAATATTCTGCAATACCCTGCCAATGCTTACCCTGCCAATACTTACTCTGCCAATACCCAGACATATCCATCCATGCTCAGCCAATATTACAGTGGGGGAGATGTATATTGCAGTGGGGACTATATGGTGGTGGCATTTTCACAGGTTTTTGCAAATTCAATAATTATTTGCTGATTCGAAAAATGATCCGATCCATGACTCTGATCTGAGGAATGATCCGATCCGTGAGTTTTTTGATCCGTTGCACCCCTACCAGTTTTCCTCCGTGTCCCCCTCCGTTCTGCTGTCCCCTCCGTTCTGCTAATGTCCCCTCTGTTCTGCTACTGTCCCCCTCCAGTTTTCCTCTCTGCCCCCCTCCAGTTTTCCTCTGTGTCCCCCTCCATTCTGCTACTTCCCCCCTCTGTGAAAACACCTGCTTCTCTGATGAGGGCACTGTTATGGGGACACTCTGATGGGGGGGCTGTCTGAAGGGAACCCCTGCTCTCTGATGGGGGCACTGACAAGGCTCCATTTGATGGGCACTGATCAGGCTGCATTGATGGGAACAGATGAGTGAGTGGCCTGGGGCCGGAGCCCCACTTTGCAGAAACAATACAGGCAGCCTGAGAAGAGGAGCTCCGGACCGGCACACTCAGCATGCCCGACCTCCCTCCCCTGCACAGACCAACACATGTGTGGACATCTTGTGGCAGAAGGGGCCCCACATATCGTAGCTTGCATAGAGACATAGTGCAGAAGGGGCCCCCAGTCATTGCAATCCCCTGCGAGGGAACCGTTTTCACACATTTGTGGTGTTTTTTTATTAGTATAGCATACAGCTTAAATTATTTTGTTACATCTGTTCTAGATTTATTTAAGGCATGTGAATTTTGGAGGTGTCCTTGTAAACTGGTACTATAAATGTTGCAGTTTATTTGTTAAAGGAGTATGATTATATATATATATATATATATATATATATATATATATATATATACACACACACACACTTTTTTTGTATTTTTGAAGTGGGGAATCTTGGGTGAGTGCCAGGCCAGCACCCTGAGACCAGCCATGCCAGCGCCATGAGACCAGCCAGGCCAGCGCCCTGAGACCAGCTAGGGAACTACCGAGTACCCTGAGGCCAGCCAACCAGCACCCTGAGACCAGCTAGGCCAGCCAGCACCCTGAGACCAGCCAGCCAGCACCCTGAGACCAGCCAGGCCAGCACCCTGAGACCAGCCAGGCCAGCACCCTTAGACCAGCCAGGCCAGCACCCTGAGACCAGCCAGCCAGCACCCTGAGACCAGCCAGGCCAGCACCCTGAGACCAGCCAGGCCAGCACCCTGAGACCAGCCAGCCAGCACCCTGAGACCAGCCAGGCCAGCACCCTGAGACCAGCCAGGCCAGCACCCTGAGGCCAGCCAGGCTGCTTATTTTACACCATTATTGTATTCATTGTTACAGAAATGAGCAAATGAAAAAGCAGCATTACAGATTTCTTCATGAAGGCATCCAGTAAGAAATCTCATGCTGATTCTGCAAGTTGCTCAACTCAGGCTGAGCCTTTGCTTCAGCAAGCGGTGTCCGCTGCAGAAACTACACCAGTCAGTGAATCGGTTGTTGACTTTATTACCGATGTGGCTGAAGATACCACTGCCAATGCCAGTGATATCATTGTTCTTCCGGAATGTTGGGACCAGAATCAGTGGATAGAATTTAATAAAAAGAACCCTTGGCTCCCCGGGAACTGGAGTGCATCCCCCTCCCCCTTCTTCTTCTTCTTCTTCTCCTTCTTTTTCTCTTTCTTTACTTTTTATTCCTTATTTCTTTACCCTTTCTTGCTATAGTTACTTTGCTTCTTTTCCTTCTTTAATTGAGTACACCTGAAAACACATGTGCCAGCACCTTTTTAATTACCATTTATTTAGGTTTTACTATGGTACTGAAGTCAAAAAGGGAGGGTTGGATAATAAGGGCTCAGATGTTTGTCTCTTGACCCCTAAAAGAAGCAAGATACGGGACGACTACCTGGAGGGGGTGGGCCTGTAACTCTTTGATGTACCCTCGCAACTTCACACATGTACAACCAGTTTTTTCCTCCTTCTTCTCTCTACTTGAATTGTTTCATATTGTTTTCTTGTGCTTTTATGTATCGACATTGTCAGATACCGAAATTGTAACTTCTCTTGTTGAAAATTTGAATAAAAATATTGAGAAATAAAAAAGAACCCTTGGCTGTTTGTAGAAAATGGTCATTTAGGGTGCAAATTGTGTCGTGAAATTAAACACATTGGAGTGTCTGTTTCACAGGGTGTATCCATTTCCAAAGAATGGAGCACTGGTACAATTACTCCATATGGCAAAACCAAAAAAGATATGTTGACCTCACTGCGTAAACAAATCCACATACATCGGATTTCAGAAGCACATGTAAAGGCAGGAAATATCCAAGCAGTATCCAGAAAGGAGATACTGCAATCCAATATTGCAGAACAGCAGAAGCATAAGTTTGTGTCCACCACTAAAGTCTTTCGCACTGCCTACTTTTGTGCGAAAAAAAATCGCCCTTTCACAGACTTCCCAGATCTTATCAGCTTGCAAGTTGCAAATGGAGCTGACTTAGGAAGTATTCTCCATAGTGAGTACACAGCAGCACAAATAATAGATTGCATTGCTAGTGAAATGAGGAAAAAGCTTTGCAAAGCAGTTGTTGAGCAGGCTTCAAAAATTTCTGTTTATATTGATGAGTCTACAACAGTTTCTACACATTCAGTGTTAATCGTTTATATTCGTGCCTCTGTTAACAGAAAAGACCCAGTTACTTTTTTTCTTGATTTGCTTGATTTGCCTAAAGCAGATGCACAGTCTATTGAAGCCACTCTTCTAGCTTGCCTTTCTAAATTTGGATTCAGTGATGACTTTCTTGCCAAAAACTGGATTGGTGCTTGCAGTGATGGTGCAAGTGTAATGCTTGGAAGAAAGTCAGGTGTTTTGGAACGACTCAGCCAAAAATATCCACAGCTTGTGAAATGGCACTGCTTGTGTCATAGGCTTGAATTGTGCATTTCAGATACAATTCATTCTATTCCTGGTCTTCACCATCTCACATCATTTTTTGAGAAGTTGTATGCTGTGTATCATCAGTCACCGAAAAAACTGGCAGAGCTCTCTGAATCTGCAAAAGAATTAGAAGTACAAATTCTTAAAATTGGAAAAGTTTTTTCAGTTCGATGGGTTGCTTCAAGCCAGAGAGTTATACGAGCAGTTTGGGAGTCGTATCCTGCACTACACAGTCATTTCTTGAAAGCAAGTTTGAGCTCAGCTCATAACAGTCAACAGAAGTCTCTATTTAGTGGCCTTAACAAGGTCTTGACATCAGAAGATTATTTGTTAAACCTTGCAGGGGTTGCGGATGCTGTTCAGGAAATGGGACTGCTATCTGAAGCTCTACAAAGAGATGACATCACACTTCCACGAGCCTATCAGCTGATTAATCGTTCAATTCGTGCAGTTGAAAAAATGAAAGACATGCCTGGTAAACATCTGAAAGAAGTCATGGAATCGCTGGAGAAAGGGAATTTCAAAGGTGTGACCATGAATACAGAGAGTTCAAAAGGCCAAGTGAAGATAAACCTCCCTCAGTTTTACCAATGTTTGGTGGATAATTTGCGCTCCAGACTCTTTGCTTTAACTGCAAGCAACAGACCTGCCACTTCATCACAGTCAGGTGAATTTGAAAGTCTTGTTTCTGAAATTGACATCCTGAATGCACAACGCTGGCCAATCAATGTGGACAGTCCATGGTTTGAAGGTGAAGTGAAGCTGGAGCAGCTGTGCAAAAGATTCCGTCTCAGCTATTATCCATCCATCTGTGAAGGTTTCAGAGACTACATTGATAATGGTGGTGAAGAGATTCCTGAAAAGGTGAAACCAGTGGTGACAGCAGTTAACAGTCTTCCAGTGACATCCGGTGATTGTGAAAGGGGCTTCAGTACAATGAATTTGGTGATGTCACCCATTAGGAGTGGGCTTGGCATTGAACGCCTATCTTCTCTATTGTTTATTAGTCTCATTGGCCCCCCTGTGCATTTATGGGATCCTTTGCCATATGTCACAAAATGGCTGACCACACATCGCAGCGCAGATGATAATAAATCTCGGAAAGTTGATAATCTTAAACGCCAAGGACAACGTTATTCCTGTTTGTGGGATATTTTCTAATGGGCTGTGTAACAGAATTTGGAACAGGGTGTATTTGTGGTAGAAATTCCCTGCGAGGGAAAGATCATCACCCATTGTGTTGATTGTTTTGTTTGACACGTTATTTTGTTTTTGTAAACTGCCACTTTACAATAAATGTTGTACTGTATTTTCTGTGAAGTATATATGCATATGAGTGTACTTTTTTTTTTTTTTTTTTGGTGGGGGAATGGATCTTGGGTGGGAGTTCCCACACTTTTTTTCCCAGGACTTGACCCCTGTATACAATACAATACAGCGCTAGCAAACACAATATGAAAAAAAAACAATTAATTAATAATAACCATAAAAGTCCATATAAAGTGACTGAAGTGCTCCAATCCAAAAAGTGCAAAAAGTGCAACAACACCTCCTCCTGTATCCCCGCTTGCTGGATCAAATGGACCTCCAGCTTTTCAGTCTTATGCCCTGTACACACGACCAGACTTTCCAGCAGACTAGGTCCGAAGGACTTCCCACCGGAATTCCGACGGACTACCGACGGACTTTCCGAACGAACAAACGGACTTGCCCACACATGACCGGACTTTCTGGCAGACTAGGTCTGCCGGTCTTCCCGACAGAGTTCCGACGGTGTTCAGACGGACTTCCAAATGAGCGGACTTGCCTATACACGGACTAAAGTCCATTAATTTTGAACGTGATGAGTTATGATGGGACTAGAAAAGGAAGTCAATCTCACAGTTTTTTTTATCGAGATTGACACCTTGCGAGCCCCGTCGCCTAGTATGGATTTTAAGGGGAACCCCCTATGCCGAAAAAACAGGCATGGGGGGTCCCCCCAAGGTCCATGCCAGACCCTTATCCGAGCACGCAGCTCGGCCGGTCAGGAAAGGGGGTGGAAATGAGCGAGCCCCCCTTCCTGAACTGTACCAGGCCGCATTCCCTCATTGCCTCAACATGGGGGGTGGGTGCTTTGGGGAAGGGGAGAACTCTGTGGGCCCCCCACCCCAAAGAACCTTGTTCCCATGTTGATGAGGTCAAAGGCATCTTCTCAACAACCCTGGCCGCTGGTTGTCGGGAGCTTCAGGCAGGGGGCTTATCGAAATCCGTGAGCCCCCTTTAATAAGAGGGCCCCCAGATCCCGGTCCCCCACCTTATGTGAATAAGTATGGGGTGCATCGCACCGCTACCCATTCACCTGGGGGAAAGAAAGTCAATAAAAAAAACACACTAGACAGGTTTCTAAAGTAGTTTATTAGGCATCTCCGGGGGTCTCTTCCTCCTTCGAGGGGTCTCTTCCAACTCCTCCGCTCTCTCCGGCCTCTTCTCCCGCTCTCCGATTCTTCTCCTGGGCTCCTCTGCTATCTTCTGCTCTTTTGCCGCTCTTTTTCTAGCAGTGGCCCGGTTTTCTCCTTCGTCGTCATCTTCTTCTTCTTCCTTCTTCTGTTCTTCCGATGTTGACACGATGCTCTCTCCCACTGTAATGCTGTGGACACAGTGCGCAACGATATAGCATGCGCCGGGACTTTGACAAGTCGTTGAGCACCGTGTCCACAGCATTACAGCGGGAGAGAGCATCGTGTCAACATCGGAAGAACAGAAGAAGGAAGAAGAAGACGACGACGACGAAGGAGAAAAATGGGCCACCGCTAGCAAAAGAGCAGAAGATAGTGGAGGACCCCGGGAGAAGAATCAGAGAGCGGGAGAAATGGCCGGAGAGCGGGAGAAGAACTGGAAAGCATGGAGAAGTTGGTAGAGAAGACCCCCGAAGCTGCCTAATAAATTACTTTAAAAACCTGTCTAGTGTGTTTTTTTATTGACAATTTTTCCCCCAGGTGAATGGGTAGGGGTACGATGTACCCCATACTTATTCACATAGGGTCGGGGGCCGGGATCTGGGGGTCCCCTTATTAAAGGGGGCTCCCGGATTCCGATAATCCCCCGGCCCTAAGACCCCAACACCCAACGGCCAGGGTTGTCAGGAAGAGGCCCTTGTCCACATCAACATGGGGACAAGGTGCTTTGGGGTGGGAGGGCCCGCAAGGCGCCCCCCTTCCCCAAAGCACCCACCCTCAATGTTGAGGGCATGCGGCCTGGTACAGCTCAGGGGGGGGGCGCTCTCTCGCCACCAGCCCCTTTCCTGACCAGCCGGGCTGCTTGCTCGGATTAGGGTCTGATATGGATTTTGGTGGGACCCCCACGCCGACATTGTCGCCTCTCTCTTACACTCGCTGCAATAGGAAAACAAGTTTTTCCTATTGCAGCGAGCCCGAGATGTACGGTACCCTGCAGCAGAGAACCAGAGCGATAGGATTGCACTGGAAACATACTCGCGGGCAGGTGCTGTAGCTGCCCTTTCATCGTATTTGGTCCGTTGGACCAGCATACAGAGAAACGGGTTTCCCGCTAGGAACTGGGTCCGGTGTAGTTCTGGCGGGAAAATTTCTAAAGTCTGTCGGATTTTTGGCAAGCAAAGGTCTGAGGGAGCCCACACACGATCAAATTGTCAGACGGATTTGTTCCGTCAGACCTTTGCTGTCAAAAAGTCTGGTCGTGTGTACGTGGCATAAGAATCACTTCAGGCTTAATAGTGATGGCCAGAAATGTCAGGTTTGGCATCAGATCATCAGACAAAACGTTCTTGTAAAGATGCTCCGCTGGACAAACGGGTGCCCAAAATGAAAAGGAATGGACTGATGGTGAAGTACCGCTATAAAAAGGATTTATTGCGAATGGAGAAGGATACAAGAAGCAAGATAAAATCAGGCATAAACATGGTGCTGTGAATACAAAAACGCTGTTCATGGTGTGTGTTCCACCTTACCAGATATCCTGAGAGAGAGGGGGTACAGTATATACAGAGGGAGGGGGGATACAGTATATACAGAGAGAGGGGGTACAGTATATACAGAGAAAGGGAGTACAGTATATACAGAGAGAGAGTGGGATACAGTTAATACAGAGAGGATGGTACAGTATATACAGAGAGAGAGAGGGGTACAGTATATACAGAGAGGGGGGATACAGTATATACAGAGAGAGGGGGTACAGTATATACAGAGAGAGTGGGGGATACAGTAAATACAGAGAGGACGGTACAGTATATACAGAGAGAGGGGGGATACAGTATATACAGAGAGAGGGGGTACAGTATATACAGAGAAAGGGAGTACAGTATATACAGAGAGAGAGTGGGATACAGTTAATACAGAGAGGATGGTACAGTATATACAGAGAGAGGGGTACAGTATATACCGAGAGAGATGGGGTACAGTATATACAGAGAGAGGGGTACAGTATATACAGAGAGGGGGGATACAGTATATACAGAGAGAGGGGGTACAGTATATACAGAGAGAGGGGTATAGTATATACAGAGAGAGAGAGGGGTACAGTGTATACAGAGAGGGGGATACAGTATATACAGAGAGAGGGGGTACAGTATATACAGAGAGAGAGAGGGGTACAGTATATACAGAGAGGGGGGATACAGTATATACAGAGAGAGGGGGTACAGTATATACAGAGAGAGAGGGGGATACAGTAAATACAGAGAGGACGGTACAGTATATACAGAGAGAGGGGGGATACAGTATATACAGAGAGAGGGGGTACAGTATATACAGAGAAAGGGAGTACAGTATATACAGAGAGAGAGTGGGATACAGTTAATACAGAGAGGATGGTACAGTATATACAGAGAGAGGGGTACAGTATATACCGAGAGAGATGGGGTACAGTATATACAGAGAGAGAGGGGGATACAGTAAATACAGAGAGGACGGTACAGTATATACAGAGAGAGGGGGGATACAGTATATACAGAGAGAGGGGGTACAGTATATACAGAGAAAGGGAGTACAGTATATACAGAGAGAGAGTGGGATACAGTTAATACAGAGAGGATGGTACAGTATATACAGAGAGAGGGGTACAGTATATACCGAGAGAGATGGGGTACAGTATATACAGAGAGAGGGGTACAGTATATACAGAGAGGGGGGATACAGTATATACAGAGAGAGGGGGTACAGTATATACAGAGAGAGGGGTATAGTATATACAGAGAGAGAGAGGGGTACAGTGTATACAGAGAGGGGGATACAGTATATACAGAGAGAGGGGGTACAGTATATACAGAGAGAGGCGGTACAGTATATACAGAGAGAGAGGGGGTCCAGTATATACAAAGAGGGGGGTACAATATATACAGAGAGAGGGGGGTACAGTATATACAGAGAGATGGGGTACAGTATACACAGAGAGAGGGGGTCCAGTATATACAGAGAGAGAGGGGGTTGTACAGTATATACAGAGAGAGGGGGTACAGCATATACAGAGAGAGGGAGTACAGTATATACAGAGAGAGGGGGTACAGTATATACAGAGAGAGAGAGAGGGCATACAGTATATATAGAGAGAGGAAGATACAGTATACAGAGAGAAAGGGGGAGTACACTATATAGAGAGAGAGAGGGAGATACAGTATATAGAGAAATATATCATTTATAATTATATATATCAATATATATCAATATATATATATATATCAATAAATGCATTGAAAAGTATTTTTATATCGTATCTCCTTAACATAATCTCCTTAACATTTGGCAGTCATATCTCAAAAAATTCTAATTCAAAATGTGAGAAATAACATATATATCATACAATCATTCCATTAACACATACCACATACACTGCATATATCATTTAAATAAAAATAAATATGCTTATAAAACAGTTTACCATTTGCCAATAAAAAAAAAATATGTCCCCGGATTTCATTTTAAATATCTGGTCACCTTAATTTAAAGGGAAACATTTTTCTTGTGTTTTTCTTTCAAGGTAAAAACACAGGAATAAAGTATTAGTGTGAAAGGGTCCTAATAGTATGTACTAGGCACGTGTTTACCGTTCTGTCACCAGAGAGGCAAACATTTTTGGTGAGTGAGTTTTTGTTGGGAGAGGGATCTGGGAAAGGGATCACTGAGGACTACCTGGAGCACCTGTATTGTGTTTCCTATCTGCTGGAATAAGAACTTTATTATATGAACTTCACATTGTGCACGTTGTATATAAATATTTTTTGTAGATATTTTTTGCACTTAAGCACGTTCGCCTGATATGCACAAGTTTAATATTGATTAGGGAATTTTGATATATGAATTGCTTGACTATAGAGTTGCTCAGTAGAATTGATTTACTTATTTATTTGCGTTCTATTTTCTTTATATATATGTGTGTGTGTGTTTGAGAATTTTGAATTTAGAGCAGCTGCATAATTTACTTAGTATTTACACATTAGTAAGAGTGCAGGGGGATTGAATGTATAATTTTATCTTAAAAAAGCTTTGTTTTCAAACTGAAGTTTATGAGATGGGGGTGCTTCTGCCATATGTAATTGCAAAAGAAAATAAATCTATTCCGTAGTACAATGTGCAATGTTATGCCGCGTACACACGATCAGAATTTTGGCCAGCAAAAGACAGATGAGAGCTTTTCATCGGAAAATGCGACCGTGTGTATGCTCCATTGGAATTTAGTTGGCCGAATTCCTGCCAGCAAAAATTTGATTGCATGTTCTCAATTTTCCCGATGGAAAAACTTTCTATCGGAAATTCCGATTGTGTGTATGCAATTCCGACGTGCAAAAACTCACGCATGCTCATATTCAACTACGAGATGGAAGCTATTGGCTACTGGCTATTGAACTTCCTTTTTCTAGTTCCGTCGTACGTGCTGTATATCATCGAGTTCCTGGCAGTCGGAATTTGGTGTGGCTGTGTGTAGGCAAGACAGTTTGAGCGGAATTCCATCGGAATTCTGACGGGAAAACCATCAGAGCTTTTTCCGACGATAATTACGATCGCGTGTACACGGCATAAGTGTATGCTGTCACAATAAACTCTGTTGGCCAAATGGCAGTACTGTCTCTGATGATATTACACAAAGTGTTTGTTAGAAAGTAATACTTGTGCCTGCTCATCTTTAGACAATTTATTGTATGACTTGCTGGGATGGTTAAATGTTCTGGACTCCTTAACTAGAGGTCCAATAACTAGATAATCTGTTAAATATCTGTCCCTGCATGTTTCTGTGCACACACACAATATATAATACATATTTTTATATCTACATAACCATTTTCTGTACTTCTATTGCTACTGAGCTCATATATATATATATATATATATATATATATATATATATATATATATATATATATATATATATTTTTTTTTTTTTTTCTTTATGTCTGATGTAACAGTATCCCGTAAAGAGGACATAGCAGTATAAAATAAGAAGCCAACAATGGTACCAACAAACTTAGAGCTATGAAGATGTACCAGCTTTCATTATTTTAGAGCAACTTGAACAATGAAATATCATTGTTTTTTACATTGCTTATTTGGCTTTTTTTAACACCCCATTCCCATAAATTGATTTGTTTAAAGAAAAGTTAAGAATGGGAGAAGGAAAGGGAAGAACAGAAGAAGCTTAGACATGTTAATTACCCAGAAGACAATAAAGGAGCCCACAGTCTCTGTACTGCTGCCCTACCAACAAATGGGTTTTTCAGACTCTTGAGACCTATAGCTAGTCATTTCCTCCAAATGACTTTCCCAAGCTCACACTTCTATAAATCTGGCTAAATGTACATATTTGAAACTTAATGATATTGTCCATCTATTGTAAATGTTATCAGTTCTATCATAAAATTATATCTTGACTTTGTTCTTTAGATTTTGCAATGCCTAAACCCATTTTTGCCTCTAGAATTTGAATAGTTAGCTAAAGGTTTTAACATTCAACTATTAAAACAATTTGTGCAGGACATCCTGAAAGCAGAGGCAGGAAACCTTTGATGATGAAACCTCTTGTTTGGAAAAATATTTATTTAGTATTACACCATGGGTCATCAAGACATGTTTTTCAGTGCAGTGTAAACTGAACTCTAGGTGATGTCTTTTCACAGTAAAATTGCAACATGCACAAAACTGAATTCACAGAGAATCACTGACTTTTGGATTTTTACCACTGTTCTCCACATAAGGCAAACTGCATTTATTACAGCAAACCAAACATTTAATTAACATATTAAATGCAGAGAGTGTGAGAACTCCATCCAGGGTTGCCAACCTCTCAAAGTGAAATTTACTGACATGACACAAAAAATAACTGACAGAGCCAATTTTCAACTGACACAACACAAAAAAAATTACAGACAAATCCAAATTTTTACTGAAAGTTCAAAAATTTGGCCAAAATGACCATTTCCAGTGTAAATATCAATATTTAAGCTACAAACATGTAGCTAGTGTGAATTGCAATGTGTTTAAGGTATAACAAAAGGCAAAAAAACATATTCTCCTTTTATATGAAGTTCAGGTTAATATAACCCAGCACAGAGTTCGTCTTTACATCAGAGTCTGCAGGGTTCTCCTTTACAATGCATGGGGTAACTCTGCTGCCCCTGATGTAAAGGAGAACTCTGAGGACTCTAAAGTGAGGGAGAATGCTGCAAACTCTAGTGTAAAGGGAAACTCTGATGTAAGGGGCATAATACAGCAGCCAGAGACCCCCTCTTACACAAGAGTCCGCAGAGTTCCCCTTTACATCACAGTCCACAAGGTTCTTCTTTATATCAGAGTCCACAGAGTTCCCCTTTACATCAGGGTCTGCAGAGTTCCCCCTTGCACTGTAAGGGGGAATCCTGCAGACTCTGATGTAAAAGGGGATCTTTGAGGACACCGATTTATTTATATATTTTAGGTACTATATATCGCCATCAATTTACGCAGTGCTGTACAGATTATATATTGTACATTTACATCTTTCCCTACCCTCAAGGAGCTTACAATTCAAGGGTCGTTAACTCATATTCATGCATACACATACTAGGGCCAATTTAGACAGGAACCAATTACACCACCAAGAGAACATGCAAACTCTGTGCAGGTAGTTCCGTGGTGGGGATTCAAACCGACAACCCTAGTCCTGCTATGCTGCAAGGAAAAGCACAGAACTCTGAAGGGGGGGAAGCTCTGGTGACCACAGACCAACTTCTGTAGAGTGAATACACAAAGGTTGAGGGGGGGTACTGAAATAAAGGAAAATGTTTATATCAGTGTCCCCCCTTACCATAGTGTATTCACTATCCCTTAAACCAGTAACCCCTCCTGTCATAGGATGCGCACGGTTAAAGCACTCCGGCGCACAGCTGTGTGCAAGAGGAATAAACGAGAGCACACAAGCACACACACACAGGGTGTGACCCCTCGCTGACCTATAAAGGAAGTGAGGTCATCCAAACACACTGCTGGTTTGTCTTCAGCTTCCTGTGATTCCCACGTCTGCTTCTGTTATCTGTATTACCCGTTGTGACCCGGATTGCCTTATCGACCTCGCTGATCTTCTCCTGACCCGACCTCTGGCTTGATCTTGGACTCCTGCTTTCTAACGTGTTTGACCCTCAGCCTGCATCTGGACTTACCTGCTGTCTCCTGTGTTCGACCCCCGGCTTGTCTTGGATTATCCTTCTGTCTCAGCGTTCCTGGTACTTATCTTCTGATCTGGACTGTGTTTGACCCCTGGCCTGTCTCCTGGATTCTGTCTTTGCCTTACGGACTTGCTACCATTGCTTTTGGACCTTCCCACGGGACATCACCTCTCAGCTCTGCTCTAGCTACCTGCTGATCTGCTAGCAAGTGACTGTCCTACTGGTAGCTTGTGCCTCTTGGTGCAACCACTCTCTGTGCCACTTTCAGGGGTGGTCTGCGCCGAGTCGCAACAGCGACCGCTCTCGGCATCTTGGCCTCGGTGAGTACATTTATATGATAGTACAAACCAGCCATGACAGAGGCCAACAGAGCGGGTTCGCCATTAGAAGTCCTGTGCCAACAAGTCTCTGCACTCACAGAAGCAGTACAGAGACTACAGGATGGCTATGCGCAGATCGACAGCAGGCTTCAGCGACTAGCCACAGCTCGGGCACCCACAAATCCTACGCAGGCCTCAGTCAGCGATGCCTCCACACCTCATGTCCAGCCTCCACCCGGTATGATGATGGCAGTACCCGAACCACGAGTACCCACGCCTGAGCGATTTTCAGGCGACCGAAAGAAATTCAGAGCCTTTAAAAATGCATGTTCCTTGTACTTGGCTTTGCAACCCAGGACCTTTTCTTCAGAGATTGTCAAGGTCGGGTTTATTATCTCTCTTCTGGCTGAGGAACCCCAGGCCTGGGCCCATAGCCTTATGGAACAGAGAAGCCCCTTGTTAAACTCCACGGACACCTTCTTTGAGGCTATGGGACAATTATATGATGACCCTCAGCGTACTGCCACGGCTGAGGCTACCCTGCATGCTCTCTCACAGGGGAGAAGACCGGTGGAGGATTACACCGTTGAGTTTCGCAAGTGGTCAGCTGACACCGGCTGGAACGAGGCGGCCCTGCGTTATCAATACTGGTTAGGGCTCTCCGAGAACCTAAAGGATGAGTTGGCCCGAGTAGAGACTCCTGCCTCCCTGGAGGAATTAATCCAGTTGGCTACAAAACTGGACAGACGGATGCGCGAGCGGCGCTCCGAACGCCTCCAGACCCCTTGGCCTAGTTGGATGCTTCCTAAGGCCACTGTCCCGTATCCGCCCATCCCGGTTCCTTCGGGTCCCTCAGCTTCGGAAGGGGAGCCCATGCAGCTAGGTTTGGTCCGTCCTCGTCTCACCCCAGAAGAGCGACAACGAAGACGCCAAGTCAATCTGTGCTTATACTGTGGGAGGCTTGGACATTTCATTCACAGCTGTCTCGTGAGACCCCGTAAGTTGCCCCCACGGTGTGTAATGAACTACCAGAGTGTTGGTCCTGCTCAAACTTATGTGACCCTCTCTGTTTCCCTACAGCTGGCAGAAGAGAAGATCCCACTCCCAGCCGTGATTGATTCAGGGGCATGTAGTTGCTTTTTGGACATCTCCCTTGCACAGCAACTACGCATTCCAAGCCAGAATAAAGCAACACATCTTCTAGTCCATTTAGCAGATGGATCTCTGCCACTCTCAGGTCCAGTAACACAGGAGACACTACCTTTGTTCACTATTACAGACTCTGGCCATAGAGAACTTCTACGCTTCGACCTAATATCATCTCCCATGTTCCCTATCATCCTGGGACTTCCTTGGTTGCAGGCTCATGATCCCCAGATCAGTTGGAACAAGAAGGAAGTGTCCTTTACATCCGCTTACTGTATGCAGCATTGTTTTGATTCTGTTCCAGCTCCTTGTATGACCGTGGCCCCCACCACTGATCACCTGCAGCACATTCCCCAGGTCTATTCCGAGTTTAAGGACGTCTTCGATAAAAAGAAGGCTGACCGTCTACCACCACACAGACCATATGACTGTCCCATTGAACTGTTACCTGGCTCTGAGATCCCTTTTGGACGAATTTTCCCCTTATCCGAGACTGAACTAAAGGCTCTCAAAGCCTACATTGATGAAAATCTTGAAAAGGGGTTCATTCGCCCATCTTCTTCGCCAGCAGGGGCAGGTATTTTCTTCGTGGGAAAAAAGGACGGATCCCTTAGGCCATGTGTTGACTACAGGGAACTTAATAAAGTCACAATCAAAAATCGCTATCCACTTCCACTCATCCCTGAGTTATTCCAGCGCTTAGGATCTGCCAAAGTATTTTCCAAACTGGACTTGCGGGGGGCCTACAATCTCATTAGAATCCGTGCTGGGGATGAATGGAAGACAGCCTTCAGATCAAGATTTGGCCATTATGAATATCTTGTTATGCCCTTTGGCCTGTGCAACGCCCCGGCCACATTTCAGCATCTAGTAAATGACATCTTCAGAGACTATCTTGATAATTTTATAGTGGTATATTTAGATGATATCCTTATTTTCTCTGCTTCTCTTGAACTCCACAGGGTCCACGTGCGGAAAGTCCTCACCATCCTCCGACAACATCGGCTGTACCTTAAGGCGGAGAAATGTGAATTTGAGATAACTACAGTTCAATTCTTAGGATTCATCATTTCTACTGAGGGCATCTCCATGGACCCCCAAAAGATCAAGGCAATCTTGGAATGGCCTGCTCCAAGGGATAAGAAAGCCGTGCAAAGGTTTATAGGCTTCGCTAACTTTTATCGCAGATTCATCGTCGGGTTCTCCTCAATAGTCGCCCCCATTACTCAGCTGACCCGCCAACACACCCGATTTCAGTGGTCCCAAGAAGCCCAAGTAGCCTTTACCAAACTAAAGACCTTGTTCACCTCAGCTCCTATTTTACGGCATCCCGATCCAGTATTACCATTCGTACTGGAAGTAGATGCCTCAGAGACAGCCACAGGAGCCATCCTCTCTCAACGACAAGGGCCTAAAGCTTTGTTACACCCGGTGGCTTTCGCATCTCGGAAGCTAACCCCACCGGAGAGGAATTATGACGTAGGCGACCGAGAACTATTGGCCATCAAGTTCGCCCTGGAGGAGTGGAGATACCTCTTGGAAGGAGCCACTCATCCCATCACAATATTCACAGATCACAAGAATCTTGAATATCTGCGGACTGCCAAACGCTTAAGACCCCGTCAAGCCCGTTGGGCGCTTTTCTTTTCAAGATTCCAGTTCCATATCTCGTACCGGCCCGGATCCAAGAACAACAAAGCGGATGCGCTCTCGCGCATGTTCCCTAAATCTTCCCAGGTAACGGAGCCTAGTACGATCTTGTCTCCTCACAACTTCCTTCTACTCCCACAGCCTGACTTACTTACGGCCATCAAAACAGCTTCAGTCCACTGCAATGACCCAGTCCTATCAACCTTGGAAAAACGTGACAATCTGTTTTGGGCCCGAAACAAGGTCTTCGTTCCCCTTGAGATTAGGACTCAAGTTCTAAGGATTTGTCATGATCACAAATTGGCCGGCCACTTCGGGACACAGAAAACAGCGGAACTGATCTCTCGTTCTTTCTGGTGGCCAGGTTGGAGACAGGACTGCCAGACTTACATTGCCTCTTGTGTACCGTGCCAGCGTAGCAAGGGTCCCAAGATCAAGCCCTGGGGTCTGTTAAGGCCTTTGCCCATTCCTGACCAACCTTGGGCAGACGTGTCAATGGATTTTATTGTGGAGCTACCACCCTCGGAAGGTTTCACCACAATTCTGGTAGTAGTCGACCGTCTTTCAAAGATGGCCCATTTCCTACCTATGGTTGGTACTCCCTCTGCTCTGGAAACTGCCAATCTCTTTATTAAGGAGGTTGTCAGGCTCCATGGGGTTCCCAGCAGTATCACGTCTGATAGAGGTCCACAGTTTACCTCTAGATTTTGGAGAGAACTCTGCAAGATACTGGAAATCTGAAATCTGAAAGATCTGTTTGTCATCGGCATATCATCCCCAAAGTAACGGGCAAACGGAACGGACAAACCAAACCCTTGAGCAGTATCTTCGCTGCTTTTGTTCAGGATCTCAAAATGATTGGTCGGCCCTATTGCGATATGCAGAATTCGCCTACAATAATTCTATTCATACAACTACCAACCAGACTCCCTTTTGGATCAACTGTGGGTTTCACCCTTCTTTCCTCCCTAACTCCATCCCAGAATCCACTGTTCCTGCGGTCCAAGATCGGATAGCCGCCATCCAATCTAATTTCCAAAGGATCCAGGAGACCATACAGAAGGCCCAGGATGATTACAAAAAATACCATGATAGGGGAAGGAAGGAGAACCCTACCTTTAAAATTGGCGAGGAAGTCTGGCTATCTGCCACTAATCTCAAACTTCCTTGTCCCACACGCAAGCTGGGTCCCAGATTCATAGGACCATTCAAAATCAAAAGGGTAATAAATCCTGTAGCCTTTGAACTAGCCCTCCCTGAATCATACAGGATACACCCTGTTTTCCATGCCTCCCTTTTGAAGCCATTGGTTCCTAGTTCTTTTCCTGGAAGGGAAGTGCCTCCTCCTCCACCCATCAAGATCGATGGAGAAGATGAATTCGAAGTAGAAGCTTTACTAGGATGCAGGAAAGTCGGTAGACAAATACAATACCTGGTAAAATGGAAGGGGTATCCTTCAGAAAATAACTCCTGGGAACCATCCAAGAACCTTCACGCTCCCAAATTAATAAAGACATTCCATCAGCAACATCCGGAATTGATGGCTAGCTTGGGGGTCCGGAGGCCGCCCCTCGGGGGGGGGGGGGCACTGTCATAGGATGCGCACGGTTAAAGCACTCCGGCGCACAGCTGTGTGCAAGAGGAATAAACGAGAGCACACAAGCACACACACACAGGGTGTGACCCCTCGCTGACCTATAAAGGAAGTGAGGTCATCCAAACACACTGCTGGTTTGTCTTCAGCTTCCTGTGATTCCCACGTCTGCTTCTGTTATCTGTATTACCTGTTGTGACCCGGATTGCCTTATCGACCTCGCTGATCTTCTCCTGACCCGACCTCTGGCTTGATCTTGGACTCCTGCTTTCTAACGTGTTTGACCCTCAGCCTGCATCTGGACTTACCTGCTGTCTCCTGTGTTCGACCCCCGGCTTGTCTTGGATTATCCTTCTGTCTCAGCGTTCCTGGTACTTATCTTCTGATCTGGACTGTGTTTGACCCCTGGCCTGTCTCCTGGATTCTGTCTTTGCCTTACGGACTTGCTACCATTGCTTTTGGACCTTCCCACGGGACATCACCTCTCAGCTCTGCTCTAGCTACCTGCTGATCTGCTAGCAAGTGACTGTCCTACTGGTAGCTTGTGCCTCTTGGTGCAACCACTCTCTGTGCCACTTTCAGGGGTGGTCTGCGCCGAGTCGCAACAGCGACCGCTCTCGGCATCTTGGCCTCGGTGAGTACATTTATATGATACCTCCCCCCCAGTGCTCCACACATTGTGAACAGGTCATAGGATGCTCACTGCGGAGTTATATGAGAAACACAGTATGGACACGGACAGGCACACTGCATGATTCTAAAGTAGGCAATAGCTGCTGAAAAGACACGTCCACCAGAGAATGCACCCAGTGATCAGTGAAGGGCTGGCAATGTCTAAATACTGTCTGTGCTGGCCAAGCTTTCACCTCCCTACAAAAACTTTAATGTAGCTACTATGGGAGGAGCAAAAAGGAATACTATATGACAGCTCTCAGTCTGCTATTGCTGCTGACATCACATCCAGTCTCAGGGCTCAGATCTCAGGGATATCCAGGCCTGTACTGGCCATCGGGACTACCGGGAGTTTCCCGGTGGGCCGATTGGCTCAGTGGGCCGGTTGTCACACAGTGTGGTATGTGTTTGAATCACTACACTCTCCATGTCTGTCCTGTGTTACAATAAGGCTGGCGGCGGCGGCGGCGGCAGCTCAGCTCCTGCACTCGGCACACAAGCACCACCCCCTCGTGACGCTGCCATTTACTCCCATAACATTACAGGCTGCCTCCTTGTCCCGGCGCCATGACGTCACTCACGGCCGGAGGGCGGAGGCAGCCCGGGGACGTGGGAGGAGCCGGAGCATAGTAAGCTGCTGCCCAAGCTTAGCTGCTTGTGACTGCAACCAAGAGGAGCCAGCGCTGCCGAGGAGGAACCTGAAAATTCCTTGCAGCAAGTCCACTCACCCAGACAGCAGCACAGACAGGGTCAGGGGACAAAGAAAAGTCGATCAGTGTAATTCACGTAAGCACTAAATAATAAGATAATCGGATGCTATATGGGATGCAGGCTGCATGGCAGCATGATTAATAATAAATTGAGAGTCTGACTGTTAATGTTAGTGTCTGTGATTTCTGTAATATACAGCATGGTGGGGGGAGGGGGGAGGGGTAAATGTACTGCCACTGGCCATGGTAACTGATGAATAATTTAATGGCACTGGTCATGGTAACTGATGAATAATTTATTGGCACTGGCCACGGTAACTGATGAATAATTTAATGGCACTGGTCACGGTAACTGATGAATAATTTAATGGCACTGGTCATGGTAACTGATGAATAATTTAATGGCACTGGTCACGGTAACTGATGAATAGTTTAATGGCACTGGTCACGGTAACTGATGAATAATTTAATGGCACTGGTCATGGTAACTGATGAATAATTTAATGGCACTGGTCATGGTAACTGATGAATAATTTAATGGCACTGGTCACGGTAACTGATGAATAATTTAATGGCACTGGTCACGGTAACTGATGAATAGTTTAATGACACTGGTCACGGTAACTGATGAATAATTTAATGGCACTGGCCATGGTAACTGATGAATAATTTAATGGCACTGGTCACGGTAACTGATGAATAATTTAATGGCACTGGTCACGGTAACTGATGAATAATTTAATGGCACTGGCCACGGTAACTGATGAATAATTTATTGGCACTGGCCACGGTAACTGATGAATAATTTAATGGCACTGGTCACGGTAACTGATGAATAATTGAATGGCACTGGTCACGGTAACTGATGAATAATTGAATGGCACTGGTCATGGTAACTGATGAATAATTTAATGGCACTGGTCACGGTAACTGATGAATAGTTTAATGGCTCTGGCCACGGTAACTGATGAATAATTTAATGGCACTGGTCATGGTAACTGATGAATAATTTAATGGCACTGGTCACGGTAACTGATGAATAGTTTAATGGCTCTGGCCACGGTAACTGATGAATAATTTAATGGCACTGGTCATGGTAACTGATGAATAATTTAATGGCACTGGTCATGGTAACTGATGAATAATTTAATGGCACTGGTCACGGTAACTGATGAATAATTTAATGGCACTGGTCACGGTAACTGATGAATAGTTTAATGGCACTGGTCACGGTAACTGATGAATAATTTAATGGCACTGGCCATGGTAACTGATGAATAATTTAATGGCACTGGTCACGGTAACTGATGAATAATTTAATGGCACTGGTCACGGTAACTGATGAATAATTTAATGGCACTGGCCACGGTAACTGATGAATAATTTATTGGCACTGGCCACGGTAACTGATGAATAATTTAATGGCACTGGTCACGGTAACTGATGAATAATTTAATGGCACTGGTCACGGTAACTGATGAATAATTGAATGGCACTGGTCATGGTAACTGATGAATAATTTAATGGCACTGGTCACGGTAACTGATGAATAGTTTAATGGCTCTGGCCACGGTAACTGATGAATAATTTAATGGCACTGGTCATGGTAACTGATGAATAATTTAATGGCACTGGTCACGGTAACTGATGAATAGTTTAATGGCTCTGGCCACGGTAACTGATGAATAATTTAATGGCACTGTTCATGGTAACTGATGAATAATTTAATGGCACTGGTCACGGTAACTGATGAATAGTTTAATGGCACTGGTCACGGTAACTGATGAATAGTTTAATGGCACTGGCCACGGTAACTGATGAATAGTTTATTGGCACTGGCCACAGTAACTGATGAATAATTTAATGGCACTGGCCACGATAACTGATGAATAATTTTATCTTATTTTTTTACGCAATTGTGTATAGTTTACATACTGTTTTTGTGCGTGTTTGCAAAATTAAAGTGGGCCGGTCTGAATGAAGTCCAGGGCCAAATTTCTGTCCCAGTCCAGCCCTGGGGATATCTGCACAAGGGAACTTTTAAACGTTCATAACATGCCCGGCTTCAGAACAGTTTTGAAGCCAGACCATGGCCATATTTTTTACAGGCAGCTGCTGTCCATAACAGACATTTACGGAAAGTTTCTAAAAACTTCTAAAAATTTTCCGTAAATTTCCAAACGGTTGTCAACCATCCTCCATCTAATGCAGTTGCTGATATCTTCCCTGGAAATATAGGAGGCCTGTACCTTCATTCAGTAATATTATAAAAGTGTATGTTGTATGCTCTACTGTCAATAAAATGTGTTCCAAAAAAAGCCAATGAAGAATTCAGTTTCCATACTGTATATCCACCATAAACTGGATTATCAGTAGAGGACAGATAAACTGTTTAAAGCAGGAGTCCGCCGGGAGTCCGCCATTTTTTTTTTTTTTAAAAGCCAGCAGCTACAAATACTGCAGCTGCTGACTTTTAAAATAATTACACTTACCCGCCCAGCGCGCCCGCGATGTCGGCACCCAAAGCCGATCTCTCGATCGTCTCTCGGGTGCTGCCGCCGCCATCTTGGATATGGGAAGGTCAAAGCTGGACCAGCAAAGTCGGTAATTAGACACTCCTAGGTGTGCATTAGGGTGTGCACCCCAAAGCTCAAACGCACATGCCTTTCTCTGCAGCCTCAGCTTCACTGGACAGTGAATGAATGGGAAGTGCTGTGTGGTGAGCAACTTCGTGTTTATTCACAAACTGAAGCCTAGTAAATACAGTTTACTAGGCATCAGTTATGAATGAAAACAGAGAGTGGGTGTGTTCACTGTGTTCATTTAGAAAAAGAAGGGGCCCGAAAAATACATATATAATTCCCCTGCTCTCCATCCTAAAACATTCCCCGTAGCAGCTGGGGGAAGAGGAGAGGAGGGAAGCCAGCACTGCAGGGCGAGGAGTAGGGCCCAACACGGGAGGAAGTCCGGGTAGTAGAGTTAATCTGTGCTGCACACCTGGCACACCCCCTGCGCACACAGAGGCGTACCTAGGTTCTCCAGCCCCCTTGACGAGAATCTGTATCAGCGGCACCCCCCTATTCAGTACAGACCCCCCTACAGTACAGACACCCCTACAGTGCAGACCCCCCCTACAATACAGACCCTCCTACAGTTCAGACCCCCCTACAGTACAGACCCCCCTACAATACAGACCCTCCCCTACAGTACAGCCCCCCCTACAATTCAACCTCCCCACAATACAGACCCCCCTACACTACAGACCCTCCCTACAATACAGACCCCCCTATAGTGCAGAGCCCCCTTACAGTGCAGACCTCCCCCTACAGTGCATACCCCTCTCCTACAATATAGACCCCCCTACAGTACAGACCTGCCCGCTGTCTCCGTTTCAGTTGCGGAGGGGGGGGCGCTGGCCTGACACACCCCAAGTGTGTGGCACCCAGGGTGGCTGCACCCCCCTTAGCACGCCACTGGGCCAGCCCACTAACCAAGCAGCAGTGCTCGGCACCACCAGCCCACTTTAGCTGTGCCTGTGCAGAACACTGCCAATTGGCGCCCCTCTTGGGCTGTGCCCCTGGAGGGCGCTGGTCTCGCCAACCGCTTGGTACACCCCTGTGCGCCCGCCTATGCTCCCAGGAGAGGAGAGGACTATAATATGCAAGGAGGGAGAGGCTGTGCTAAGGCATTGGCTCCTCCTGAAGTAGCCACATTTTCTACCAAATTCAAAGGCTCAAAACTCAACCAAACATAAATGAGCAAACAAGCCCAGTAAGTCGCTACCACCATTAAGACCACACTTTTCCTTGTCTCCAATGCATTTAAAAAAATGTAATATGCAATATGTACAGTATCTCACAAAAGTGAGTACATCCCTCACATTTCTACAAATATTTTATTATATCTTTTATATGACAATACTGAAGAAATTACACTTTACTACAATGTAAAGTAGTCTGTGTACAGCTTGTATAACAGTGTACATTTTCTCAACACACAGCCAATAATGTCTAAGCCTCTGGCAACAAAAGTGAGTGCATCCCTAAGTGAAAATGTCCAAATTGAGACAAAGTGTCAATATTTTGTGTGGCCACCATTATTTTCCAGCACTACTTTACCCCTCTTAGCCCCTGTACACACGGCTGGAGATTTCGACAACCAAATCCGTCGGATTTTGTCCGTCGGATCTTGTCCGAAACTGTTGCATACACACGGTCAGACTAAGTTGTCGAAAAATCTGATCTTTCAGAACGTGATGACATAATTTCGTTACGATGGGACTACATTCAGGCTAGTAGCCAATAGCTTTGATGTAGGAATTTGATCTGAGCATGCGTGGCACTTTGTCCGATCAAAATTCGCTACACATGATCGGAGTATGCCCGACCGGCCCAGTTGATCGGGAAATATTTCCAACATGTTGGAAAATTGGGTCCGACGGATATTCTGACTGAATCAGTCCGATGCATACCACACACAGTCAGATTATCCGACAACACGGTCCGATAGGACACATTCCGACGGATTCTCCGACCGTGTGTACAAGGGCTTAGGCATGGAGTTCACAAGAGCTTCACAGGTTCACCTTTACCCTCAGCTTCTTTAACAAGGCATTGGTTATCTTGGAGGTGTGTTTGGGGTCGTTATCATGTTGGAACACTGCCCTGCAGCCCAGTCTCCAAAGGGAGGGGATCATGCTCTGCTTCAGTATGTCACAGTACATGTTGGCATTCATGGTTCCCTCAATGAACTGTAGCTCCCCAGTGCCGGCAGAACTCATGCAGCCCCAGACCATGACACACCCACCACCATGCCTGACTGTAGGCAAGACACACTTGTCTCTGTGCTCATCATGGTTGCCACCACATACGCTTGACACCATCTGAACCAAATACATTTATCTTGATCTCATCAGGCCACAGAACAAGGTTCCAGTAATTCATGTTCTTAGTATGCTTGTCTTCAGAAAACTGTTTGCAGGCTTTCTTGTGCATCATCTTTAGAAGAGGCTTCCTTCTGGGATGACAGCCATGCAGACCAATTTGATGCAGCGTGCAGCGTATGGTCCGAGAACTGACAGGCTGACCCCCCACCCTTTCAACCTCTGCAGCAATGCTGGCAGCACTCATACGTCTATTTCCTCTGGATAAGACACTGAGCACGTGCACTCAACTTCTTTGGTCGACCATGGCGAGGCCTGTTCTGAGTGGAACCTGTCCTGTTAAACCTACACTTAGAGAGGCGCCTCCCCCTCCCCCCCATTTCTTCTACCTGTTTTGCAGAGTTGCTGGACATACTCAGAGGATGGCTGCCTCTTTTTAAATCACCCCTTAACGTAATTCAACTTTGTTTTACCTAAAGATTGACTAACTAAATGTACATTATTACAAGCTAAGGGCATTGCCTCCTGAAGTGCCAGATACTTACCCAATCTACCTTCACCATGTAAACATAGGGTGTGATCTTTTTATCACACCAACATAATTTTTTATTATTATTCAGATAAATGGCACCTGTGTTTTGTAAAATGTATGATAAAGTTTGATGAATTTCACTTGGGAGATGGCAAAGGGCCCCAGTGCTCCTGATTCAATAGCAATTTTTATAGCTATAGTTATACTTTTGACTCTCGTTGATTAAAAATGATGGCAAAAGACAGGATTGACAGCAGTACCTTGCAACTGGCTACAAAATATTTACTTATTTATCTTTACTTCCTTCTTTCTAAAAACTTGAATGAAAGCAAATTATGCACCTGGTGACATGGCGATGACCTCAAAACTTATAAATAGTGTTATGGAATCTTTAAATGGTCTTTTCGAAAAAACATGAAATCATCTCTTCATCAAGGAATGTAGCTTATTCATAGTACAATAAATACATTGTTGAAAAGTCACTTACTCTTGTGAAAACATTCTATAGTGGAACAAGACAGAAAGCTATTGTCTTCAAAGAAATCAGATAGAGAATAATAGATTTTATGAGTTATTTATTGCAGTCATTTGTCATCAAGCACTTGATAATACTACCAGAAATAATAAATAAATTCAAAACTGAATATTCTTCATCCTATTTTATCCCTTCCCTTAAAGTAGAACTAAAGGCAAAACATTTTCTTTCATTATGGATAGCGTAAGGGAAGGTGTGGTTGGAGCCACTTGCCCTTGCAAGTTTGGGTACCTTTTGCATGTGTGCGTGCTCACCAATGCCTGGGACCAGACAAAGACCACGTTCATGTGAGAATCAAACATTGAGTCTACAGCAGTAAAAGTACTTTTGTAAAGCCCCATACACACAATTAGTTTTTCTGCTGAGTTTTTCCTTCAGATTTACCAAAACCATATAATATTAGGTCAAACCTTAGGAGTTTCAATGTGTATGCAATCAGACAGGCCCTTGCACTACATGGTTTTGGTAAACCTGAAGGAAAAACTGTGTGTATAGGGCTTTATAGTACTGTCCCATGTCACTACACACCTTCACTTGATTTATGTTGAATTTAAGAGGGACGCTGCTGAGCCCGTGCCCTCTTTACTAGTCCAGCGCACTTCTCCACCATGCGCCTAGCTTGGACCACAGGCGTGTATTTAATTAACTTCTTATAATCCTCCGTAATTTGAAGCCAGGTCCATGAGGTCTCTCTACGGTGAGTTTGGGCCCAGATACTCTTGGAGAACCAACTGCTAAGGAGGGAACCAGAACACTGATTACCTCACTATCGGAGGACCCATCACCTACACCAGGTACCATGCTTCATGACTGGCTACAATGTACCTTGCACTTGTTACTAGTTACCCATAACAACTGTATTCCTCCTCCTACTTGTCTTGACCAGTAGACCATTCATAGTGGCTTTGCCTCATACCCCAAATGTACTTTACTGACCCTGTGCTTTCGTACTCCAGGAACCATCATGCACCCCTTTAAATTACTTCAGACCAGGCTTAGAACAGTTTAACAACTTTTACTGTACTTCTCAAGGCAGAAAAAACAGGAAGCATAATAAAGTCAAGAACCCAAATTGACTAATGAAGTTGGCTGCCCAGACATACCTTTGCAGGTTCTAGTCCAAAGCTGGTGATCCCCAATAGCTGGTAGTGTGCACTGGAACACCAGCATCATGTGCTGATTACATGTTGGTTTTTGGGTATTTGGCACCCATGAGACTCTCAGCTCTCCCCCTACAGGATCCCCTGATGTGGATCTTCCCACTATTTAAATAACACTGGGTGGAAAGCCAGCCAAAGACAAAAAGCCTGGGAACCGATGTGCTAACAGTTAACCATTTCCCCTGCCTGGGCAAGCCAACTACCTAATTAATACAAAGAAATGAAAATGTAGATATATAACCCCTGGCTGTTTTTTTGCCTTCTATGATGTTGCCCTCCTAGAATAAAAACACTTCTTTCCTGCTTATAATGCCTCAATTTCTGATGAGTTAGGTTTTTGGAACCACATGACTCTTTTTTACACTAATTTTATAAACATACATGTCCCTTTGCTCTTTATTGACTGACACTTGTCAATAAAATGTGGCTTTTTTTTTTAGATTCCCACAGACTCTAGATAATCATAATGTTTATGGGTGCTTTTAGACCAGGGCAGGTACCCTCATCTGCTCTATCAACAGTGGAAAAATTAGTTAGCTATTTTAGATTATCCTAACTGTATGGTATTGTAGCCGCATGATTAAAGTGGGGATCGGGGTGCTGTATAATTTCCAGCTTTAAGATGTACATACCTGACACAGGATCAGTAGTAATGGGGGCAGGTTTTCTAACCTATGCAAGTTTGGCTGGCCAGCAGGTGTCTGCCTGGTCCTATATATATATATATATATATATATATATATATATATATATATATATATATATATATAATTTATTGTCTTCAGCTGGATAAGGTGAATGTCATCATATGAATATGAACTCCCAAAGAGCTGTAAATGTAAATGTAACCTGTAAATGTAACCTTTCATGGTAAAATTCTCCAATGACTCAACCTTTAACCTGCTTGCATTGAACTTGATCAGCCAAGAGGGCATTGTCCCTTACTGTATGCTTTAAAAAGTAAATAACTCATTATGTTACTCATGTACTTTAGAATTTAAGAAAAGCTTATGACTTAAAAGGCTTCCTATGTAAAGCATATCATTGTTAAATAGCATAATACATCAGCCCAATATATATAACCCCTTCATGCTGATCATACAATAATATGCGTTCATAGCTTGAAGAGGCGCAGCTGCAGGCATCACCCCGGTACTGTTATTTAGAGTGGGCGGTTGGCTCTTTAGTCATAACAACCAATGCAGCTAAAAGTCTGTTATCGTAAAGGAGCGGGAAGGGACGTCCCCCCTCTTGCCACCTTCCCCTGCTCCTCCCGGGCATCCCATCCCACAGGGAGACCTTAGCCACCAGCCAGCATGCCCGCCAGCTAAGCTGACACCCGAACAAAGCCGGATTTGGCTTTGATTGGGTCTTTGAGGTAAAATCCCAGAACCGAAGCCACGTCACTTCTGGTTTACTCGGCTGCCAATGGTGCAGATTTTAAAAAAATGACAGTATTCAGAATCGCAGATTTTGCCGATCTGAATACTTTTAAGTGCAAAGGAGGGATTTGGGGTTTGTTAGACCCCCGATCCCTCCATAAAGAGTACCTGTCACCACATACTACTGTCACAAGGGATGTTTACATTTCTTGCGACAGCAATAAAAGTGATCAGATTTTTATTTCTTTAAAGGGACAATGTTAAAAAAATAAATTAATAAGAAAAAAATGTTTAAAATGCCCCTGTCCCCACGTCCTTGCGCAACAAAGAAAACGCATATGTAAGTCACTCCCGCATATGTAAACGGTGTTCAAATCACTTATATAAGGTATCGCTGCAATTGTTAGAGTGAGAGCAATAATTCTAGCAAAAGACCTCCTCTGTAACTCTAACCTGGTAACTGTTAATTTTTTTTAAAGCGTCACCTATGGAGATTTTTAGGTCGTTTGCCACCATTCCACGAGTGTGCGCAATTTCAAAGCATGACATGTTAGGTATCTGTTTACTCGGCGTTAGTTCATCTTTCACATTTTACAAAAAAAATGGGCTAGCTTTACTGTTTCGCTTGGGTGTTCTAAGTAATTTTTGAGCAAGAAACACAGATTTTAACTTGTAAGCAACAAATGTAACAAAGAGGCTTAGGCATGAAAGGGATACATTTCAAAGAGTCACCTGCATTTGCATTAACAATTACATTAATATTATGGGTAGGAAAAATCGCACAGTGCTTCAGAACTTGTGGATGTCTACTGTATTATAAATATTACACTGTATATTATAGTGCAAAAAGCAGTGAGGATATGGAAAGTACAGTAACACGTGGCAATCAATCAGATTTTAGTTTACTATTATCACATTATCTGAGAGATCATTTCTGAATGGTTGCAATAGGTTAATTTGCACATTATGATTGTGCTTTGTTGTACATTATTGAATAAGTCTGAATGTTAAAAAATGTTATTCCTAATTTGATCTATTAAATAATCTATAAAGCATAACAGTTCTCAGAGGGGAGCATCGATAGTTTCAAGAAACTATTAGATAAGCACCTGAACGACTGCAACATACAGGGATATACAATGTAATACTGACATATAATCACACACATAAGTTGGACTTGATGGACTTGTGTCTATATTTCAACCTCACCTACTATGTAACTATGTAAGTTCTATTCTAAATTTGCTACTATTAGGCCCCTTTCACACTGGTGGCTGTTCTGCCGCTGTTAAAAGCCTGTTTTGTTGTTCTGAAATTCAGAGAATCCTGGCACAGCGTTCACTTGCAGTTGTACATTGCGATTAGCTGCGTTTAGCTGCGTTTACATGCAGCTGCGTTTGGCTGCGTTTGGAAAATTCTTGCCATTTCTGATGTGCTTCCTATTGTTTTTCTTTCCTTGTTGCCGCTGCTATCTGCAGGAGAAATAGTACACTGCGATTACCTGCGGTTATGTGCAGATAGCTGCAGTAAATTGTTTTGACTGGAAAATTGACTTTATTTTTTCTGCACAAAACCGCATGTAACAAAACCGTCACTAAACGTAGTGTGTGAATGGGGCCATAGGAAAGCATTGTGTGCATTTAGCTGTGGTAGATAACGTCATCTGTCCGCATCTAAAAGCACAATTGTATCCACCTGTGTGAAAGGGGCCTTACCTGTTCTGCCCTTTAGTGTCTGCATGAACAATATGTTTGCCTTGCCTCCTAGAACCAAGTTATTTCCTGCTTCAGTTTATACTAAACTATACTGAGAACTTGCTGTGGAACATAATCTTAATCATTAGTGCCAACAGGTAACCTTATTGCCAGTAGGAGTGATGGAAAGCAAAAAAACTAACAGCACAAAAAATAAAAAATAAGCTTCTGGTACTCATCAGTTGTAGTTTTAGGATGCTCATCAGGAGGATGGTGTAGGGCAGTGGTCATCAAACCTGTCCTCAGGGCCCACTAACAGGCCAGGTTTGCAAGATAACTGAAATACATCACAGGTGATATCATTTTCTGCTCAGTGATTGCAGTATTCTAGTCTGGATCTCCCCAAGGTAATACATAAAACCTGGCCTGTTAGTGGGCCCTGAGGACAGTGTTGATGACCACCAGTCCCAGGGGGGTGCTAGTTTGGATGGCATGCCTTTTATTAATCAGTTCAAGGAGAGTTCTGGTATGGGGTATAAATGCCAAGGGCTGACCTTATTTTTGGTGTATTGTACAGAAGCAGAAGTACTGATGGCACAAAAAAGCAGAAAGTATCTGTTGCTATCCTGCTTGCACATTACCATGCTAGACATGGCCCATACCATGTACTTGATAAAATAACCAAATGTTCCATTTCTGCTTTAGATACAGCATTGTAACACTTTCTTTCATTTACCAGTCAAATAAAACCACATATATGGGCATATTATAAAGCACTGCAAGGTAGAGTCTTAGAACAAACTGAAAGCTCCTTACAGTGCCATAGAAGAGTATGGAGTATAGATAATATTTTAAAAGGCTTGGAAGTTTTATAGAAGGGATCCCCAGTGGTGATATTGAATAGAGAAGTGAAGATATATTCATTCTCAAGATTAATATAAGAAAATGTAAAGGAGGAGTAACTTCCCAGAAAGGTGACTTAGGTTCACGTCTTATGTTCTTTAACTAAAATGTTCCTGCTGTGACATTTAAAAAGCCAATAGATATGTCTGCATTTGTAATATTTTTACAGTATTCACGACTGCACTTTCTCTGTTTTTCCTTCTATATAATCACATGGCTATGGGATTCATTATGTAGCTTGCTTTGTTATGTCATTTATAAATATATTTATATAAAAAACACAGCAATTGTGTTGGAAATGTAAACCAAGCCACCAGAGCACTACCTACCAGCTGAGAGTATAAAAAAAAGGTTTCCAGTGGCCGACCCATCCTTTTTTTTAGAGACAGCTAGAAAACAAAACGCATGAGCATGCTGTGAACCATGATTGCAATGTACTAGTACTGTGTCCAGTTATTGAAGTAGAAAATCAGAAATTATATAAAACAAAATATGTCCCTCCATCCTCAACTATAGTAATGTCATGAATACATGAGGACAGGGCTCTCTCTGTACTATTAGTGTATCAGGCACTTGTAAGAATGCAGTACAATAGGACTTATCACAACTTTACACGTCTATTACATTAAGCCATTGAGGGGTTACATATCATCACTTCTGCAGTTTTCTGCAATTTTCTCTGAAGTTCATTGTTGCATACAACTCACACAAAGGGCGCTTCTGGTGCAGCCACGGCTCCTTTGCTCCTTCCCTCACCTCACTATTTACCCTTCTATGTAGTTTTGGTGGAAGAGTGAAGGGGAATATAGTGTGTCACTTGAGTGACAGCTCTGAGTCTGCTGGGCCTGCTAACATGATGCACTATATTGTCAAATGTATTGGGACATCTGCCTTTACAAGCACATGAACTTTAATGGCATCTGGTAGCGTCCCGTAATGCAGGTGCAGGGGCGCCGCCCCCTTATACATGCATCCGGCCCCATAATCTACATGCGGGGTGCCGGAAGCATGGATTAAGATTTTTTTTCTGAAGCACGGGATTAGAGCCAGAGGTTCTAATAGGCTTAAAAAAAGGGTGGGCTTGGGGGGGGGGAGCGAGGGGGGGAGCCCCAGTTGTGTGACAATAGTAAATGAACCTTCACCCAGTTGGCCGAAAGGAGAAGCAATCCTAGGAGGGAGGAAATGCATGGCAGAAGCCGCCGTAATTCCAAGGAGGAAGAGACATGGGGAAACTGTCACCCAAAGTAAGCACTGCCCGTGACCTAGATGGGGTAAGTACGGGGGCTGGTGACCAACCTGGGGGAGGAGTGGCGCGGTCGACGCGACGGGGGGGTGGCTCTGGGTGCATTATATACTACCAGAAGCCACTGATGGCATCCCAGTCTTAGTCCGTAGGGTTCAATATTGAGTTGGCCCACCCTTTGCAGCTATAACAGATCCAACTCTTCTGGGAAGGATGTTCACAAGGTTTAGGAGTGTGTCTATGGGAATGTTTGACCATTTGTCCAGAAGCATATTGCGCATTTGTGAGTTCAGGCACTGATGTTGGATGAGAAGGCCTGTATCACAGTCTCCTTTCTAATTCATCCCAAAGGTGTGTTATATCGGGTTCAGGTCAAGACTCTGTGCAAGGCCTGTCAACTTCCTCCACCCCAAACTCACTCATCCATGTTTTTTTTTACCTTGTTTTGTTCACTGGTGCACAGCCATGTTGGAACAGGAAGAGGCCATCCCCAAACTGTTCCCACAAAGTTGGGAGCATGAAATTGTCCAATACATCTTAGTCTGCTAACGCCTTAAGAACTCCTTTCACTGGAACTACAGGGCCAAGCCCAACCACTAAAAAACGACCCCACACTATAATCCCCCCTCCATCAATGATTTTGTCCAATGCACAAAGTAAGGTCCACAAAGACATGTGTCCTGAAGAGCACACGCTATGCGTTTTTCCAAAGTTAAAGTTTGCCTAAACTGCAGTCTGATTTGAGTACAATTGTCTAAATTAGACTTCAGCATCAGTCTGACTGGACCGTGAGATGTTCAGCCTGGCCAAAGGGGGCACTGTCTCTTCTGGCAGGCATGGATCTATGGTCTGGTTAGGTGCTTAAGTTACTCTCTTTTGGAGCCTGCCCAGTGGGAGTGGCTCTCTCGTTGTGCTTTCTGGGAGAGGGTATTTAAGATGCGGACGTCACCTGGTTCAGGGGTTCCGGTCCAGAATGATGTGCTGACTTCATGGTCCTGGTCCTCCTGACCAGCCCCCAGGAAGGCTATGGCCTGGGGTGCGGATCCACCCGATTTTGATGTCTCGGGCTGGCTAGCCCGAGGAAAGGAAACTAAAAGAAGAATTCTGAGGTGTTTGGGTGCCATCTCCGGTTCGGGAGAGACCCAGTGACTTCAGGCATTCCAGGGGAGAACTCTTCAGAAGAAGACCACTTATGGGTTGGTTTCATAGTAAGAGCCTGGAAAGGCTGAAGTAACCGAGAGAATCCGGTCTTGTGGATATCGCCAAGCTGGCTGAAAGATCCAGGTATCCTACAAGTGTTTTCAAACTTAGTTTCCCTACGTGTTTTACAACAACGTCTGTGGCAGAGACTTGTTCTTGAGTAGGCACCTTGTTGGCTGCTAGGCCTTGTGAGAGAGGGACTGTCCAACCTGAGTGGTCATCCAGTTGCGAATGGCTATTCTCTGGATGCAAAGTGCGCAAGTTCTTCAACATTTAACTTTGATACTAAGAGTACCTGAACTTCCTTTCCAACCCTCTGATCCCAATTTAAGAGACTGTTCATTGTCTACGTTTGCAAATAAAATCCATTCAAGTGGATCTGTTGTTGGTCTCTCAAGTTACTGGGCCATTACCAGGGGACACCCCTAGACGTACAACAAGGAGAACAGAAGGTAACGGTAAGCCCAAATCTAATCAGCAGCTCCTTCGGGGGTTAGTGCTACACATGGATGAGCGAGTTTGGGGTGGATGAACTTGACTGGCCTGCACAGTGTCTTGACCTCAACCCAATAGAACATCTTTGGGATGAATTTCAGCGGGAGACTGCGAGGCAAGGCCTTTTCATCCAACATCAGTGCCTGACCTCACAAATGCACTTCTGGAGGAATGGTCAAACATTCCCATAGACACACGCCTAAACCTTGTGGACAGCCTTCCCAGAAGAGTAGAAGCTGTTATAGCTGCAAAGGGTGGGCCAACTCAATATTGAACCCTACAGACTAAGACTGGGATGGCATTAAAGGTCATGTTCGTGTAAAGGCAAGCGTGCCAATACTTTTGGCAATATAGTGTATCTAAGATGACATCTCACAGCAGCAGTTCGGGGAGCTTGGATGTCTACATGTCTGAGGGAGGAATTTGCAAAAAATACATACAGGGTTTCTTAAACAATGCTAGCCAAAACCTGGGCACTTGCTCATTTGTTCTCTGATCAAGTGAAGGAGAAGTGTTCAGATTGGCTGATCCTCCCTTTCAGAAGACATATGACACAATTCACAGTCGTCACATGTGTAGACAGCACTGGGTGAATCAATGTTTTTTTTTCTAGGAAATCCAAGTATGTTGAGCCCTTGCATTACTTTCTATTTATTCAATGAAGTAACATTTTAAGTTAACATTTAAACACAGGTCTTTTTTAAAGAGAATTACCGTATATACTCGAGTATAGGCCGACCCGAATATAAGCCGAGGCCCCCAATTTACCCCCAAAAAAACTGGCAAACTTATTGACTCGTGTATAAGCCGAGGGTGAGACATGCCTGTCCATCCCTGTGTGTGTGTCCGTCCCTGTGTGTCCGTCCATCCCTGTGTGTCCGTCCATCCCTGTGTGTGTGTGTGTGTGTCCATCCATCCATCCATCCCTGTGTGTGTGTGTGTCCATCCATCCATCCATCCCTGTGTGTGTGTGTGTCCATCCATCCATCCATCCCTGTGTGTGTGTGTCTCCATCCATCCATCCATCCATCCCTGTGTGTGTGTGTCTCCATCCATCCATCCATCCCTGTGTGTGTGTGTCTCCATCCATCCATCCATCCCTGTGTGTGTGTGTGTCTCCATCCATCCATCCCTGTGTGTGTGTGTCCATGTGTGTGTGTGTGTGTGTGTGTGTGTGTGTGTGTGTGTGTGTGTGTGTGTGTGTGTGTGTCCAGCCTACCTGTGTCCCGAGCCTCCGTCCCGTGCCTTGCCTCCTTGCCTCCGTCCCGTGCCGTGCCTTGCCTCCTTGCCTCCGTCCCGTGTCGTGCCTTGCCTCCGTCCCGTCCCGTGCCGTGCCTTGCCTTGCCTCCGTCCCGTGCCTTGCCAGGATCGCCGCTCTTCGTCGGCGCCTCGGCGGACATACTACAATTCGAAAGCCGCGCCTCCGCCTCCGCCTTCGCCTGTGATAGGCGGAACACTGAATTTCCCAGCAGCCTGTGTTCCGCCTATCACGGACATCGTCTCATCCTCGTACTACGGACGAGGATGAGACGATGTCAGTGATAGGCGGAACACAGGCTGCTGGGAAATTCAGTGTTCCGCCTATCACAGGCGGAGGCGGAGGCGCGGCTTTCAAATTGTAGTATGTCCGCCGTCTGTCTGCTCGATACGCTGATCGAGCAGTCAGACGGCGATGACTCGAGTATAAGCCGAGGGGGGCACTTTCAGCCTCAAAAAAGAGGCTGAAAATCTCGGCTTATACTCGAGTATATACGGTAACCATAATCCAGTTCATGCAGTAATCTGAATATGATGTCCTTAGTTATATTTGTGCATACCTACATATGAAAAATGTATTATTCCCACTTATTTGGTTCCAGAGCCTGACACTTTAGCAGAATTCTCAGGGGATCAGAGGTCAACTAATGTTTGGCAGGGGCTGCTCCTCAAGCACCGGAGTTCACACAACACAGTCAAAAAATCGAAGGCAGGTAACAGGCCAGCAAATGTCAGACTTCAGCTAACCTCTAATCCTCTGATTGCCTCTGCAATGGCACTTCCCGTATATCTATCCTCAGAGGTACATTTTCATTCCTTGTACATTCACAGTTTTGTCATCTAAAAGAATTGTATGAAAACTCCATCCACAAATTTTGACAGGGGTCAGAGGGATAGAAAGTGATGGGAAGTCTGTACAATGGGGACAGCGATTGCAAAAAAACAACATTTTGTTGGTACAAAGAGGAAAGGTTAGACCCTCTGTGAGGTTTTTATTGCTGCCTGTGGAATACTGTCACCCTCGTGGCCCTGATTTTTTGTCATAGTTCCAAAGAGATAAGAAAAGTGGTGATGAAAGAGCATTTGTTATATTTTACCTCATGATAATTTTCTCATGGAGATGTTGAGTTTGCAAGCATAAATATTGCATAAGTATGGAACTGTTATTTGTTCAGCTGAAATAGGCGTTTAAAGTAGACCTTCCCCCTTCCCACACAGGTTCCATTTCCATTGCATTCCTACCCTTCCTACCCATTTCCTGTTTCTTTGTTTGGTTGGTTGGCGCAGAGGTATTCTATACATCAATTCCTACCCTTATTTCACAATTGGACCCTTTATTGATTTAGTTTTTGATCAAATATATATCTTATATAAAAAGAAAAAATATACATACATCCCCAGCTGGTGGTAATACAGTGACACCCCCCTGGTGTTTAATACTAATAAAAATGATCAACCAACACCGATGAACATAATTATAGGTCTCAAAATTATATTTTGCTAAATTTCCACACAGGCATTAGTGACAAAAATATATTGATGCAAGATATACATTCAAAAATATGATGAATCCAGTGTAAATATCAGTGATCAATTGTCCACGTAATAAAACATAATGTAAATAATCAATCTGCCACCTCCGTGCTCAATATTTCCCAGATAGGCAAAAGGTTTACCAGATAATTATATTCCCTTATAAATAAGTGAGTCATAAAATGCTTTCCATAAAAGATTATATGCAGCAGGACATGCAGAATCTCCCCTTTCCACCAGGCATGGACATGGGCATAAATATGTCAAAAGAATGTACTCCAACTCCTTTTATCCACTTCCCTTCAGTGTGGCACCAATAATAAAATTCAAACAACAGTTTATACTGTTTATGATGATATTGGTGCCACACTGAGAGGAAGTGAGTGAGAGGAGTTGGAGTCGTTTCTGTTGACCTATCTATGCTCATGTCCATGCCGGGTGGAAAGGGGAGATCCTGTATGTCCTGCCACATATATTCTTTTATGAAAAGCATTTTATGACTCACTTATTTCTAAGGTGTCATAATTATCTGGTAAGCCTTTTGCCTATCTGGGAAATATTGAGCATGGAGGTAGAAACACTGCCAGATTTTTTACTGACTTTAGATATTATTATGTGGGCAATTGATCACTGATATTTACACTGGATTCACCATACGTTTGGACAAACTGTATATTTTGCACTTGAAATGGATATTTTGATGTTAGGCAACTCCTATCCTCATATTGATTAGTGGTTCCAAATTAATAACTACTGCAGTAGGGAACAGACACAAAAGATACGCTCAGCATCTTTCCAAATAACCGTTCTCCTTTATTATGACGCATTTGAAGGTTTTTATACACATGATTATGTAGGTATCACATTAATATTACAATTGTACATTTATGGTAACAAGGGGCGTTACATAGGCAGGCTAATTCTAATCAGGACTTGAAAGAATGCAAAACATGTACTGGAAACATTATTAGTGCCATGTGCACAGTGAGGGCATTGTGCAATACATATAAAATAGAATACAATTATATACAGAACCTACAAATTTCCATTACACACTATAATTTGTAAGTATGTTTTGCACTATATCATTTTGTAACTTTTTTATAATTTTGGTCACTGTTCTTTTTTTAAATACCTTTTTTCTTGTCCCCTCCGAGCATTTCTACTCCCTGGGATACCGATATCACGCACTGAGATACTCCACAGTGCATCGCCATCATGGGACCGGCTGTCTTTTCCTGGTTGTTGTAGTTGGCCCCCGGAGGTCCCACTGCAGCACATGCAGGTCATCAGGGGGCCAGCTGCCAGAACCTAGAACAGATATCAGCCTCTGATGACGCAAATAAAGAAGATGGCAGCACAGGACAGAGCAATGCAGCAGGACAACGCGGGATTTGCACTGGATATGTACGTATTCTTAGGATCCCCAACAAACAAGGTAATGGGGGATTAAAAAAAAAAAAAATAACATGGACGGAGCTCTGTATTTTATCTCAATCAATCTGTATTTTATCTCTACTTCACATGGTTCCATTTTATCTTTTCCCCAGCAGACACCTCATAGAAGCTCACAATAATTGCCAGTAAGAAGCTAGCGATATTTTAGGGAATGATGACCTGAGTGATAATCTTTTGTGTACTGACTGTATTTTTGTGCGTAAAAATATTGCTTGGTTTGGTAAAATGAAGCATTTGATTTGATAACATGATGTAATGCTTTTGTGAATTAGACTATGAGATCATTTTGAACATATGATGAAAATAACACACAGTAAAGCACATAACACATGCTGTAGAGCATATTGAGTTGACCCCAGTTATCAGCGAGCACAGCGACCCTTTGCAAACAATCAGAATTCATATTTTATTGTTAAGTGCTTAAAGGTGAAATACTATCAGCGTTCGTCGTACTTCTACAGTTAAGTCCGATGATTCAGACAACATCATAATATTGCGGTTTTAATATAGTTTGATACCTTAAAGTCAATTGAATGCTTTCATTTACACGAACCCTGAGGTCTATGCCCCACTTTCATTGCCTGATTACAGCCTGTTATCTAACACAATAGGTTGTCAAGTTTTTAAAGAACTTTGTGGATGTGGCTATTCTTTATTTTCAAGAAGGTATTTTTTTTAAACATGAACAGCGCTCTTTGAAGTGTGTAGCTGAGAAGATGCTGGGGGCCAAAGGTGAAAGCCGAGCAATAGGAGTGTACTTTCCAGTCGCAAAGTGAGTTGAAAGGGTGCTGGAATAAGTCTATTGATATTCAGTGTTTTGAACTGCCAACAATAGCAGTGGTACAAGGGTCATAGCAGCTGCACAAGCCTAAATCATGCATTACTGCAGTGAGAATAAATGTAGCTAATTTAACCAGTTCAGCTCTGGATGGGCCTCTGACCTACTGCTTGAAAGTTAGACACAACTCAGACAGAAAATTACATTTATTCTACATATATAAGAACCTTTGTGAACTTGTGATAACATGAAACCTTATGAACATACTTTTACATTTGAACTGTTAAAGTAAATGTACTATTATATCTTTAAATAAAATGATATGAAGTCAGTGAGTAGGTCTTGCTTATACTATGGAATCCCATCTTTATTAAGAGTTGTTTGAAAAAACAGATATACTACAGTGCACTATACTCATTTGGGACTTTGTGGATACCATAAAATTATACTGACCCTGTTTAAAATTAACTTTTGATTACTTAAATAAATAATAATTGCCATTTTATCAATGGTAAAATGGTAATTAGAAAATGATCTGTTGTACATGAACAGTCACATAACCCCCCCCCCCCCCCCCCTCAAAAAACACCTGTCAGCTCAAGTTTCAGTATGTCATAATCTGTTTTGTGCAATGTATGCTATATATCATCATTTCATAAGCATATAGTATTATACATCTTGGAAAACATCAAGAACAGCAGCAGCAAATAACTATGGTCAGATGATTTATGATTTGATATGACTCAACACTTTCATTGACACAAATATCAGCTTCTTCAGGAGTGTATGGGGACCCAAAAAACATCAAACAATTCATTTGTCATCAACTGTGCATGAACATTGACCAAATGAAAACCAAGGAAGCACTGGAAGGGATCCTGAGACAGGACACACCAGATCAGTATATATCCCACAAGGGCAGTGCTTGATTTCCTAATCGAGAGGCTATGTTATAAGGTAGTCACAATCAAGATGTTTCTTTCGAAATATCTATATCAAATGTCAGCAGGATCACTAATCTCTATATAGAGGGTCAGATAATTGAATCTTTTTTTAAGGTCAAAAATCTATTCTGGGTGCTGGCTTAGAGACATCTAAAGGAATGAAGAATAATGCTTTAACACTAATAGATGTTGACATTGATATCATGTTGCCTTACATGTTGGCCCATGAGGGCCTTATGCTATATAAACCCTTGCCTCTAGATGGAGGCCCGACCAGTAAACATAGGCCATGACGAATGTGCATTGTAAGTAAAGCTCCCAAAGACATTAAGTGATAGCTGTCTAATTCAACCAGATTGGACTACAATATGTTTCTGTGGGTCATCACTAATGCCGCCACTAATGCCGCCAGTCAGCTGCGGTTGTGTGGAACAGTTAGTCAGTATCGAAAACCTGTCAATTTTTGTTGTTCTCCCTGAGATAGGCAGTGTAGTCAGCCTCTGCTCCTTTCATTGTGCCCCCACTTTCTTAGTCTTTCTACTGATCTAAATCACCAGAACCAATCCTGCAAATTTATGGAGCACTCTGCAGTACTCTAAAAATGCATTGCTCTCTAAGGTCTTATTCATACTAGCAGAACGTACCTGAAGTAATATATAGTAAGCAAAGCCAAATCATCCACAAGGCAAACTTAGTCTAGGGCCTAGGGCCTGTTGAACATCCAGGGGGCCCAGATGCAACCTTCCTGCAGTAAATCATGGGTATAGAGCACCTGCCTGTCACTTCTCAAGAAAGGATATACATGCAGACAGTTAGTGTCGGATGGGGTCATGGCAGTACACTAAATGAAAATGGATGTAAGTGATTCCAAAAATTTACTTTTGCGGTACTAAGCTCAGTTGAAACTTGGTAAGTTTATTCAATAAATTAATTTAACAATATTAAAAAAATCATATGTATAAAAAGACACCATACAATTTACCCTGTATAATCACATATAAAAACCCTGTATAATTGGATGTTCCTGAGCACATACAAAACCCTGCAAAATTGGATTTTCCTAAACACGGTAACCATGGATCAAAGCCATGGCAGGGTAACTTGATTTGTAGGAGCTATAGATGAATATGCTCTACATGTTTCGCGAATAATCACTTCTTCAGGAGCTTTAATTACAACAATTCTAAAAATGAAAAAACAAATCTTTACACTGATATAAATGCATGCGTAACATATAATGTATGTAAACAGTATCTATGATGGACTTGCACTTACAAAAGGGTAGGGATGTGTTTGCACATGGGATGAAAGACGCCTTACAGCACAACGTGGATCCTTCAGAGACTGTTGGGCCTGCCTAATGGAGGAGAGAACCAGCTCCCAGAGTGGGACAGACTAAATGTTAAAAACACAATTGTAAGTATTTGTTTGTGGGGAAAGGAAAGGGCCTTCACCCACCCGAAACAATTCTGGTAAAAAGGTTAACCCCTTGCCGACTGTGTAACTTAAATATACGGTGGCAAAGTGGTACTGCTGCGCTGGATCATGTACCCAGTATGTGATCGGACACTTCAGGGTAAGGGGCACGCATGTGTACCACTGGTAGCCCATTTCCGCTGTGATTATACACAGCGAATCTGATCGGTGGGTGTAAGTGTGAAGTTGGGTCCAGTGATGTCATGCACTGGCGACACGGCCAACGCTGGCTTGTGGGGACAGGACAATCCTACTTATATGGGGGAAGCTTGGCCCCACGAGGTAGAGGACTTATTTGGGGTTTGGATGCCCAGAGTGACACACCGCATCACTTCAGGTATGTGGTCTATGGGGGTATATTCACCCCCCTAAAAAAAACATTTCCCCTCCCCTTCCAGCACATTCCATAATAACTTAAATGTAGGAATATACCTGTGTCCCACTTCTTCTCTCCCCTTAGACTGTGCCTGCAGATATTGGATCCCCTTTGGGGACAAGGTGACTTCTGGGATGTTTTATGTATTCACCTGTGACCATTAGAAAACATAGAAAAAAGCCACCTAAGCTCAAACAACAGCAGCATTCAGTCCCTAATGTATAAAAAAAGCCAGAGAAATATGCCCGTGGGACTTTAGTGAGTGGTTCTAAATACAACAAAGTATAAAAAAGTACATTTATTTAAAAATACAAAAAAAAACATATAATAACAGTTGTACCATTGGTAGAAATCAAACGTATATAGGGCATATCCCCCTATGATTCTTAAGATATGTGATTATTCAATTAGTGTAGTCTGTAGTCTCTATGTGTTTCACGGGACAACGCCTACTTCCTCAGGAGACAGCCAAGATTCAAATGTGTTTGTGTGTATCCGTAGAGGAACCATGTCATAAAAGAGCAGCATTAGATTCAACAGTTTATAATCAATACATTTACGCTGATAAGACTACACCAAAAGCCAGAGAAAGACTCTAGCATATATAGACAGAGTATACTCACCATTAGGAGTGTGCTGCAACATTATTAATATACAGCATACCTTATACTATGGCCCGCTGAGGTGAGTGGTGTTGCATATCAGCTTTTGTATCTCCGCGATCAGTGAGCATATTATAAAGGTATAGTCATACTGTGTTTAATCTGTTTACTAGAATTGTTTCCTTTCCCCACAAACGACGAATACTTACAATCATGTTTTTTACATTTGGTCTGTCCCACTCTCTGGGTTTGTTCTCTCCTCCATTAGGACAACTCCCACAGTCTCTGAAGGGTCCACGTTGTGCTGTCAGGTGACTTTTCATCCCATTTGAATGTGCGTAGACACATGCCTACTTTTTTGTAAGCGCAAGTCTATCGTAGATACTGTTGTTATAAATTATATGTTACACATATGTGTGTGTAATGAGTGTAATAATTTATTTTTTCATTTTTAGAATTGTTGTAATTAAATCTCCTTACGAAGAGATTATTTTCAATTTACATGTAGAGCATATTCATCTATAGATTCTACACATCAAGTTACCCTGCTGTGGCTTTTATCCATGGTTACCATGTTTAGGAACATCCAATTATACAGGGCCTTGTATGTGATATTATAGGGTGAATTGTATGGTGTCTTTTTAAATATATGATCTTTTTAGCATTGTTAAATCAATTTATTGAATAAACTTACCAAGTTTTAACTGAGTTTGGTGCCGTAAAAGTAATTTTTTGTAGTCACTTTCATCCATAGATATTATTAGGATGTGGCACATTTTATTCCTCATCAGCATCCACCGTGGCCACCCGGTGATGATGCACTAATTCTATTGTTCACACAATCCAAATGTTGGAGCTAATCTCTGTATATTGCAGTCCTTATAAAAGTGACGTTGGCGGCTCCGTTCCTCAGCCCGAGCGGAGCTGCAGTAAGGTGAGGGAGAATTTAAATGTTCTCGCTGAGGAAAAAACGATTTAATCACGTTAAAATCTATTTTAAAATGCACCCCTTTACTCAGAGTCTGAGTCACATTGAGCAGTAATATGTGAGCCATTTTAAAATGTTTTAGAATATATTGAAGCAGGAATATGAATAACATAACAATGCTTGCAGGAGGAGATGTAATATAACATGCTATGCAGTATTCTTATCAGCAAAGTGCAAACAAATGAAATGGTCTGCTGCTTGCTACTCCAAGTCATTTGCTGGCAAAGACTAAATGATTTTGCTTGGTATAATTGGTGTGGCTTGTTCAGTGCTCTGTGATAATAACATACATAGGGGAGTGTGGAGCATTTTTACCATGCTGATATACATCTCCTTGATTTCACAAACCTTTTTTGCATCTTAGTCCAAATATGAGATCTGAGGACTTTTTGACCCCAGATCTCATATTTAAGCGGACCTGTCATGCTTTTTCCTATTACAAGGGATGTTTACATACATTTAAAAAAAAAAAAAAAAACAGTGAAAATTAAATAAGAAAGACATTTTTTTTAAAGCACGTGCAGAAGCGAACGCATACGTGAGTAGCGTCCGCATATGAAAACGGTGGTCAAACCACACGTGAGGTATCGCCGCGATTGTTAGTGTGAGATCAATAAAACTAGCCCTAGACCTTCTCTGTAACGCAAAAGATGCAACCTGTAGAATTTTTTAAATGTCGCCTATGGAGATTTTTGAGGGTAAACGTTTTACGCCATTCCACGAGCAGGCGCAATTTAGAAGCGTGACATGTTGGGTTTCAATTTACTCGGCGTAACATTATCTTTCACAATATAGAAAAAAAATTGGGGTAACTTTACTATTGTCGTATTTTTTTATTAAAAAAAGTGCATTTTAAAAAAAAAAGTGCACTTGTAAGACCACTGCACAAATACGGTATGAAAATAAGTATTGCAATGACCGTCATTTTATTCTCTAGGGTGTTAGAATAAAAAAACAATTTATAATGTTTGGGGGTTTCTAAGTAATTTTCTAGCAAAAAAACCTGTCCTGTGATGCTGGGACTGTATACTCTGTCCTGTGATCTGAGCTGTATACTCCTGACACTATGGGTGGAAGGAAGTGGAATACAGGGGACGGATTAGGTGGATTATATAAGGGGTGTGGTTTATGAGAAGTGGGAGGGGTAAAAATGATGGGCGGAGTCTGGTGCCCCCCCATCCAAAAACGTAACCAGCCGTCACTGCCGGGGGCCACCTGTATTTATCAGTCTAAACAGCAGCAAATAACAGAAGTTCACTATTAGGGTTTATATACACTCTAAGCCATCTATGTCACTAAAAATGTGAACTACTAATAAATAATGTTGCTCACATGGTTACATATTTCCATTTAACCAATGTCAACTGATGAAAACTGATATAAATGCATTAGTGAAAGTTAACCGAGAAAGTGAAAAACAAAAAAGCTAAGGCAGAAAAGCAAAGAACTAAGGTAAAAAAAGCTTTCTTCAACATGCGTGTATATGTATGAAGAACACTACTTGTGTATAGTGGATCTTTTACAAAGACCAACAGATATCAAGAAGTTAGCCTGTCTGTACCATTAGTCCATTTATTGTTCTTCTTGTTGAGGTACAAGGTATTAAGATCTTTCTCTTGACATAAAAGGGAGTGCTCTGCAATTGGTTGAGCTGAGATTTTTCCATATTATGGATTGGTTGGTTATTGCTCTGTACAGGAAATGTTGAAAGGTGTTTCATTGCTTGTTTTAGCAGGCTGTGTATGAGCATTTATATACAAGAAAAAGATCTGATGGTGATAGTGATAAACTGACAATGGGAACTTGTCACACTTCATAGCACATTCAGCATGCTATCATACCTTCATGCAGCATCTATTATATTCTATGGCAGATCTGATGTAACATTAAAAACAGATTAAAAACAGATTTGTGATTTTACATTTTTTGGGATTTGAATTTTATGTGTTTTTTTTGTGCTTAAGCATTCTGTATAAAATCAGGTTTTTCTTCTTACACATAAATTATTTTGTATACCTTCACAGATGCCACCCTACTGTGAAAAGTTCAATTTTAAAGAGAATACAATGTTTATTTTATAACAATAAAAAAACGTTTAATCTTGAGGACCATGTTGCACACATTTTCTCATACTCCTAACTTCCTTTTTTGTTTTAACACATTCTGATGCTTGCTTTCAGATGTTCCAGACCCAGCAGCGTGGATAATTATTGCTGCTCCGTCAGGACTCTGCTGGAGTCCATGCTGATGTCTTTAGTCCCATTGCTTGCTCTTTGTTTATACAGAACTCATTTTATCCCTTTGGAAATGAAAAGTTAAAGCATTACTAAAGTTAAACATAGCCAGCAAACTATTGTCCTTCGCCTGTCCTTCTCTGGGTCAAAGATCTATTCTATCGTCTGTTTGCTGAACAGTTATTTTGCTGCACTAGCGTATTTATTTTAACGCATGTCCTAGGTCCTTTGGAGGCTTGTTTTTACATTTTAGAGAAATAATTCATATAAAATACAAGCGATTGTTTGAAAATAATAATACATGTCTTTGGCATGCCTTAACCACTTCAGCTCCGGACCATTTTGCTGTCTTAAAGCGGGAGTCCGCCGTTTTTTATTTTTTTAAAGCCAGCAGCTACAAATACTGCAGCTGCTGACTTTTAAAATAATGACACTTACCCGCCCAGTGCGCCCGCAATGTCGGCACCCGAAGCCGATCTCTCGATCGTCTCTCGGGTGCTGCCGCCGCCATCTTGGGTATGGGAATCAGGAAGTGGAGCCTTGCGGCTTCATTTCCCGGTTCCCTACTGTGCATGCGCGAGTCGCGCTGCAAAATAAGGATGGTCCCCGCTGTCTCTGGGATCCGTGTGTTTCCCAGCAGGCAGCGGGGGACCTTCGGAAAGGGGCGTAGATTCTGCGGAAAGGGGCGTAGCTTCTGCAGAATCTACGCCGGAAGTGGGTGCAGATACCTGTACTGTACAGGCACCTGCACCCCCCTCCCCCCTGAAAGGTGCCAATTGTGGCGCCGGAGGGGGGGGGGGGGTTCCAATGAGCGGAAGCTCCACTTTAGGGTGGACCTCCGCTTTAAGACCAGACCACTTTTTGCGATTCGCGACTGCCTAGCTTAAACTGACAATTGCGCGGTCATGCGACGTGGCTCCCAAACAAAATTGATATCCTTTTTTTCCCACAAATAGAGCTTTCTTTTGGTGGTATTTGATCACCCCTGCGGTTTTTATTTTTTGCACTATAAACAAAAATAGAGCAACAATTTTGAAAAAAACACATTATTTTTTACTTTTTGTTATAATAAATATCCCCCAAAAATATATATAAAAAAAAAAAATTTCCTTCAGTTTAGGCCGATACGTATTCTTCTACATATTTTTGGTAAAAAAATCGCAATAAGCGATTATTGATTGGTTTGCGCAAAAGTTATAGCATTTACAAAATAGGGGATAGTTTATGGCATTTTTATATATAATTTTTTTTTTACTAGTAATGGCGGCGATCAGCGATTTTTATTGTGACTGCGACATTATGATGGACACATCGGACATTTTTGACACATTTTTGGGACCATTGTCATTTATACAGCAATCACTGATATAAAAATGCAGTGATTCCTGTGAAAATGACACTGGCAGTGAAGGGGTTAACCAGTGGGTGGCAGAGTAGGGGTTAAGTGTTCCTAGGGGCGTGTTACTAACTGTTGGGGGCTGGGCTTTCTTTTAGTGAACACTGATTTCTGCTCCAATTACATGGAGCAGAGATCAGCATCACTTGTTGCTAGGCAGAACTGGGAGATGCTGTTTACAAAGGCATCTCCTAGTTCAGCCGCCCTGTGAGACGATCGAGTCCGCAGGACCCGCGACCGGACTCACGGGTGTCCCGACCGGCGGCTCGCTCGCGATGGCAGGACGGCAAATTTAAAGTGACGTACAGGTATGCCCATTTGCCTGCCCGTGCCATTCTGCCGACGTACATCGGCGTGCGCCGGTCGGGAAGTGGTTAAAGGGGTTGTAAAGGTTGTTATTTTTATTTTCTAAATAGGTTCCTTTAAGCTAATGCATTGTTGGTTCACTTACCTTTTCCTTCGATTTCCCTTCTAAATGTTTTTCTTCTTTGTTTTTTTTGTTTGAATTTCTCACTTCCTGTTCCTCCTCAGTAAGCTGTTCAGTAAGCTGTTCTGGCTGACTAAACACCACTCGGATGATGGTGTGAAGTTTGCTGAGGAGAAACAGGAAATGAGAAATTCAGACAAAGAAAAAAAACATTTAGACGGGAAATCAAAGGAAAAGGTAAGTGAACCAACAATGCACTAGCTTAAAGGAACCTATTTAGAAAATAAAAAACAAAGCTTTACAACCCCTTTAAACACATACACATAGTATCCAGTATTTGATATAGTTGGGAACTGGTGAGACATTTGACAAAATTGTAAGTATGTTTGCCAGGAAGATTCATCTGCACATTCACTAGGTGAGCAAACGTTGACCAATACAAAGTGTGATTTGATGCTTACTTTTACTTTTGACTCTATTTTATCACATTCACTGTACATTTTACATGATAACTTTACTGAGTTTTCAAACCACTGCACTTTACAATAGAAATGCAATGATTCCACATGAATACCAGTTGTCCATTGTCTGTTGTACTGAATCTGTGTTTTTCTTCAGCACTTGAAGGGATAATTTAACCAGTTCCCGACCGGCGCACGCCGATGTACGTAGGCAGAATGGCACGGGCAGGCATATTGGCGTACAGGTACATCCAATCTTCAATGCCGCCCTGCCATCGCGAGCGCGTGGCCGCCGGCGGCGTGCTCGCGTGTCGGTCGGGACCCCCGTGAGTCCGGTCGCGGGTCCCGTGGACTCGATCGCCGCGGGCATACCCGCGATCGTCTCACGGGACGGCTGAATGGAGGAAATGCCGTGTAAACAGCATTTCCCCATTCTGCCTAGCAACTAGTGACGCTGATCTCTGCTCCATGTGATTGGAGCAGAGATCAGTGTTCACTAAATGAAAGCCCAGCCCCCACACAGTTAGTAACACACCCCTAGGAACACTTAACCCCTACACTGCCACCCACTGGTTAACCCCTTCACTGCCAGTGTCATTTACACAGGAATCACTGCATTTATATAGCAGTGATTACTGTATAACTAACAATGGTCCCAAAAATGTGTCAAAAATTTCAGATGTGTCTGCCATAATGTCGCAGTCACAATAAAAATTGCTGATCGCCGCCATTACTAGTAAAAAAAAAATAATAAAAAATTATTAATAAAAATGCCATAAAACTATCCCTATTTTGTAAACGCTATAACTTTTGCACAAACCAATCAATAATCGCTTATTGCTATTTTTTTTTAACCAAAAATATGTAGAAGAATACGTATCGGCCTAAACTGAGGTAAAAATTTTTTTATATATATATTTTTGGGGGATATTTATTATGACAAAAAGTAAAAAAGAATGCGTTTTTTCAAAATTGTCGCTCTATTTTTGTTTATAGCGCAAAAAATAAAAACCGCAGGGGTGATCAAATACCCCCAAAAAAAGCTCTATTTGTGGGAAAAAAAGGACGTCAATTTTGTTTGGGAGCCACGTCGCATGACCGTGCAATTGTCAGTTAAAGTAACGCAGTGCCAAATCGCAAAAAGTGGTCTGGTCTTTGACCAGCAAAATGGTCCAGTCTGTAAGTGGTTAAGATAAAAAAAAAGAAACATTTTTAAAAAGCTTCCTTGACCAAAACTATAGTTCCGTACACCAGGGAAGTGGGTTTTTCATGAATAAGAATATTAACGTCTCCAGAGTAGGAGATAAATAAATAAAATAATAATTCCCTTTTAAAAAGGTTCATTGAGACCTCTTACATCCCAAGAGAGAAACTTAATTTGGTGTAGCTTAGCCATTGAAGTCCCAGTTCCATGTCCATAATCAGGATGTGTTTCTTTATGAACGTGGATTTAAGAAACTGACCAGGTGCGGCAGCAGACCAACAAGCTTGGACATGATGGTCTATCTAGGAGTGGGAGCTTGAGTGTTAAGTCTTGACATTCTGTAAACCATTGAAAGAGTTGAATAAGAAATAACAATGATGAGAAATGAGGAACAGGGGAGAACTAACCCTAACTGCTCTTTTAAACATGAAGAGATTGCACTGGGGCAGCGGAGAAGGTAGGGTGGGCTACAGTCTGATGAACCATGCAGTGCTGAACGCCAATGCTGCTTGGTAGGATAAGCTATCACTGTTATGTGATATGATAAAGAAATATGCACAGAATGAAAACTAGTATGGATAGGTTTCATTATGATCAAGCCAAGCTGAGGCAACAAGAGCAAAATCAAAGAAATGGCAACGCCCCTATTTTATAGGCGTACAGCTTGGAGTAGGGTATCTGCACATATCTCAGTCTACACATAACACAGAGGAACTAGGCTCCCTGTTTTTGTACATCAGAGGAGAAATCAGGAGAGATGGAAACTGTTGAGCTGCTAAAAGTTTTTTCAGACCACTCTCTAGATAGTCGTAGGATATTGTCCTCATAATGGAAATTTAGCAGTTTATTTAAAACCAATCTGAGTGGATTTCCAATTTTATATCATTTGTCTTGGAACAAAACAGGGCCACATCTTGCTTCAAGGGTATAATATTATCCTCTAAAATATCCACCCTGTGCTCCAGGGCAGCAGTACATTTTTTTTGTTTTCTGCAGATTATATCTAATTAAAGAAACATGTTCTTTGAGGCTCTGCATTTGAGTAGTAAGCTTAGTGTTTAAAGAATGTTCTTTATTTCCAGTCTGTAGGCCATGGTTTGGGCTAATTTGCCGTTTTGGGGTGTGCAACTATGGCATTAGGGCTTTCTAAATTCCTAGTGATAGACCTCTCCTCTCCTTCATCATCCACCTCCCACCCCACTGATATAGCCACAGGATTCCTATGCAGTTATTAAAGATGGTCTGGGGGCATTGGGAGTTGTGTATCTGCATGCTTTCCCACAAACTCTATTTGCATGGGAGCTGGCGCTATCTTGTGCTGCTTGATTTATGTCTAAAGGATCCTCGCATCTTTTTTTTAAATTATCTGTGAGGTGGCAGAAAGACTCACGTATGCAGGTGAGGTTGCAGTGGTGACCGCAGCATAATTAGTAGGCTCAACAGCAGAGCTTCAATTCTTACATCCTAAAGCACAGATGATTGGCCATGTTCCCCCTAGGCAAGTGGATTGCTATACCAACGGATATATCAGCTGCCATTTACTTCATCATTGGGGGGCATGCTCTTAATACCAAAAAAAAAGGGTTTCCTCTTTCCAAAGCAAAGATACCAGGTGTCGACAGATACTGGGCTCTGCAGCACCTTTAATTCTGGTAAATATTATTTTTTTATATTTAATACTCGCCTTCGGCACTGGAAAATGATAAATATACCAATGTACTACTACTATGGTGTAAATAGCCATAATACCTTAATTAATTTGATTTCTTTGTCTAAATCTATTAACAGCTGAATGAGGAGAGACAACCCCTCCTCCCTCTCATTGCCTCATAAACTTGTAAGGATTTTCAGATAGAGAGAGGGAATCAGCATGTAAGCAGAAGTGGGGAACTTTATAATACTCTAGAAACAGTCATGGAAACACCTTGAATTATCTGTAAAATAAAGATGTTATACAAATAATGGAAAATAATTATACACTATGTTACCAAAAGTATTGGGACATTTGCCTTTACACACACATGAACTTTAATGGCATCCCAGTCTTAGTCCGTAGGGTTCAATATTGAGTTGGCCCACCCTTTGCAGCTATAACAGCTTCAACTCTTCTGTGAAGGCTGTCCACAAGTTTTGGGAGTGTGTCTATGGGAATGTTTGACCATTCTGCCAGAAGTGCATTTGTGAGGTCAGACACTTTGTCAAAACTTTCTTGGTATGCAGATGCCTTATGAGCTCCCTTCATTGGAACTAAGGGGCCAAGCCCAACCCCTGATAGAACAACCGCACATCATAATCCCCCCCTCCATCAAATGATTTGAACCAGTGAGCAAAACAAGGTCCATAAGGACATGGATGAGCGAGTTTGGGGTGGAGGAACTTGACTGGCCTGGACGGAGTCCTGACCTTAACCCGATAGAACACCGTTGGGATGAATTTGAGTGGAGACTGTGAGCCAGACCTTCTCGTCCACATCAGTGACTAAGCTCACAAATGCGCTTCTGGAAGACTGGTCAAACAATCCCATAGACACACTCCTAAACCTTGTGGACAGCCTTCACAGAAAAGTTGAAGTTGTTATAACTGCAAAGGATGGGCAAACTCAATATTGAACCCTACTGGCTAATGCCTCGTACACACTTTCCGCCAACAAAACCATGGAATTTTGTCCGAAGGGCGTTGGCTCAAACTTGTCTTGCATACACATGGCCACACAAATGTTGGCCAACAATTACGAACGTAGTAACGTACTAGACATACTCCAAGCCGATAAAAAGGAAGTTCACTAGTAATGCGCCAACCTTTGGGCTCCTTATGCTAATCTCGTGTTAGTAGAAGTTTGGGGAGTGTTGATTTGCACTTTTCAGTCTCATATTTGTCAGTTCGTTTCTGTTTTTTAGGTTGTGCTTGTCGGTTTGTTTCTGTTTTTCAGTGCGTGCTTGTCAGTTTGTTTCTGTTTTTCAGTGTGTTCTTTTTGGTTTGCTTATGATTTTCAGTGCATGCTTGTCAGGTTGTTTCTGATTTTCAGGTCGTGCTTGTCAGGTCCTTTCTGATTTTCAGTGCGTTCTGTCAGTTCGTTCTGAACAGCCATTCGTATACTAGCCATATAGCATTCTCGTCGGAGAGATCGTGCTATTGTTGGGCTTGGAGTTCTTGCTTTGACCCAAGTCCAGTCCAGGAACAGGGGAGGAGGAGTTACTGGACCAAGAATTGGTTGCTTAATTTTGACCAATTCTCTCATATGCCTTTGTTGGGGGAGCACCAGGAGAATAATCCTGATGATTTCAGGAATTATCTCCAGATGACGGACCCCTGCTTTCACCGTCTATTGGCTTTACTGTTCCCCTATATTACTAAGCAGGACACATGCATGCGGTAAGCCATCACTCCTGAACAAAGGCTCGTTGCCACCTTGCGGTACTTGGCAAAGGTGAGAAACTCCAGGACCATAAGTTCAGGACTGGGATCCCCCCCCCCCATCCATCCAAGTCCTGCAGAAGGATTATATTCGGGTAAGTTTTAGCCTTTAACATCACATTCTCTGTATTTAATGTTTGCTAATGTATTGTATTCATTTGTTCATTCCATATTTATAATTATTGTAATATGCTGTGAATGTCCTCTTTGTTTTCATGCGTGCCGTAAGCTTTTAATGCTCCTTTTTTTGTCCTTCATCCATATTTGCCTTCACTAACCCCCCCAGCATGCTATCCTGGGCTCATACACACCTAGCCTAATAACTTAACAATGTATTTTGTCAGCTACATTTTAGTGCTTACCCTAAACACCCCCTAAAATGTGTTTAAATGTTATTGTTGTCCTCAAATTCAGGCAGAGTGCAAGAGGCTATGTTTTGGAGCCCAAACTCATTTTGAACCCTCCCTCCCCCCAACTGCTAAGTCAACCGATACCAATGATCTATCTGCTGACTTTGCCAAACCCATACACACTATACCTCTTTTGTGGCTATATTTATGGATGAATTCACCAAAGCGGGCCGCCTGAATACTTTAAAATGGTACTGTTGAAAGTTTTGTTCTCCTATTATCTTGATAGGTAATTTCAGAATGTAAAAATGTGCTTCAATTTGGACAGTGTGTATATGGATTATGACACTTCTTACCTGTCCATTGGGCTGCCAATAGAGTAAGTAAGGAGGGGCTGGCCAAAGTAACACACATTATGTATGCATTCAGCTCTCAATGAAGTGGAGAGGGTTACCTGTCCAAAACATCTACCCATCCCCCCCCACCATAAATTTTTTCCAATGGGCCACCAGAGGGGGTGCAGAATCTGATAAGTTGACCTTATGCTTTTGTCTGTAAATACTTATTTCAATAAATGTTATACTTATGTTGACCAAGAATGTTTGTGTCTAACCTGCTTGCAATGTTATGGGCAAAAGTAAAATTAGTTTTTTTCTCGTTTGACTCCACAGTTTTCTTCAAACCCACATGAATGGCAGACTGTGGCTTCCCAATTTCACCACCAGTGGGATTTTCCCAATTGTGATGGTAGATGTGATGGGAAGAATGTGAGGATTGTGCCACGACCCAACTCGGGCTCTTATTACTATAACTACAAGGGCTTTTGTAGTATAGTCATGTTAGCGGCGGCGAGTTTTTATACCTGGACATTGGCAAGAACAGCCGAAACTCTGACGGAGGAGTGATAGCTCAGACAGAGTTTTACCGGCAGCTACAAAATGGCACTTTGTGTTTGCCACCTCCTGAGGAGAAAGTGGAGGGCCTCAACTTTGTTTTTGTAGCGGATGAGGCCTTTGCTGTGGGGGAACATCTCTTGAGGTCATTCCCCATGAGGAAACTGACCCCAGAGCAAAGGATTTTCAATTACCAGCTGTCTCGTGCCAGAAGAGTGGTGGAGAATGCTTTTGGCATCATGGCAAGTTGGTTCCAGATTTTCCTGACAGCGATGAACCTCACAGAATATAAACTCAACCATGTAGTGTTGTGCTGCTGCATTCTACACAACTATTTAAGGAGGAATGCAGCCAGCTATCTGGCCTCAGTTTCGACTGAGACCGCAGAAACAGCAGTGATGACGGCTCTAGAAAGTGGTCGTGCTGGCTTACCCGACCAAAGTGCCAGAGAAGTCCAACAAAAATATGTGGAGTACTTTGTGGGTAGAGGGGCAGTTGCTTTACAGCAAAATGTGGCGGATGTCCATTAAAACTTTTTTGAAAACTAAACTCATATTTCATTTGGATTACAGTTTGTGTTTCTTATCTGTCTCCTAAGTTCTCAAATGGCCTTTTAATTTTGGCCATTTTCTTCAATAGTGCAAACATAACTTATTTGCTCCATGAGGTGACAATCTCTTCTTTAGCTAACTATTATGTTGTGCTGTATGTCTGCTACACACACACAGTGTTATTGTTGTTAATGTATGTAATGCATTAATGATAAAAATATTCATCCTTTTCAACTCCTTGAATTAGTTGATTTTGGTAAATTTTACAGCACATTGGCACTGTAACTACACCAACTTAACAAATACACTGGTATTGAGCATTGAAATAAGAAGCCACACATTGTTGAGTATAAAACATTTTACTCCAAGCACATTCACATGTGCGCTATAAAAGGTTTTTAAACAAACCAACATCTTGTTGTATAACATGTATGTTTGACAGTATTTAGCTTTTTTTGGGGCTAAACAGGCATGTTTAAAACCATAACATACACATCCCCAACTCGGGAACTTACAAAGTTCGACCTTGCTAAAGTGAAGGCCATATGAGACATTAGTATCCCCAAACTGTGTTGATCTTGCCTTCATCAGATGGGGTGATCTCACCCCTCTGAAAGCCAATTTTGAACATGCACACAAATTGGGACTCCTAATTTGGATTTCCCACATGATCCCATGCCTAAAATGTGTGTCTTTTCCCTACATCTATTTTGCTAAAGCCCCAAAACACACAGTGTGTCAACATGTGCTATCTCCCATCATGGGATATCAATGTATGTGTTTTGTGGGTGCAACTCCTTCCTCCAAACTAAAGTAGGTGAGAGGAAGGGGTTGTACCCCAAAACACGTCCATTGAGCCCTCATGGTGGGAGCTAGCACATGTTGTCACACTGGGGCTTATTTCAGAAAGGCCAATCCACTTTGCCCTACAAGTGCACTTTCAACTTGCATTGCACTTGTAGTGCAAAGTGGTTTTGCCTTTTTGAAATAAGCCCCAGTCTGTCAACATGTGCTAGCTCCCATTGTGGGGGATCAATGTACGTGTTTCGGGGGTGCAACCCCTTCCTCTCACCTACTTTAGTTTGGAGGAAGGGGTTGCACCCACAAAACACGTACATTGATATCCCATGATGGGAGATAGCACATGTTGACACACTGGGGCTTATTTCAAAAAGGCAAAACCACTTTATACCACTTTTCTTCTGTTTGCATCCCTGTCCATATTCTCATTGACTCTATTATACGACAGCAATACTTTACCTTTATCTATAGGTTATTACTGAGTATACTACTTATTAATTTAGATACATATATATCTTTATTATAGTTGTCATGAAATGTATGGCTAATGGGACAATTCAGAAAACATACACATGCTGTGTTCAACTCTACTTTCTGCCATGGTCGGCCCCCCGCTGGGTCCCCGATTGGTTGATATGCGTCACGCCTCTTCAGCTCCCAGTCGGATCAGTCTCCATGGTCACCATTTGGGATCAGCTTTTTTGGATTAACCAACCATAATGTAAGTATGGGGTACCTCATTTGAGGTCACATGCTTTTTCTCCAACTTCAAGTATCACTGAATCTTATGTTTTACTGATTTCTACAATTTTTTTAGATAATCATGTATACATCTACTCCTGAGGAAGCGAGCAGAGCTTGCGAAACGTGTCGAGTGCAAAAGATGTTTATGTATATTTATGTATTTTCCAAATTGTATCAATATGTATTATGACTCATGATGATTTTACGCTCCTTTATGATTATGTCTTTGGAATTGTAATAAATTCTAATTAAATTTACTCTACTTAATTGTCATGACCTTAGTGATCTACTCATTTAAAGTCCCATGGGCTATTTCTCTTTTTTTCTATATGTTGACACACTGTGTGCATCTTCAAAATTTGGCTTTGCAATTCATTTAAAACTGTACAAACAAGTGCAACATAACGACAACTATAAAATGTTATTTTTGTTTTCATTTTTCCCTAAAATATCTATGATGTTGCTCAGTCTTTTTTGAACATCATGGATGTTTTGTTTCATTTGTTCCAAATCACGATTGCAAACCATGATCTCACAACTTGCACTGCTAAAGTGGTTTTCTTCTTCCACAATATCCACATCACCTAAAAATAAAAAAACACCATGTATTAAAAATATGCAGGCATCCATCTATTACCTGAAGCTGTGGTCTCATACACTGACCTGTGGTCGACACCATTTCAACAACTTCACCCAGTACTTCCTGCACATCAGCATCAACATCTTCAGGGTGTGTGGTGAGTTGGCTTTCTTCAGTAGGTGCAGGGTTACTGGTGTCCCCAGACACCTCAGATATCCCTCTTCTTTTCTCCCCTATGTGAATACAAAAAAGGTATACTTAGCAGACAGATATGTTAGGCTAGAAATAGTAATATGAAACATTGCTTAGAAGTGTCTTCCAATTGTCTGTTTTGGCAGAGTTCCAAGCTAAATACATGATTTTTTCCCTTTCAAAAGCGGCAATACTTACTTGTTTTGTGCAAGTTTCACACAGGGAGAGACCCCTAGTATCCACTGGAGCACCTACATGGGACACCATAACAAGGGTGTTATGGTGTCCCACACTAGTGTTCCTGCGTCCAGATGCATAAACAGCTGCTGACTGTCCTTTCCTGACACTAAATAAAGTTGACATTTCATTGTAACACATCTAGACAACAATCTAATGAATGTATTTTAATCAAAATAGGACTGAACAAATGCAGTTAACCTCCATTTCCCGAAAAGGACGTATTAGTGGTCGAATGAATGATGTTTAATGTCCCACGAATGATTCCTGTGTCCACGAACCTCAAACCTGCCATTTTAAACTGTACAACAGTAAAGAAAAGAACATGGACCAGCATGAAAGTAATAATAATAATAGGAACACATGACAAATACTTACTTTTTTTTGCAGTACTTTCCTGATATTTCTATACTGATCTTCCTCTCTCAATTTAAGGTCTGACCAGCGTTTTCTCAGCTGATCCTTGGATCGTCATACCCCAAAATTCCTGTGCAGACTTCTGACAACTTTAGCCATGATATTGGCCTTTCTGACATTTGGGTTTCTGTAAGGTGCATGGTTCTCATCATCGTCTGTCCTCTTTAAGATGTCAACTATCACCACCATTTTGTCAAAAGACATATTTGAGGCCTTATATCTCCTCCTGGATCTGGAACTGCCTTGCTCTGGACTTTCCTCATTGCTGCTCTCAGCACACACCTGCTGTCTCTCCGCCATGTGCTCTCCCACTGCCCCAAAAGAGAAGAGTCAGGGAATACACTATAAAGAAGAACAGGGGCGGAGTTTGACGCATGCACAGTGTATATAAAGCCATAATGAGCGGTCGCTGTAACGGGCATAGGAGGACGTATGAGGGACATTCAAACAAAGGTACAATTGTAAATTGGAACATCAGTGGTTAGTGGCCTATACTGCTTATACATTGAGGCCTATATTGGGACAAGATTATGAGAGTTTAGCCTGACATTAGGGTTTGTCTTGTGTTGTGTCTTGCAGATAAAATGGTGGATACATTTACTGCCCCTGACTTCCTCCCTGACATTATCCAACAATACCGGGAGCTGCTATGTCTATGGCAATTTAAATACAGGGATTATTCCAACAAAATCAAGAGGAAGACAGCAATGGAGAAACTGTTGGAATTGGTAAAGCCTGTGTATTCCACGGCAGACATAAATTATTTGAAGGTCAAAATTGGTAGCCTGCGGAGCACATATAATAGCATAACAGGGTCCAGGACTCCTAGAGATCCAGAGCATCAGCATATGACATATTAGTCCCTAGGCTGTGGTACTACCACAGCCTGCGTTTTTTGTCAGATCAGACCAAACCCAGGCAATCACTCTCAACACTTCCTTCTACATCAGCTGAGGCTCCTGAGGTCCACCCTGGGCCTTCGACAAAGGCAGAAGATGTGGAGGATCCCAGCTTTACCCAGGTATAGCATTGCTGAACATATTTGTGGGCAAAAATAGAATGATGTTAACTAGATGTTATTGATCCCAAATTTCTGCTTTAACAAAGTGGTTTATACATCAATAGACAGTAGTGGCCAAAAATGATTGCGACAAGAATGAAAAATGCTGGGGTAAGAATGATAGTCTTTTCTATAAGGTAACATTCAATTTGCAACAGTCATGAGCTCAAAATTGTGTGCGATTGATGAACAAAAACTTAAAACTATGTACCATTTCATACACAGGAAAGTCTCAGCCAAAGCCAAGAGGATGCTGTGCCAAGCAGCCAGACTGAATGCCAGGTTCCTCCCCTCCGCCAAACAGGGCCAGGAAGATAACATAGTTGTATCTTTGAGCTTTAAAAATACGAGATAATAATGGTAAATTGGCACAAAAAAAAAAAAAATCTGGAGATCACTAGAAATATATATATATATATATATATATATATATATATATATATATATATATATATATATATTATTCTGGCGATCACTAGAAAGAAAATGAAATATGTTTGTCAGAACTCTGTGAATATCACCAGCAAAGCAGCCTTTATTATTATACCATTATAAAGAAGAAGAGAATGTGCTGCATTGAGAGATTTCATAATTTGCCACGTCACAAGCGTGATATCTCCATTACGAATCCGACAACAATTGTCCGATGGAGTATACACACGGTCGGGTTTTCCGTCAACAGCCTGACATCAAACATTTCCCGTTGGAAAGTCCAATAGTGTCTACAGGCCTTAAGACCATGCCATTAAAATCATCTGCATGTAAAGGCAGGTGTCCCAATACTTTTGGTAATATAGTATATATATTACTATATATAGTAATATAGTATATATAAGATGAGCTTGCGCTGTTTTAAAAAAATGTCACATAGAATAAACCAAAAGAAAAGAAAAGTGTCTCTATAAAGAGTGTCCCTTCTTTAAAAGGGACACTGCATCATGAATTGCTTTATGCAATACTCTGTAGATATTTAAAAAAAAAACAAGCATACTGGTTCTTGAAGAAGTAATTTTTTTGAGCTTTTATTCACTATAAATATATCCATTCCCAGCTCACAGTGTTTATGTTTGAGGTGGGTTGCTTGAGGCTGCCATGTCATGGATTTAAAAAGCCGTCTCTCACTGTTTCCTAAGAGCTTGTGTACGTCTCACAGACCAGTCATTAATCATTGGGAAAGACTTGTATACGCACTTTTGCATTGTTTGAAAAAAATGAATGGTAAAAGCTTGTATTCACCTTTGATTTAAAATAATAGATCCTTTAAGAGAGATTATTCTATGCTATAGAAAGCTTTTTTTGCTTGAATGAAGAAATCGTTGCATCCCACGTTGAGTGTTTTTTAATAATTTATACTTTTCTCTATTTTCTCTATTCTCTACCACAGTTTCACTAAGCCACACGGCCTCTTTTCCTGTTACTGGCCGTTCATTGCAACATCCACACATATAGTACATGTCCTAATCTCCCTGGACTTCAAAGGAAAGCCCACCTGCAGCTCATCAACCTGTTCACAGCCTTTTGCTGAAGTCAATAGAGTTTGAGCTGCATGTGAGTAATTTTGCTGAAGTCAATAGAGTCTGAGCTGCATGTGAGTAATTGGCATAGAGCAATACTTAAGAGACTTTGAAGCAAGGAAGGTCTAGACAGGGGCCTAGTGCAAAAAAAGTTCAATATGAGGTGGCACTAGCTAAAGAAAGCATGCTAAACGTGAATACCATCCAGAGTTTGCCATTCTAGCCCACCATTTGTGCCTTCCTGTTGTGCAAGAAGTGTATAGATGAGGAGGGTAGGTCACAGAATGGCCCTGGAAACTTGGAGTAGCATTTGCATAATTGAGAATCTTGTGTTTTGAGGCTGCCAGGGTACCCTGAAAATATATTAAGGATGGGTTCACATATGAACACGCAGTGGCTCATAGCAGGAGTCCTGTGCGTCCTCGGTCACCGTTTCAGGTCTGATTTCAGACAGAATTTTTGGCTGAATTCGGACCTGAAATGGACCAAAAGACGAACAGCGTTCCTGTGCAAATCGCACCAGAGCCGCTACGGAGATATGTGATCCGACTCCATAGAGAGCCGGTCACAATCTCCTGTTGTTGCGAATTGTTAGCACTAGTGTGAACCCAGCCTGAACATGTACACATGTGTGCGTAGTGACCTGAATGTGCCTTCTCAACACACTCTGGTGACTAGTTAGTTAATAAATGTTTAAATTTGAAAGAATAAGAATATATGCAACAAACACTCCCTCTGCGCTCACGGTACAAGAAACTCAAAAACAATAGCAGCTACTATCTTCCTACTTCAAAATCTCAACAATATGTCACAGAAACAAACCAATGGTTAATTTCCTAGAACACTAGTAGCGCTTAAATTAATATAACACTTATGACCATTGTCTGTAAACACACAATATTTTTTATATACGCAAAACAAAATAAATAAATAAAGTAAAGTAAAATAAAGTATGAAAAAATTATCCACTGTAACCCAGCACAGATCACAGTGTTTCACAATAAAAAGTTCATTAATTCCTGAAATCAATTAGATTAATACCAGAACAGTTCACTGAATTGTGCCAAAAAGTTTGTGGAGTTAATTAATAAGTGAGCATGACAGTTTTGAGAAATCATGCAGCAAGTGTTGATAGGCGATTCACAAACAGGTAATTACTCCTCCACCACACCTCCTGTGCAATTCCCTATGGTTACTGCGCTTTCCAGACTCCGCTGGTTTGAACGCTTATCTTATGACCAGGTACACCTCCTCACTTGAATACACGTCCTCAATATGTTAGATTCCACTGGTTTGAGTGCTTATCATATCACCAGGTACGCCTCCTCACTTATATAAACGTCCCCAATATAGCATGGTCCTGCAGAATAGGAGCAAGAGCTTGAACCATTGACTCCAAATCCTCAGTCCTCATTTAGCGGAAGCTTGCCCAGAGCCACACATTGTCGAGCTCCCACTTGGGTCACCTGCTGCCTCCTGTGTCTCTAATTCCTTCCCCCCCCCCCCCCCCCAGCTACTGGGCAGCCCACGGGGTCAGTGTATGTTTGCCAATACTCCCCACTTCTGGGTCCCAAGTCTAGTGGAGGGGAGTGATGCCACAAGGCGTTCTTACTAACTATCACTCTTGAGGCCCTGAAGTGCCACATGTCCAAAATGACCACAATTTGCAAAGCAGACCCTCCAACATATTTAATTAGAGGCATCATGAGTCTTTTGAAATTCATATTTTTGAAGATCATATTTTTTGCCACACATTTCTGGAAAAGAAAAAAATAAAATTATGTTTTTGTTTGTTTGTTTTTTTGTTTACAAATGAAAATGTATTTTTTACACAAAGCTGTCAACTAGTAAGATACAGTATTTCTCACACACATCATGGGCAGACATAGAATACTACCCCAAAACATTATCTGTTACTCCTCCAAAGTATGAAAATACCATACATGTGCAACTTTTTGACAGTCTAATCTTATAAAGGAGCCCAAAATCCAAGGAGAGATTTCAAGCTTCAGAATATAAAAAAATATTTTTTACACAATGTTGTCACTTAACAAAATATTCCTAAACGCAGCATGAACATACGTAGAATTACACCACAAAACACATTCTACTACTCCTTATGAGTATGGGAATACCACATATGAGACTTTTTCAATGTTTGGACTGATTATGTACAGTGTTAATTTTTTCAGCAAATTAGGACTAAAATGGCATTTTAGTTTTATTCCCATTTTAGTCTTCTGCAATTGTTGTAGTTGTATTTAGTTGACTAAATCTCCAGTACATTTTAGTCGACTAAAATCTCCAGTACATTTTAGTCCACTAAAACTCATTTTAGTCGTATAAAATGTAATGGGTGTAATTAAATTGCAATACATTATTTAACATTTCTCTACAATTTCCAAACTCATTATATACTGCTGGAGTGGAAAATCTAAAATGTTATTTATTATGGTATTGAGGTATGAACATGCATTACAGACCAGTGTTAATTTTGAAGTCAATTTAGTTTTAGTCTTAGTCTTTTGACTAAAATGGCATTTTAGTTTTAGTCATATTTTAGTCATCTCAGTTGTTTTCATTTTAGTCGTATTTTAGTCCACTAAAATAATATTCATTTAGTCGACTAAAATGTTTTAGTCGACAAAATAAACACTGATTATGTAGCAAACATTGTATCTTGTGAGTAACAAAAATCAACCAACATCTATCAAAAACAAGGCACTGTAGTGTTCACCTCTGTATGAGTGGTCAGGGAATATTGCTTATTGCAGCATCACCTGTACCTATAAGCCAAGCAAGCCCAGTCTACTGACATGTGGCTGCCCCCAGGAATGGCCAGGCAGTGAGGCAGTACATGCGGCTGAACAAAGACTGAACAAAAGAGTTCCTGTGGTTCCATGGCTGAGACTGGTATCTCGCAGGAACATAGTCAGTGGGATGTGCAGATGGGTTAGTTCAGGTGGCAGACAGAGACATGTTCAGCAAAGGATCAGTCCAGGTGGCGGAGTCAGCATTAAGCTGGTGTGACTGGGATCATAAACACTATTATTGGCTGCACTGATTGTGGTGACACTGTACCTATGTGGCAGCGATCAGGAACACCATTGATGGTGTCACTCTGGTCTGGTGACACTTGGACTGGGGAGGCAGTGATCAAGAATACCGTTTCTGGCTGCATTGGTCTGCAAACCTTGTGACTGGTGTGGTGGCAACCAGAAAGGAATACTGTGGTTGGAAGCACTGGTATGATGACACTGTACTGGTACAGTTGCGATCTGTGTCAGGGACACTGTGACTGGCTATACTGGTATGGTGACACTGTATTGGTGTGGCTAGTAATCAGTAACACTGACTGACAGCCCTGGCATACAGTGTCACCAGGGCAGCCAACCAATGTTCTTGATCACTATCTTCCCCAGCACAGTGTCACCACAGTGAGGGTAAACAGAGCAGCATGCAGCCTTTGTTTACATATGTGATCTCTGTGATTGGTCTCAGTGATCACATACTATGGGGCCAATTTCATTGTGATCCAAAGGATACAGAGATTAGAGGACACACACAAGCGTCGGGAGGACATTTATATATAATGGCTAAATGGCAAGTGATTAAAGGGTAAATTATTGTAAATCAATCAATCATAAATTATTCCTAAGGGCACAGTGTCCTCAGTACATTATTGTGTAAGGCTCTGCAAGTATTTCATCCCCTGCTGATTTTGTATGTTTGCCCACTGACAAAGAAATGACCAGTCTATAATTTTAATGGTAGGTTTATTTTAACAGTGAGAGACAGAATAACAACAAAAATATCCAGAAAAAGGCATTCCAGAAAAGTTATACCGTAAATTGATATGCATTTTAATGAGTGAAATATATATTTGCTTCCCTATCAATCAGCAAGATTTCTAGCTCCCAGTTGTCTTCTATACAGGTAACAAGCTGAGATTAGGAGCACTCGCTTAAAGGGATTGTGCCCAATGTCAGCTTGTTACCTGTATAAAAGACACCTGTCTTCAGAAACAATCAATCAGATTCCAATCTCTCCACCATGGCCAAGACCAAAGAGCTGTCCAAGGATGTCAGGAACAAGTTGTAGACCTACACAAGGCTGGAATGGGCTACAAGACTATTGCCAAGCAGCTTGGTGAGAGTGTGATTATTCACAAATGGAAGAATCACAAAATAACTGTCCATCTCCCTCGGCCTGGGGTTCCATACAAGATCTCACCTCATGGAGTATGAATGATCATGAAAACGGTGAGGAATCAGCCCAGAACTGCACAGGAGAATCTTGTCAATGATCTCAAGGCAGCTGGGACCATAGTCACCAAGAAAACAATTGGTAACACACTATGCCATGAAGGACTGAAATCCTGCAGTGCCCGCAAGGTCCCACTGCTCAAGAAAGCACATGTACAGGCCCATCTGAAGTAACCGGGTAAAAGTGTTGTGGTTAGATGAGACCAAAACTGAGCTCTTTGGCATCAACTAAACTGTGTTTGGAGGAGGAGGAATGCTGCTTATGACCCCAAGAACACCATCCCCACCATCAAACATGGAGGTGGAAACATTATGCTTTGGGGGTGTTTTTCTGCTAAGGGGACATGACAACTTCACCGCATCAAAGAGACGAGTGACAGGGCCATGTACTATCAAATATTGGGTGAGAACCTCCTTCCCTCAGCCAGGGCATTGAAAATGGTCGTGGAGTGGCCTAGCCAGTCTCCAGACCTAAATCCCATAGAAAATATGTGGAGGGAGCTGAAAGTTCGAATTACCAAGCCTCAAAACCTTAATGACTTGGAGATGATCTGCAAAGTGGAGTGGGACAAAATCCCTCCTGAGATTTGTGAAAACCTGGTGGCCAACTACATGAATAATCTGAATGCCAACAAGGGTTTTGCCACCAAGTACTAAGTCATGTATTGCAAAGGGATCAAATGCTTATTTCACTCATTAAAATGCAATTCCATTTATAACTTTTTTGAAACACTGATAAAATAAATCTACCATTAAAATTATAGGATGATCATTTCTTTGTCAGTGGGCAAATGTATAAAATCATCAGGGGATCAAATACTTTTTTCCCCTTGCTGTGTATAAACTTAAATGAATGGCCTCAGAAACTGTTAAATCAACACTTGGCTTTATTTCCTACCCACACATGCGTAGTCTGCTCTTTCCCTCAACTCAGCATTCTGTGAGAGTGAAAGAGAGTATATCCAACCGTCAGTATGTATGTATTCTTTTTTAAAAACACCACACTGCATAGTAGTGTACTGAGGACACTGTAATACTTTTGGGTGTTTTGGCAAATGTCAGTAAAGGTGAACTACAGTAACCCTTTAATCACTTGCCGTCTGGCTGTTAGAGCAGATACCCAAGCCAAGGAAACTTGGGAGGATTTCATTGGCTTTGTGGCATTGGCATTTTAGGATCTGTTCTCCATTATTCTCCTTAGTGAAAAGCTGAAGGTGCACATACTTTGCCTGTGCACATACTCTTCCTTTACTCCCCGACTGCTCAATTTATTTCTTAGGCGTAAAGAAAGACAGACAGCCCTGTGTATGTCAATGTGTAGCTAGTGTGTGCTTGCACTGGGGTCTCCATACCCCCATTTAACAGCACTGGGCTAGTCATCAACATGGGATTTTCTTCATCCCTGGCAGCTACCAAAGGTATATGAGTATATTTTGCTTCCAGCTAGCATAATATTTCTTGGTGAGGAAACCAACCAACTAAATCAAAACTATATCTAATGTTTAGGCCTGCCTTTAGAACCCAACAGTAAAGGATTTACCACCACTAACTTGTTTTTTTTTTTTAAGTGCAAGATCCGCAGCAGTCACCCTGACCTCTTAGTTCAAGTTGAGGGAATTGGACACATGATATGTTTTGGGTCAATAGAGATTCAAGGATGACTAGTGATGTAAGGACAAGGATGATAAACCTGGACTTTGTACCTTAAAAAATACAAAATATCAGCAAGGTAACAATATCAGCTCTCTTATTCCTGTCCTAGTTTTCTTTCATTTTATGGCTTTAGAGAAAAAAGAACATCGAGTTTTGAGTTTAATCTTATATTATACATGTGACATGTCTGACAAAATCCATCTTCTACAAGTTTTGTGCATAAAATAATACTTGATACAATGAACAAATTTATGTCTATATGAGTCTTATCTGCATTCATTTACAACCTTGGACCATAAAGTATGTCTGCTCAGTGTGTACATATAAATGTCCTGAATGTTGGGAGCAGATTTTTTTTTCCAGAATATAAATTACCACAAAATTTTATATTTCCGATGCTGTCTAGCCTATACAGATTATACACAATGGATTCTGTCTTGTGGGCTATAAAGTGTCATGCATAGACTGTTGTGTGTAACACATTACTGACTCCAGTCTGGGAAAGTAATTCTCAGAAAAATTAACCATCTTGTACTGCTTTGCCTGAAGGTGTGCATCAGGCTGATTAATGGTCATTAGAGCCATTTTTCTGGTAAACATTATATAACGTCATTTGAAGTACAACAAAGCAATATTATTGTACATATGCAGTTTTATTTCATACTAAAAGATATGAGGGCTCTCATTAATGTTCAGCCAAGTTCAGAGAAGTGAACCTCTCTCTAATGAAAACCAACCAACCAACCTTCTGTTTACTAGGCACCCTTTGAAACATCAACTTACAAGTAGCACCAATACTCATTGCCCGGTTTTTAGCCACTTTTGGGTTTAACTTATATTTCCACAGCCCCTTGAACAGACAGTCTCCAGGCCAAAGCACTGTAATGTTATCACTGTCATGTTAGGAAGAATCAAACTTCAAGAAAAATAAATGTTTGCACCTGATCACTGTGTGAGCAGCAACGGGGAACAGTTTGGTGGGCAATTAGTTAAGACAATGAACGGTGCCTAGTACACAGTGGTGGGCATAGAGCAGCCCAAGCAACAAGGTGAAATGAATCATTACTTTAAAATCAATAATCATTATTCTGTAATGAATGAATGAATGAAATACTTGTATAGCGCACAATGCAAACTGAATCGCCTCTAGGCGCTGTGGCCCTCTAATACTTTAGAAGGTGTAGGTAAGACTGCAATCTTCCCAAAAAGAGTTCTAGGTTGGTTGGAAAATTATAAATGCAGGTCATTGGGTAATTTAAAGTGAACATGTGGCCAGGCTATGGAAATTCATTATTCCATGTTCTTAATCTAGCCACCTTGCCTTCAACAAGAGTGTCAAATGAAATTTAGCAGTGTCATTAGCTGTATCCAGCTAATGCTTGACTGATAGTTGGCACTGTTTCCCTTGGTTTCTTCAATTCTAGTCTGACTTTTCTTTACTCCTAACAGCTATGAGGGAGTGTCTCTTGTAGTGGAGAGGCGATAGGGCTGGGGCATGAATATTTGTGTCATTCGATGGCCTATCAGTAGGATTTTGTAACCAGTGGTGAATGCTGAGACTATAAATATTTGGGTTAATCTTGAGGAAACTGTCTTTCTTCCCAGGGTTAGGCCTTGGGTGTAGCGCTGTCAATACTGCCATCTTTTTAGGACTGCTGCATAGGTAGTCCTAGGTGGTCAGGCTTGGTTCAAGGTCTGGAGCGATCCTGCCTGAGATGGAGGAAATTATGCACAAGCTACAGTATCAGGGAAAATAGCTTCCCCGAATGAGTGGACCAAAATCCATCCAGAGATGTGTGCAAACCTGGTCACCAACTACAAGAAATGCCTTATGTTTGTGCTTGCCAACAAGAGTTTCTTCACCAAGTACTAAGTCATGTTTTGCTTGGGGATCAAATACTTATTTTAATCACTGAACTGCAACTTAAATTATAGCATTTGTTTAATGTGTTTGTTCTGGATTTTTGGTTGAAATTCTGTCTCTATCATTTAAAATACACATATGATAAAAATTAATGACCCTTAATTTCTTTGTTAGTGGGCAAACTTACAAAATCTGCAGGTGATCAAATAATTATTTTCCCCACTGTATTTCCAGTGATGAAAACTAAAGTAAAAGTACCCAACATTTTCGTCAATTGACAAAAACTATGATGACATTTTTCATCAACGATTGAAAACTAAATGAAAATGTGAGGGGATGTTTACCCATGTGGATTTCCGGTTTCCTTGAAGCTCTGCCTATAGAGCTCATGAGTGCTTCCACTCCCAGCAAGCAAGGTAAGAGTAACGACTGTAGCATGCTGCCTCAGACGATAATTTAGATCACTGTGCATTACAGGCCTCCCGAGAGTCCCCGACTCACAACCGTCCAGAGCAATGTGCATCACAGGCCTCCTCAGACTGCCCAGAGCACTGTGAGTATGTACATTACAGGCCCCCTCTCAGACCACCGTCCAGAGCACTGTGTGCATTATAGGCTGCCTCTGACCACTGGCAACCTGAGCACTGTGCATTACAGGCCTCCTCAGACCACCATCCAGAGTACTGTGCAGAATTATACTGAGGAGTATATACTGAGTTTGGAAATTCTAGAGAAATGCTTAAATAATGCATTACAATTTAACTAAACCCATCAGATTTTAGTATGACTAAATGATTTTACTCAACTAAAATGTACTGGAGATTTTAGTTGACTAAAATGTAGGACATTTTAGTAGACTACTGTAAAATGTACTGCAGATTTTAGTAGATTAAATACGATTAAAACAAAAACAATTGCAGATGACTAAAAGGCGACTTAAAGAAAAATGTATTTTTAGACAAAACACTATGACTACATTGAAATTCGATGCCAAAATTAACACATTGGCTTTTATTGAGTTGAGTTCAGGAGCTTCAGCCAAAAAACAGCAAAAGCTCCTAAACCTGAGTTTAGGAACAGCAGTGTACATGAGGTCTTATGCAAATTGACCTCAAAACAGATTTCAGATTTCCTCAGCCTTGTGAGACTTGTCCACTGGCCTTCCATATTTTCCTTCCAGGTTCTTAGACTTGGAACCACAAGACAGAGCAAACCTATGATATGAACAAAATAATGAAATTAAGTCCTCCTTTATCAACATCAGTAACACTTTTTTTTTTCCAACAATGCAGGTGAACAGCTCAAACTAATTCAAGTGTCTCCATTTAATGAGGTTAGAGACAGTATAGATAATCTTTTCACTCTCTTTTTATTGCCTTTTCTGTGGATTAGCTGTCCTGTGCTCAATCTATAGAACAAAAAAGGCAAACTTCACTTTTGTTTTTTCTAAATCCATCACCAGTGCTATTGTTGTTGTCTTTGTCACAGCATCTAACCAGGGGCCTATTGGCTTACGAAAACTCATTTCCTCTCACTTGTCAGAGGATATAAAGAAGATACTATGCCTTTCAGGAGATAAACCTAATATTCCACAAGAAAAACATTTTAACAATTCAATGTTTACTATTAATTATTATAACTTTGCCATATTGGGAGGTGTTGTCAAGATAGAGTACCTCTAGATGACAGTTTTAAGGTTAAATGTAAAACGAAAAAAACAACATTGTATTTATTTTTCCATTCTGCTGTAATCAGACACGGAATAGGTACTGATTAAAAACACTAAAGCAATGCCCTAAAAGAATAAATAGCAAAACAAATTACATGAATTACATTTCCCTACCTGCTAAGGAAATTTATAAGTTCTATTTATATAATTGTATTCTATTTTGTATGTATTGCACACTGCCCTCACTGTGCACACGGCACTAATAATGTTTTCAGTACATGTTAGCATTCTTTCAAGTCCTGATTAGAATTAGCCTGCCTATGTAACACCCCTTGTTTCCAGACAAAGGGTACCTATTTTACTCCCCTTAATCAAACTGTATGGATTGGTGATTATATGTTATGTTGCACTGTTTACTGTCCATCAGAGTGTTATAGATAAGAAAGGGAAGAATAGTGCTGTTCACAGGATATATGTAGTACACATCTGCTAGATAAAGTTTAGAGGCAAGAGGATATAGGCACACGTAGAGAAGACTGGCCAGTCATTATGGGCATTAAATTAAGTAAGGGAATGAAGGGTATGAGACCCTCAAAAAATGCCCAGCGCAAGAGGAGCGCTATATATGAACCGAAAGTGTCGTTCCTCCTATACTGAGCCCCTAGATTAATGGTTAAAGTGGGCAGGGATCCAAAATGGGTAACTGGGTTACCAAAGTCCACACGGACTGTCAGGAAAGGCTGGCTGGGGAAAGTGGTCCGTCACCTGTCTGTGCGCGCCTGCGGGTGCCTGGTGCACGTGTTTGCGGTCGCGCGCGATCGTGGTCGCGCGGGTGCGCGCGTTCGCGTGCGCGCGCACGCACGGTTACCGGCGCCAGGCGGGCTATTTAAACCCAGTTCTCCCTTCTGATCTTGCTGCTTGATCTACAGCGTTCCTGAGACTATTACCTGAATCTGATCTGTTTGTGTATTGACCTGGCCTGACCTGCGACCTTCCCTGCCTTCTGCCTGCCTCTGACCTCCGGCTTGTCTACGACTCTGCACCTGTCTCATCCTCTGGTCCATCCGTGCTCATCCGTTACCGACCCGGCCTGTTCCACGTTCCTGCCTCTGCCTGCTGCATCTGTTCCTGTACTGACTGTCTGGTTTGACCCGGCTTGCCTGACTCTTCTGTGTGCCTGCCCCTGAGTGATCCACCTGTTCCTGTTGGTCTCCTGCTGTCTACTGGTTCCTGTCTGCTGCCACTGGGGCCTGCTTGTCCAGCTACAGTTCCTGAAGTCAGCCTGATCCATCCACCGGCTGTTGATCCTGCCAGGCACTCGTGCTACCTCTGACTCCCGTGTCTCCTGTCACCATCATCAGGGGCCGTGAGTCGGGGACGCAAGAGAGGTCTCCTTCTGCATTTCGGGCTCACCACTAGGTACGTGACAGGGACTAAGAATCATGCAGAGTAAACAGCTAGAGAAACAGCTATCTGTGTGAGCAAGAAGGATCAAGGGTGACAATTAACACTAGACAGAAAGGGACATTTTCATCTTAAGTTGTGGGATGAATTTGGGGTCAGGCACTACAACTAGTAAGGTTATAATAGAGAAATGAGAGTAAAAACAGAATACTTTATATGTTGTCAGAGAGGGAAGATGGGATGAGCACTATGGCTGCCTGTCTGATCATAGAATAATAGATGTTAGAGTATGTGAAGTATGGGATTACAATACATGGGATGCAAAGGATATCAGAACAAAATAAGCAAAGCAGAATTTAAGCAGGGAAATATTAAAGCGTTAAAAGAAAGTGAGAGAATGATATGCATGTGTTGTGTACAAATGTGAAAAATTTAAGCGTGTATGTGTGTGAATGCTGGAACCTTTATGCCGGCCATACACGATGCGAATTCCGAACGAAAATCCGAGCGAAAATAAAATCGACCGATTTTCGTATCGTTAGTGTGGTATGCGCGACATGCGATTTTCGTACGACAGGGCAAATTGACAAATCCAACATGTTGGTTTTTTTTTCAAAAATCGTCCAAAAATCGTATCGTTAATGGCAGAGTTGGACGATTTGACATAAGAAAAAGAACTGCGCATGACCTCTGGAAAGTTCGAACCGGAAGGAAAACATATAAGAAAACAACGAACGAACGAATGGTCGAACGCAACTTTAACCACTTGCTTACTGGGCACTTAAACACCATTCTGCCCAGACCAATTTTCAGCTTTCGGTGCTCTCACAATTTGAATGACAATTACTCAGTCATGCAACACTGTACCCAAATTAATTTTTTGTCCTTTTTTTCCCACAAATAGAGCTTTCTTTTGGTGGTATTTGATCACCTCTGGGGTTTTTATTTTTTGCGCTATAAATGAAAAAAGACCGAACATTTTGAAAAAAAACGCATATTTCTTTGTTTCTGTGACAGAATTATGCAAATTATTAATTTTTCTTCAAAAATTTTGGTCACAATTTATACTGCTACATATCTTTGGTAAAAATAACCCAAATTAGTGCATATTATTTGGTCTTTGTGAAAGTTAGAGCGTCTACAAGCTGTGGTGCAAATCGCACAAAATTGATCACATCTGATGTACTGGTGGCCTATCTCGCTTCTTGTGACCCGAACAAGTCAGAAAGGTACAAATACCCCCCAAATGACCCCTTTTTGAAAAGTAGACATTCCAAGGTATTTAGTAAGAGGCATGGTGAGCTTTTTGATGTTGTCATTTTTTTCCCACAATTCTTTGCAAAATTAAGATTTTTCATTATTTTTTTTTTCTCCACAAAATTGTCATTGTAATAGGTTATTTCTCTCACGTGGCATGTGTATACCACAAATGATACCCCCCAAAAAATTCTGCTACTCCTCCTGAGTATTACAATACCACATGTGTGTGACTTTTTCACAGCCTGGCCACATAGAGAGGCCCAACATGCAGGTAGCGCCATCATGTGTTCTAGGAACATAAATTACACATCTAACTTGTTGACTATTTATTACACTTTTGAAGCACCAGGACAATGAAACATGACACGTGACACTGATGACAGATGGCACTGATACGTGGCAATGATGACACTTATACGTGGCACTGATGACAGGTGGCACTGATGACAGATGGCACTAATATGTGCCACCGATGACAGATGGCACTAATACATGGCACCGATGACGCGTGACACTGATGACAGATGGCACTGATAAGTGGCATTGATGACACGTGACACTGACAACAGATGGCACGTGACACTGACAGGTGGCACTGATGACAAATGGCACTGATACATGGCACTGATGACAGATGGCACTATGTGGCACTGACGACACGTGGCACTGGGGGCAGGTGGCACTGGGGGCAGGTAGCACTGGGGTGGATGGCACTGGGGTGGATGGCACTGGGGCAGATGGCACTGGGGCGGATGGCACTGCTGGGGGTGGATGGCACTGCTGGGGGTGGATGGCACTGCTAGGGGAGGATGGCACTTTATTTTATTTTTTAAATTTCTTTTCTCTCACAGGCAGAACGGCTGCCGCTGCAGCCGTTCATCTCTCCCCTCTCGCACTGTCTGTGCGAGGAAGGAGAGCGGCGCTGAGAGATGATCTCACATGGCAGATTCTCCAGATGCAGGGCCCCAGATACATTTCAAATCATGTATAACATCAAGTGTGGGGAATAGAGGTGACATAATGCACATAATGATTAAAATAAAGACACTCCACACCAAATTCAAACAAGCACAGATTTATTGTGCCAAACCAAAAAAAAGGAATGGTTTCATGCGTGTACCCGTTTCTTGAAAATATAAAGTTTCAAATACAAAAATATAATATAAACTCTTTTTACAAAATAACTATGTGATTTGTACAGTAGTAGTGCAGCCAAAACATTGCCTACACATAGACAAGAACACTATAGGAGTTATTTATGATAGGCAAATCCACTTTGCACAAGTGCACTGAAAGTGCACTTGGAAGTAGTTGTTCTAGATCTGAAATGAGGGGAAGCTCTGCTGATTTTAACAACCAATCATATGCAAGGTAAAATGCTGTTTTTTTATTGTCCTTGCATGCCCCCGTCAGATCTACAGCAACTGCACTTCCAAGCGCACTTGTGCAAAGTAGATTTTCCTTTAGTAAATAATCCCCTATAGGTATATAAAACAAAAGTTGCATGTGCAAAAAAGAACCAGGGTATGCATGAAAAACAAGCTAAACGTCTAAACCCATTCAAAATGTAGATAATTGCTCAAGGATCTCTGAAATTCTGCGTGGAAAAGAATTCAGGGTAGTGCGAACATTCTCAATGTCAGCATGTAATGACTTTAAATCTGCAATAATTCGGTTTGCTGATGTACTACTGTCAGAAGTTGAGCTGCTTGAAGTAGATGATCGAACAGCTATAAAAAAAACAAAAACTTAAATAAAAATTTTGAAAATAAATTTCAAAAATAGCTCATTTAAACAAAAATAATAAAAATATAATTTACCTGAAGTGGACACATGGCTGCTCTCATCTTCAACAGGCGTCAGTACGATTACAGTTGTGTCTGTGTCCATGTCAGTCTGTGCACTTGTCTGCTCCACATCCTCATGTACTATTTCCACTTCTCCATGTTTCTTTTTTCGGCTTCCTATTAAATGCAATATATATATATATATATATATACTTTTAGGTGCAAGTCAAGCATTGCAATACCATTGTTACATTTTCAAACATAAAGTCAAGCAACCTACTGCAATTTCCATGTAAAATGAGTGAAAGCAGACACGCACATAAAGATTGCATATACAGAACATAACACTCAGAAAATATGAGTGTTATGTTCTGTATATGCAATCTTTATGTGCGTGTCTGCTTTCACGAATTGCAGTAGGTTGCTTGACTTTATGCATACAAAAACATAATAAATACATGCACACCAAAAATAAAGTACTTACTTTTGTCGATTATTTTGTTGATCTTTCTAAGCTGACTTTCTTCTCTTAATTTCAGGTCAGACCATCGCTTTCTTAACTGGTCTTTTGTGCGTTCACTGCCATGGCGTTTGCGTAAAACATGTTGCACCTTCTCTAATATTGCATCTTTGCGTATGTTCATGTTGCTGTATACATGCTCACGACAATCATAATCCTTCTTCTGCAGAATATTCACCATGTCCACCATCTCCTCGAAAGTCATATTGCTGGCTTTCTTCCTTCTTCTTCTGGTGACTGCACTTACTGGCCGACTTCCCTCCACAATCTCCTCTCTTTGCACTATCTGGGGCCCTGCATCTGGAGAATCTGCCATGTGCTCTGCCATGAGGTCTGCAACTGTGCACTGTATTAAAGAAGAGGTGTGGCTTGTACAAGATACATCGCATGTGATAATACGAACGTACGCGGTTTCGTGACGTCACGTATGAAAGAATATTCGAGTAATATTCGTTTGATAGACGATAATACAAACGGAGATACCTGAGGTAAGTTTGATCTGGGGACTATACTTTGATTATTTAATGTGCCCGTGGATGTGTGTGTGATTGATGTAAATACCTTTGATTGTGTTATTGTATTGTATTATTGCTACACTACAATTTTTTGTATTATTGTATTGTATTATTGCTACACTTTAATTATTGGAGCTGGATGTTCTAAATGGCCATTTGTCCAATTCTAGACATGTATTATAAAACTTTAAGCATGTAATTTAGATATATATATATATTTAATTCATGTTTTTTTTATTTAAAGGACAATGGCTTCCAAATTTACATCACCCGATTTCCTACCCCAATTTATCGACAAATACCGTGAATTATCCTGCCTATGGGATGTGAGATCCAGAGATTATTCCAATCGTTATAAGCGTGATGAAGCTTTAAAAGAACTCAAAGAGTTATGTAAAGCAGTGTGTATTGAACCAACTGAAGATTATGTAAAAAACAAAATTGCAAACTTGCGCACTGTGTTTAAAAAGGAATATAAAAAAATACAAGCCTCCAAGAAATCTGGTGCAGGAGCTGAGGATGTATATGTGCCACGTTTGTGGTACTTCAAAGACCTCATGTTCCTAGCTGATTCCGATAATCCCAGAGAGTCCCATTGTACTCTGGAAGCAAGTGGCCCATCAGACTCCGGTGCATTATCTGAAGCGGAGGATATATCCCAAACACAGACACAGGTAACTATATGTTGTATATTCTTTATTTAAACAACTGGCAATAGGGTAGTGAAGAAATTGTGCACTACTGTACTTTTTTGCATGAATATTTTTAAACTGAAAGTCTAACCAAAACTTCTTCCACTGTCTTCCACTGTCCCCAATCCATATTATCTAAAGCTAGATACAATCCTGCCATGCAACTGCCCCCCTGCCTACAAAATAATCAGTATAATTTTGTCGATTCTGACGTGCACTGGCAGTTGGTAAGCTAGGCCTTGCAGGAGCTAAATTTTGCAAACCAGTGCTGTCGTTTCGCCAGTCACCTGGTACAATTGTCCCACTGGTAATGTCTTCCATATCAACTGCAGATGTTGGCATGTATGACACTGTTGTGCTTCGTAAAAAATTGTGTAGCATACAACAGCACTTCACGATGATGTCCACTTTTTCCACTGCTACATTCATAGCAGTGTGGAAGATTCTGAATCTGCTGGCCATAATGCCGAACGCATTTTCAACCACCCGTCTTGCCCTAGACAGACGATAATTGAATATCTTCTGTTGAGCTGTTAAATTACGTAAGGGATACGGTTTCAAAAGATGTTCATGCAAAGCAAATGCGTCATCCCCAATAAAGACGAAATTTAGTCCTTCCACGGTTTCACTTGAAGATGGAAGATGCAAAACACCTCCTTTCAGTCTGTTTAGGAATGCACTCCGCTGTATTACTCCTCCATCTGAGTTTCTACCATTTTTCCCTATGTCCAGGTATATGAATTCATATTTTGCATTGACGATCGCCATTAATATTATGCTAAAGAACCCTTTGTAGTTGTAATAGTAGGATCCTGAATTCGCTGGTGGGATGATCCTTACATGTTTCCCATCTATTGCACCACCACAATTCGGGAAATTCCACATATCCTGGAATTCTTTAGCAAGCTCTTTCCATTCCTGGGAATTTGTGGGAAACTGTTGGCAAAAAAGACATAGGAATATTTAGCATTCATGGTAATTGATTTATTAATTACTTTTTACATTATTTTCTATAGGATACTCCAAGCCCAGTACCAGAGCAGCCAGGGCCATCGGGTCTGAGTGCTCAGAGGGGAAAAAAAAGGAAGACTTCAGATTTGGACACTTCCACTTTATTAAGGAATGCATCATCCATTATGGAACAGAAGGATGATGAGTGTGATGCTGTGGGTTATCTTGTTGCACACAAGTTACGCAGGATGACTATGCAGCAGCGTGACTTATTTGAACCTCTGCTGCATAAAATGATGGGCATTGGACTTAAGGGGCATCTTACCCCAAACACCGATGTTATAGGGTATCAAGGTTGTACATACCATCAACCTGTACCATCTGTCCCAAACTGGCAGACATCCCAACAACATGGAACCACGAGCTGGCCAATGAACCAGGAACACCATCAAGGTCCTTGGTTTCGTGATCCCCATTATACGAATTTGTGAATAAAAAAAAATTTCTTTACTGTTCTTGTTAAAATTAAAATGGTTATTGTTGTTAAATAAAAAATAGATTCTGTTTCAAAACGTCTCTTTTTGGAAATGGTGTACTTCTTGTTATGTATTTTCTTAGAAGAAATTGTGTTTTTGGTCATTTTAGACACATTGTTGATTTTACATATTTAAACTTTGTTTCATTTTTAGTCATGTAATAGAACTCTGACAGTTCACCATGTTTTCATACCTTTAAATACTGTGGTTGGAGCACTTTTATTATGGCCTCACACGTCTCCGGTATAATTCGACCTAATGATTGGGCAGAAATTCCAGTTGTAAACTTCATGTCCTCAAAAGACCTGCCTGTAGCCAAGAAACGGAGGGTTGCCATGAGCCTCTCCTCTGCGCTGACAGCCTTTCTCATACAGGAGTCTTGTTTGGTGATATGTGGCCGCACATGCGATAACAGCATCTCAAATGACTCCTGTGTCATCCGTAAATAATTTCGATAATCCTCAGGATTATTTTCCCTCAGGTTTGACAATAGATTTACATGTGAGAATTTCTCACGCTGCAGGAGCCAGTTTTTTGTCCACACTCTGCTCTTCCTTCTTTTTCTTCTTTTTTTCTTCTCTTCCTCCAAGGCTATTATTGCAATTACCATGGCTGCCATTTTCTGCTTTCTATTGTACCTCTTGAATGGCATTTTCTCAGAACGTATGAATGTGCAATGCGCGAAACGACCGCTCGTTTCGTACGCGGTGTGACCCGATTTTGTACAGTAGGGGGTGTGGTTAAAAGGTTAATAAATATTACATCACTTCCTCTATTGTCAAGAAAACATAGTGTTTTAACGAACGATTTTCGTACTTAATTGATGGCACATTCGCATGTTGTTGTGAGTGCCGCTTTCGTTTATCGCTCGACGGGTCGTTCGGAATTCGCTTCGTGTATGGCCGGCATTAGTTCTATCTCTTGCATGTCGTGTGCAGATGTGAACCCCTCCTTTGCACTCTCATGAAGGAATTTAGCTGGGATGGGAGATCAGTGATAAGCTGGAAAGACACCATGCCAATTTCTGTTTTTTAGACAAAACATTTATAACAAAATGTGACGGTTGATTAATCTAATGATAAACAATGTGATCACAATTATTTTTGAATCTGTTTTTCAAACATGGTAAAATGGACGTTATATTTAACCGTGTATTACACAAATTGAACATTCTTTGATAGTGGAAAATGACCTCCTTAGTGTTAGGGTGTGATACTGAAATTATCATTTGATTATTAATTTCTAATATGAGTTTATCAATTTTATTAATAATATACATATATTGTAACTGGTTTAGACAATTTTTGGTTGGAAATGAAATCCGGGTTATTAGGGAAATGTATAAGATGGGATTAGTTTAGTTTAAGATAACAGTTTTCTAATTTTACATTCATACAAAAAGCCCTTATTTGAGAGAAAAAAAAAGATTAAGATGAGGTTGTTATTTGGAATATAGCTGCCATAATATTTAACAAAGCCAAGATAGATGGGATACATAAGAAGTTTTTCTACAAAAATGAAATCTAAAGGTCTGATAACTTGATGTGCAATCCATGATGTGAGAGTAATAATAAATACAATTTAAATATAACAGACCCATCACATCAAGTCCACACACCCTGTTAGGATAGATCCCACTTGCAGCCAGCTGTTTTATAGTTTTTGATGTGTCTGAGTGCTTTCTGGTCCATTATATACAGATTGTTGGTCCTTTTGTTTTTATTTATTTTTATTTTTGAAATCCAAAGCAGAATGTGTGGCTTGTGAAATGATGTGGTCCTTTTCCTTGTAAGTTCAGTGGTATAAGCAGAAGAATATTTTGGATTTATTGGAAATCTCTGTATGACCACAGGGTATTGTTATCATTTATTATAATATTGCCAGGAAAAAGTTGTCTTTTTGAAACATGAAACTGGAGTTCTTACACAAACAGCATGATAGAAAACAAGCCATTGTAATGTATTTATGCAAGGTGGACCCAGTAATGAAGGGTTCACCCCGATATATCAGAGATGTAGCTTTATGCAAAGGTGCTATTAGATAAAGTTACAGACATTATTTTGGTCAAATATTTAATTTTTAATGGACCCACATACTGCGCAACAGATATACAGCTAACTAAATGTTTGTCTAATGAAAGGTTCAAAATATGAATTGGTTTTGTTTGTTTATGTACAGATCTAACAATGAAAAATGCATACATTTGAATCTAGCCACCTTATTGCCATCTATTGGAGGAGGCTGGAGACAAAGAAAAGCCACATGTGTTAAATTGATGACGTAGGAATCAGGGGCGGATCCAGAGTCTAGTCTCGGGAGGGGCACTGCCAGAAAATAAGTTTGTTTTTTTGCGGGCAATTTATGAGGGAAATGGCTGGTGTTGGCGCTTCAATCATCATGGCACCATAGTTGTTATGGTGTCAGGATGATTGAAGAGCATTATTTATATTATTACACTGCAATATAAAATGAAATGGTTCAACTCACCTTAATGCAGAATCAGTGGGAGCCCTGAGCGTGTCACTTGCCATGTCATCTGCCACACGTTGCGGATTGTCCACCTGCCACGTCACGTGTCACACGTTGCGGATTGTCACTTGCCACATGTTGCAAATTGTCTTTTGCCACGTCACCTGCCACGTGTTGTGGATTGTCCACTTGCCACGTCACCTGCCAAACATTGCGGATTGTCCCTTGCCACGTCACCTGCCACACGTTGCGGATTGTCCACCTGCCACGTCACCTGCCACACGTTGCGGATTGTCCACCTGCCACGTCACCTGCTACATGTTGCGGATTGTCCACCTGCCACATGTTGTGAATTGTCACTTGCCACGTCACCTGCCACGCGTTGCGGATTGTCCCTTGCCACGTCACCTGCCACACGTTGCGGATTGTCCACCTGCCACGTCACCTGCCACACGTTGCGGATTGTCCACCTGCCACGTCACCTGCTACATGTTGCGGATTGTCCACCTGCCACATGTTGTGAATTGTCACTTGCCACGTCACCTGCCACGCGTTGCGGATTGTCCCTTGCCACGTCACCTGCCACACGTTGCGGATTGTCCACCTGCCACGTCATCTGCCACATGTTGTGAATTGTCACTTGCCACGTCACTTGCCACGTCACCTGCCACACTTTGCAGATTGTCACTTGCCACAAGTTGGGGGCGGAGAAGGAAGAATACTGGCGCTCAGCCACTTACAGTGGACGCTGGACATTTTAACAGTCTAAACTGTAAACTGCAGCAACAACTGTTCCCCTATTTGAGGCTTCAGCTCCTGTCACATCGGCTCTGAGACTTGAGTCCGACGTGACTCACTGACGTCACTCGTCTGAGACTCAAGTCTCAGTGTAACTGCGAGTGCGACTGTTCTCTCCCTGGCCGCTGTTACAGTGAGTCGCGTCGAGTGAGACTGGAGTCCGACGTGACTCACTGACGTCACTCGTTGCTAGACGCCAGGCGGCCTAGGCGTTAGCAACGAGTGCAGGGAAGAGGCTCCACCCACCTGTTCCTCCTGCTCCTGGTATTAGTCGAGTCTCTCTCTCTGCACCGCTGATCGTCTGATGTGAGAGAGACTCGGCAGAGGCAGCGACAGAGAATGGGAGACATGTAATATCAGTGCAGACAGTGCTACTATCTCGGGGGGGGCAATTGTCCCGTTGCCCCCCCCCTGGATCCGCCCCTGGTAGGAATCAGCTACTGTGAGCCCAGGGCAGGATACACTCCCTGAAGACCCAGATATTTTATTTTTTGTAGAGTTATTCCCAGTTTTATACTGAGCATGCAGTTTATCACCCAAAAGGATACTCTGTATTCAGAGTCATTGGATCCCTTTTCTCCAGCTCAAAAAGCAGAGCTCCATGTTTTAACAAAGCCTGTGAGCTATAAAAAGAGTGGATATATTCATATAGATAGTAGAGAAGTATGAGCTTTTGGTTCCATTTGCAGGGCCAGAAGTTTGTTTTTACTTCGGCAGGTAAACCAATAAAGCATGCTAAGTTAATTGATTGGCTGTTTTCAGCCTTCCAGGTTCTTGCTGAGGTAGCCATATTAACTTTAAAACTCACACATGGAAGCAGACCGGGCAACTCTAAGGATGCTGCATTTACAGCCCTGGACACTTGTTGTGTCTGTGCAACTCACAGATTCCACCCTAGTTCTGGCCCAGTATAGCTGGGATTAATAATTCAACTTTAAGGACCTTCTTATGAAGCAGGACTTTGGAAAATGTGATCTTTTATATCTGCCAGTCACTCTTTTGCCTCCAGCTTGACACACGGATAAGGATGAACTGAACACCCCCCGGTTCGGTTCGCACCAGAACCTGAGAACAGACCTAAACTTCATGTGAACTTTAGAACCTTAAAGTCTATGGGACTCGAACATTCAAAATCTAAAGTGCTAATTTTAAAGGCTAATATGCAAGTTATTGTCCTAAAAAGTGTTTGGGGACCTGGGTCCTGCCCCAGGGGACATGTATCAATGCAAAAAAGTTTTAAAAACGGCCATTTTTTCGGGAGCAGTGATTTTAATAGTGCTTAAAGTAAAACAATAAAAGTATAATATTACCTTTCAATTTCGTACCTGGGGGGGTGTATAGTATGCCTGTGAAGGGGCGCATGTTTCCCATGCTTAGAACTGTCCCTGCACAAAGTGTCATTTCTGCAGGAAAAAAAGTCATTTAAAATCACTCGCAGCTATAATGATTTGTCGGCTCCCCGTAATACAGAGAACAGTCATTGCAAGTCATTGATTAAAAAAAAAAGAGTGGGGTTCCCCCAAATTCAATTACCAGGCCCTTCAGGTCTGGTATGGATATTAAAGGGAACCCCGCGTCAAATTAAAAAAAAAAAATGACGTGGGGTTCCCCCTAAATATCCATATCAGACCCTTCAGGTCTGGTATGGATTTTAAGGGGAACTCCACGCCAAATAAAAAAAAAATGGTGTGGAGTTCCCCCTAAAAATCCATACCAGACCCTTTATGCGAGCACGCAACCTGGCAGGCCGCAGGAAAAGAGGGGGGATGAGAGAGTGCCCCCCCTCCTGAACCGTACCAGGCCACATGCCCTCAACATTGGGAGGATGCTTTGGGGGTCACAGACTCCTCAAAGCACCTTGTCCCCATGTTGATGAGGACAAGGGCCTCATCCCCACAACCCTAGCCGGTGGTTGTGGGCGTCTGCGGGCGGGGGGATTATCAGAATCTGGAAGCTCCCTTTAACAAGGGGATCCCCAGATCCCGCCCCCCCCTGTTTGAAATGGTAAGGGGGTACAAAAGTACCCCTACCATTTCACAAAGAAAGTGTAAAAGAATGTTAAAAAAGACAAACAAACTTTTGAAAAAGTCCTTTATTAAAAATAAAATAAAAATAAAAAAAAGATTACAGCGGTGGTAATCTACTCTTGCTATCCAGTGACGGATGATCATCTCTCCAGGGTCCAACGATGGTTGATCTGATCCAGCAACGGGTGATTTCTCCCTCCAGTCCAGTGCATCGCAGTTCATCCATCCTCTGTCTCCACTGGCAGCCTGACATTTCTTACATGAGGATGGCGTGGCCACCCGCCACCTGACCCCACCCCCTCTAACGCAGGGGGGGAAAGCCTGGATTCCCCAATGACGTGTGGGTGACCCCGCCCCCTCTGATGTAACGCAGGACATTTTGGCACTGTGTGTGTCTATAGACTCACACAGGCCAACTCAGGACCTGACTTTTAGTTAGATTTCTGCTGGCATTTTATATAGGCACATCTGTCATGAGAAAATATGAGGGATGCCATTGCTGATCTACTGTACTTCTAAATATGCTAATATATACTGTAAATCACCAGCACACCATGGATCTTCAAAATAAAGTCCAATTATTTGAGAGTTTATTGCTTTCAGTAAGATCACACTGATTAGATCGATAACGCCAGTATCAGGAGGCAAAATTATTGTAGCCTGCTTTGTTAAAACTCAGGTTAGTAATGGCAGCTTCTATATACTGTATCTGTCCTTGGGGGTTCACTTTAAGTCAACTAATGAGTTTATCTATAAAGGAATAAGATTTTCATTGTGGGACAAGTTGCATGTTAGGACTATAGAACACCTCCCTCTCTGTAGTTCACAGAAGAAAATTAGCTAGGGCTGATAGCACTGCTTGTGAGTTTAGTGCAGCAACGGCACAGGAATTTACAAGCTCACTGGATTTCTGACAGAATGAACAAGTATATATTTTTGCAGTTAACAAACCGATATAACAAAATGCTTTCAATTGTATATTTAACAGACCAGATTGGAGCAAATAGGAGAAGTCTATCATTAAGGCATATGTACATTTAAATAGTCCACAAACAATCCTGCTGAATCTTAATCTCAGTCAAAACAGCAGGCAATGGAACACTGGCACAGAAAGTGTATAAATAACACAAAAAAAACTTTGAAGTTAAACTTTCTATACATATTGCACTATTTATGTGCTGTTTCTGCAGGTACATTTTAGCTTTAAAAAGTATCCTAATCTATTTTTTTTTTTTTTAGATGCATCACATTAGGGTTGATTTACTAAAACTGAAGCGTGCAAAATCTGGACCAGCTCTGCATAGAAACCAACCAGCTTTTAAAGTTTTTAACCAAAGCTTGAACAAGCTGAAGTTAGAAGCTGATTGGCTACCATGCACAGCTGCATCAGATTTTGCACTCGCCAGTTTTAGTAAATCAACCCCAGTGTGTACTTACATCAACAGGTACTTAGTGATCTTCTGATACAATCTCTTATTTTTAAAACTATTATGAGCAAAAGCTATTAAACTTTTTTTTTATTGGCTTAATTGCAAGGTTGCAGTTGGCAGCAGCATTACTTCATTGTTCCCATCTGCTGATCCAGAGCATCAAGGATATGGGTTAACCAATTGTACATTGTATGCTGAGCTTTCTGTGTAAGCCATCAGTAAACACAAACAGTTTGATACCCTTTACTGGCTTAAGACTGTCATAGAATCTCGGCCAGTTCAGCAGGGACTGGCTAAGATTCAAAAAATCTATGGGGAGGCTGATTGTACCCAAGTCAATCTGTGGATCGACTTGGGTGCAACTAGCATGTTGGATTTTTACATGTGAATAGGAGCCCGGCTATAGCTGCTAGCAGTAATCATTGTATTCTCCCGAAAGGGATGGCTTCCCTGCTGGGAGAACACAATAGCTCTACAAGAGAGATTCTCCCATCAACACAGCCAGAATGTGAGCAATTACCTTTCTTGCAACACATCAAACATTTAAATGCAAGAAGAAGAACAGAAGAAAGAAGAAGAAGAAGGCGACGACAATGAAGGAGAAAGCCGGGCTCCTCCACTAGCAAAAGAGCAGAAAAAAAAAACAGAAAATAACAGAGGAGGTGGGCGAGAAGAACCGGAAAGCGTAAAGAAGTCAGAAAAGACCCCCGAAGTTGGAAGAAGACCCCCGGAGCTGCCTAATAAACTACTTTAAAAACCTGTGTAGCGTGTTTTCTTTATTGACATTTTTTTCCCCTCAGGTGAATGGGTAGGGGTACGATGTACCCCATACTCATTTATATAGGGTGGGGGGCTGGAATCTGGGGGCCCCCTTATTAAAGAGGGCTCCCAGATTCCGATAAGCCCCCCGCCCGCAGGCCCCAACAACCAACAGCCAGGGTTGTCGGTAAGAGGCCCTTGTCAAAATCAACATAGGGTCATATTGACCCTGTGGCCCCCCCCACCCCAAAGCACCCACCCCCCCATGTTGAGGGCATGCGGCCTGGTACGGTTCAGGGGGGGGGGGGGGCGCTTGCTCGTCCCCACCCCCTTTCCTGACCGGCCAAGCTGCGTGCTCGGATAAGGGTCTAGTATGGATTTTAGGGGGACCCCCACGCTGTTTTTTTGGCATAGGGGTTACTCTAAAACCATACCAGGCGATGGGGCTCGTAAGGTGTCAATCTCACCGATGGAGGCAGAGAGATTGACTTCCTTCTCTAGTTCCGTCGTACCTGAGGTCATGTTCAAAATGAATGGAATTTAGTTTGTGTGTGGGCAAGTCCGTTCATTTGGAAAGTCCGGCGGGCCAGCATACAGATGAGCGGATTGTCCGCTCAAAAGCTGAGTCCGGTGGACAATTTCGGTGGACAATTTTGAGTCAAGTCTTCTTTCAAAGTTCGCTGGACGTTTGGGAAGAAAAACGAAACACGAGTCCGCTGGATAATCCAATCATGTGTACGTGGCATAAGAGTTATCCATCCATCACGGTGCAAGTAACAGAAACATCACTTTTGACCGCGTAAAAGCAATGGTCTTAGATCTCTTCACCTCCTCCCTTCCTGTACAGACTTGATTCCTCCTGCACAAACTTATAGTTGCTAATTGAAGTATGACACGTCCTCTTCTATAGGGTAGTATGAACTCACTCTGAATAAGCACCTCTAGTGGCTCTAGTGGCTCCCTGCTACTAGGCCTGAGGCCTGCAGAACCTCTCCTCGGAGGCCTAGTAGGTTAAAAGCCTGTCTTCTTGGAAATTGACTCCTGCTCCCAGCCAGCCCAACTTGCAAACCATGTGCCCTCCTGCCACACCAATTTGACACAGATCCCCACAGTATCTTCTCTGATCCAGGATGCCTCATCATCCACCGCGTGCATGATAAAGACTCTGCTAATGACCGTGTAGAAGTAAAGTTCCCTCACAGATTCCCAGGCACCTCCAGCCATCCACTGTGGTAACACTCACCAACCTTCCAGCCCTGAGTCCTCAATGAAAAACTTGTCCAGACCATGCGTTCTGACAGCTTCTCCTGCCCCTCTGCTCTAGGAGTTCTAGGAGTTCTCTGCCACTGACCGTGTGGGGACAGAGACATTGTCAATGGGCATGTAGAGACAAGGTTCATTCACAGCTCTCCCCGGGCCTCCTCCTTCATTGGGGGGGTCCTCTTGTGGCTGTCTAGCACTCCATTCCTCACTTTACCCACCCGACTTCTCCTCCCCAATGACATGTGACCTCAGCTAATCTAGGAGGCCCGTCCCCTGCCAACACCAGATAGGGATTGGTCGGGACTTCCACATGTGCTGCCTGCCACTCCAGCTCTTGGCCCAGCTTCTCCTCCAGAACATTCTTCCTGGAAGCAGGGGAGATGCCTCAGAGCTGGAGCACAAGTGATCGCACCCACTGCCTAAATTTGCCTGTGCTGCACAAACCTTAGTAATATAACGCTTACTAGCACCTTCCTACTGGTAGAGGGTGCTACAGACCTATAAAGAAACATCAATTTGATGAAGGCTATTATTAAGTAAGATAAATAGATAATAAAAGATGAGGGTTATATATCACTTTAAATGTACCACATCAGCCAGTGTAGCACATAGGATTGTTGTGCACTGGGTGTATGATGAGGCCACAGCTTTTTAAAGTATAACTAAAGGCAATTTTTTATTGTTGTCTGACACTGTTAGGGAGATTCACCCTCTCTATTTGTGATATTTACTATTATCACCAAGGGTGAAAGTGACATAAATCACAAAATTTGGGTTGTCACCAGAACAGTAATAGAGTGCAAATCTTCCAATGGAGACACTAGTTCTGGTAACCCTGGAGACAAGCTGGAATTTCCTTTTACTTCTTGATTTGGCTATGGAACAGAATGTGAAGGGAATACAAGCACACACTCACACACTCTATCCAGTTGAAAGTTGAAAAAAAAAAAACAAATATTAATTATTACCCTATATTTTTTTTGTCATACTTACATTGGACCACCTTGACTTGATGTAAGCATTCATATACAGTATGATATCTAGAGGGCCTCTGGGGACGTTGTAAAGTTGCAGAAGTCTGTGCTACCAGCAATGAAAGCAAGTCAAGCAGGAAGTCCTTATAGAGGAATGATGTAGAATAAGGCTAGGTTCACATCTATGTGGTTTATGCTGTTTTCAGGCGTGTTTTGCAGTGCATTTTGCATTTTTAAACCCACATTTTCAATGCGTTTTTGAATGTAGTTTTCATGCATTTTGCGTTTTTTTTTCTTTCTCTTTAACCACCTCAATACAGGGCACTTACACCCCCTTTCTGCCAGGCCATTTTTCAGCTTTTAGCGCTGTCACACTTTGAATGACAATTGCGTGGTCATGCTGCACTGTAACCATGTGAAATTGTTATAATATTCTTCACACAGCTAGAGCTTTCTTTTGATGGTATTTAATGACTCCTGGGTTTTTAATTTTTTCCTACAAAAATAAAAAAAAGACCAAAAAGTTAGAAAAAATATCTTTTTCTTAGTTTCTGTCAGTACATTTTGTAAATAAGTCGTTTTTCTCCTTCACTGATGTGCGCTGATGAGACGGCACTGGTGGGCACTGATGATGTGGCACTTATGGACACTGATGAGGCAGCACTTATGGGCACTGATTAGGTGGCACTGATGAGGGGGCACAAATATGACTCACTTATGGGCACCGTTGACCACTGATAGGCGGCACTGATGGGTGGCAATGGTGGGCGCTGGCCACAGATAGGCAGCATTGGTGGGCACAGATAGGCGGCACTGGTCGGCACAGATAGGTGGCATGGATAGGCAGCATTTATGGGCATTGATGGGTGGCATTGATAGGGAGCAGTGATGGGCATTGATGGGCAGCAGTGATAGGCACTGATGGGCAGCACTGATAGCCTGCACTGACTGGTATCACTAATGGCCACTGATTGCTGGCACTTGTGGGCACTGATTTCTGGCGCTTGTGGACACAGATTGGTGGCAATTGTGGGCACTGATTGCTGGCAGTGGTGGGCAATCATTGCTAGCAATAGTGAGCGCTTGATTGTAATCAGGGCACTCATGATCAGTGTCCTGATTACATACCTAGCCAGGGCCGATCCTAGGGTCACAGACGCCTGGGTGCAGAAATATTTCTGGCGCCCCCACATGGGCATGGTCATCTTACCAACTCCTCCCCTTTACAAATGAGAGATGCTCTAAGAAGTCTTTGTTACCTTGGGATCCTCCCATGATCTCTTAACAATAAAAAAATACAGGAAGAGCATACACTAATGAGACCTGAGGGGTAGTCTCTCTGATGCACACACAGAGGGCTTCTGTTAGAAAGAGCCCCCAGACATAATATAGGATACAGTCAAAGACTGCAGACATGATACAAGAGACGGTCAGAGACTGCAGACATAATATAGGAGATGGTCAGACTGCAGAAATAGTACAGGAGATGGTCAGAGACTGCAGACATGATACAAGAGACGGTCAGAAACTGTAGACATGATACAGGAGATGGTCAGAGACTGCAGACATGATACAAGAGACGTCAGAGACTGCAGAGGTCAGAGACTGTAAACATGATACAGGAGATGGTCAGAGACTGCAGACATAATACAGGAGATGGTCAAAGACTGAAGACATGATACAAGAGATGTCAGAGACTGTAGACATTATACAAGAGATGGTCAGAGACTGCAATCATAGTAGAGGAGATAGTCAGAGACCGCAGACATAATACAGGAGATGGTCAGAGACTGTACACATGATACAAGAGACATTCAGAGACTGCAATCCAATCATAGTACAGGAGATGGTCAGAGACTGCAGACATGATACAAGACATGGTCAGACTGCAGACATGGTACAGGAGATGGTCAGACTGCAGACATGGTACAGGAGATGGTCAGACTGCAGACATGATAGAATAGATGGTCAGAGACTGCAGACATGGTACAGAAGCTGGTCAGAGACTGCAGACATGATACAAGAGATGGTCAGAGACTGCAGACATTATACAAGAAATGATCAGAGACTGCAGATATAATACAAGAGATGGTCAGAGACTGCCGTTCCTATGGATGTTAGTAGATAATGTCCGATCGGCCCTCTCACCTGACCCAGCGATACAGCAACGGTTCCTCTGATCAGGAGTCTGCTCACTCTGAATTGCCCGTGGCGACTCCACTGGGTAGCACCCAGATCTGTATTCTGGCAATGACTCCATTCCTTTCTTCTGCCAGGGATGATGCTAGGCTGTGTGGCTTTCCCTCTGGTGGTGCAGGGCAGCGGGGTTCTCTCTCTGATGGTGTTCTCTGAGCACTGTCCTCTCCCTCTGGAGTCCTGGGTGTACTACCCTGAAAGCTTTCCCGGGCTCCTAGCTCTCTCCCTCTCCCATTCAGCTGAGTATGCTGTGTGGGCTGCAGTTTCCGTGTTACAGTGGGGCTGCCAGTCCTCAGGACTACAGGTTCCTCAATCCTCTTCTCTGCTCCTTTTTCTATTCTATTTCTTCCCTGGCTGATATGAAGGCGGGGGAAGAAAGATTGTGCGCCGCTCACTAGTACAGCAGTGCGCGCAAGGAGGAGAGGGAGAGGGGAAAGTAGAGCCCGCAGCTGCAGTGGCGTCACTAGGGATGGTGTCACCAGATGCGGTATAACATGGTGTCACCCCCCTTCCACCAACTATAGTCGTCCCTCAGTACAGACCCCCCTCCACTAAGTATAGACTCCCCTCCGTCCGTGCAGCCCCCCCTTGAAGTATAAAACCCTCCCTCAATACAGACCTCCCTTCATCAGTATAGACCCTCCAGGACCAACCACCCCCCTCCATTAGTACAGACCGACCCCAGAATAAGCCACCCCCTCCATTAGTACAGACCCCCCCCCACATGGACAAACCACCCACCTCCATTAGTACAGACCCCCCCACCAGGACAAACCACCCCCTCCATTAGTACAGACCCCCCCCACCAGGACAAACCACCCCCCTCCATTAGTACAGACCCCCCCAGGACAAACCCCCCCTCCATTAGTACAGACTCCTTCCTCCACTACTGTACATAAAAACACCCGGGCGGCAGCTGGAGAGGAGAGGACATTGTGCAGCCGCGCCACCCGGGTGGAGAGCAGATCGAGACAGGCTTGGGCGGGAGTAAGAGACACAGAGAGGAGGAGGGGTACAATGTGTCAGGCATGGAGCCCCCCCCTCCCCCAGTGACATCACTGCGTGGCTGGTCTCTCTCCTCAAAGAGACCAGCTGCTCCGATCTCCGGCTGCTCTCCTTCTCTGAAAGGAGGAGGGAGGGGGGACGGGTTTCAGCAGGAAAGTAAACACAGTGGCGGCTACGGTGATCGGCAGAGAGAGCCGCCTCTGGACACGGAGAAGAGGAGGAGGAGGGAGGGGAGCACTCTGGCACTATAGCGCCCCCCACCTCTCTGGGGCCCGGGTGCACTGCACCCCGAGCACCCTCCTGGGATCGGCCCTGTACCTAGCTGTCCCCTGTGAGCAGATGCCGCTGATCGGCTGTCCTCTCCTCACACTCTGTCAGTGTGAGACGAGGAGCACCGATTACCAACATCTCCGTGTTTAAATGCGACCGGCTGTGATTGGACACAGCCGATCATATGGTTAAAGAGCCGCGGCCGTTGCTCTTTACACAGATCGGGGTCGCGCCGCGTCATAGCAACATGGCACAGCCGCAATGGACACACAAGAGCAGTTATTCTGGAAGGCCGTCATATGACGTCCACTCAGAATGAAAGCCACACCGCCCAGCTGTTATTTGACAGTGGGCGGCCGGCAAGTGGTTAAACACACTGTCAATGACTGGATGCTAAGGAGCGGGCCGGGAAGCCGGCTGCCGCATCCTTAACAACCGATGAGTCATCAGCTGTCGGCAGGGTTCCCCACTGACAGCTGAATGTAAAAAAAAAAGAATTGTCAGCAATAAATAAATAAATAAAATCGGGAAAACTTTCCTCCCACCTGAACCATGCCAGGCTGCATGCCCTCAACATGGGGTGGTGCTTTGGGGCAGGGGGTGCTTCATTGATGGGGACAAGGGCCTCTTCCCTACAACGCTGGGTGGTGGTTGTGGGGGTCTGCATGCAGAGAGCTTATCGGAATCTGGAAGCCCCCTTTAACAACAGGGTCTCCAGATCCCGCCCCCCCCATGTGAATGAGGATGGGGTAAATTTTATCATTACTCATTTGCCGTAAAAAGCATAAAAAAGAAATAAAAACACACAAACAGTTTTTGACAATTCCTTTATTAAAATCCATCCTCAATCACGTCACCCCCCACAATGCCGGAATCGGAAAAAGAAAAAAAAGCTCCACCCATGACGAAGGCTAACTGCCGACTGCTTGCTTCTCCATCTGACAGTTCTTTATTAGGTAAGGGGTGGGGCCCCACGGCAACGCCACCCGTGACATTGCCCCCCTGTGATGTCAGCGGCCCAGCATGCATCGGTCGATGACATCACAGGGGGCGGTGCCACCAGGTGATGTCGCAGGAGGCCCCTTCCCTTATCTATTTAAAATCTGTCAGACAGTGAAGTAGGCAGTTAGCCTTCGTCACGGGCGGAGCTTTTTTTTCAGGTCCGGCAGTGCAGCTGGCGACGTGACTGAAGATTGATCTACATCGGCGGACGTTATTTTTGTTTTTTTTAAGAAAGGAATTGTCAAAAACTCTGTGTGTTTATATCTTTTTGACACTTTTTTGGTGAATGAGGGGCAATGTACCAAAGCACCTACCCCATGTTGAGGGCATGCAGCCTGGTATGGTTCGGGGGGGGGGGGGTGCGCTCACTTGTCCCCTCCCTTTCCTGACCTGCAGGCATGCATGCTCGGATAAAGGTCTGGTATAGCTTTTGGGGGGACCCCATGTCATTTTTTCACGGTCTTTTTTTTAACATTTAGCTGTCAGCGGGGACCTGGCCCGCTCTTTAGCAACCAGTTATAATACAGTGTGTTTAAGAGAAGAGAAAAAAAAGCGCAAACGCATAAAAAGCGCAACACTTGGTGCGACTCCATTGAAGTCTATTACACGCAAAATGCAATCTGTTGTGGGCAGAAAAGTCCCTGACCCTTTTAAAAAAAAACAGTGCTGCAAAACACAGACGTGAACTACATCAATGGAAACCACGTTAAATGGACTGCAGTGCGTTTCTGAAAAACGCACTAAAAACACATAGGTGTGAACATAGCATAACAGAAGGAGGCTGGGGAGCCAGACTAGTGAGTTTTAAAATAGGTCACCTATATTAAATTATAAAATCAGCCTGAAATTAGAGATTTGATTTGGAACCATGATGCTAGCATATAAGTAGAGGGTGAGAAGGACATGCGCATTGGTCTAGACTAGTATAGCTACCATCGAGATGCCAAATCAAATTTCACGTTGATTTTATATTGATATTTAATGCTGTAGTAGGCAGTACTTTGTACAGAATTAAACCCCAAAGATGAAAGATGTATTTAAATTGTGATCACAGAGAACAGATATTGTTCTGTCATTCTTTTCTTTCCTGCAGCAATCCACCTGTAAAGGTATGGGGGATCATTGTTCCACTTATAGACCACCATTATACCTTAATAGGTTATTTATAACACCAGCACTGGAATGCAGCAAATGTTTTTTTTCTTGTTGCTACACTGAACGTTTATGAAAAGCAGATTAAAGAAGAAAAAAAAACTCTTTAATGGAATAGCTTTTATCTTCTACTGTTATTTTTGGCTGGGTGAATTTGATCAGTTTTATTTTTCATGGGGTTTACGTACTTGACGAACAGTTTGGTGTTAGACTTACTTTCTTCTGTTTTTCAGCTTTGATCTTTGCTAAGCTGATTTCTTTTTAACAAACTTTTGCTGCACTCTATGTATTTCCATCTTGCATTTTCAGTTAGAACAATTTAAATATTCTCTTTTTTCTTTACCCCCTGATACTTTCTTATGAATCACAATGGTTGTGCCTAGGAATTTGTTGCCAACGAGTATTTAAACATCTTAAGGAAAAAAAAAACCTCTATATTCAGTGCTTTTTATTTAAAAACGCATATTTTCAGTTTACATGCATCAAAGCAAATCTAAGCTTATTGTACTTTGCCATTAAATGTGTATAACGTATGTGTCGTCTATGCAAAATATCTGACTGCCTTCCCAATAGCTTTGATACCCCTTACCTTTGTTTGACAAAGATATAATTTATAGAGATTAGACACAACTTTCCAACCTTTCTGATCACTAGTCTCTCTAATGAGCCTGAACTGGAAGTGTCTGTGGATATCCATACAATTTAAATCATAAACTTTCCAAGCCTGATTGGGGGAGTGTCATATTAAGTTTGATATAAAGGGCAGCGCTGAGATATGCAAACAAAATGAAAGTGCAAAAAAATTAAACAAAAAACTAACCAATAAAGAGTGTAGATCATACAAACATAATACGGATAAAAAATATATAAACATTAATATATCATGATGTCCATATTAAAATGCACGTGAGGAAACATTATAATTCCAAGTGAGGAAGTAGGTGACTGTTCAATACAAATTCAAACTTCTGCTTCTGGGGAAAAGTTTGATGTGCTTGTGAAGAAGACCACCAGGAGTGGAAATTGACATTGAATGTGCAGCCACCACCAGGCACATTTTTATTTTCTTTGCTTACTAGATCCAATGGGTTAGGCTACTTTCAGACTAAGCCAGGACGCAGGCAGTAAAGCGGCGCTAAAAATAGCGCCGCCGTAGTTTTGGCGGCGCTATTTGCCCGTTAGCGGGGCGGTTTTAACCCCCGCTAGCGGGCAAAAAAAGGTTTAAAAACACCGGCATAGCGCCGCTGCCCCATTGTTTTCAATGAGAAGGGGGCGCTTTAGGAGCTCCTACAGCGCTCCAAAGATGTGGCTTGTACCATCCTGCAAGTGCACTCAGGCTTTCACACTGGAGATACAGGAGAGGTGCTTTACAGGCACTATACAATCGCTATTTTTAGCGCTGTAGGGCCTGTAAAGCACCTCATTGTGAAAGTAGCCTTACTAGCAAGCAGCCAAATGTGCAGAGAAACCAAAGCCGATTGGACTCCACAGGGACCAGCATATATGGAATGCAGCCACTCCAAATCAGCACAATAGGTGCCGTCCCATGTTTTCCTTACTATCCTCCTTTGGGATGACATATGCAGCTTGCTAGTAGCCCATTGGATCTGGTAAGAGTACCCGATCATTAAGTCTGGTGATGGCTGCACATTCAATGTCAATTTCCACTTCTGGTGGTCTTCTTCACAAGCACATCAAACTTTTCCACAGAAGCAGAAGTTTTAATTTATATTGAACTGTTTTCTCACTCCAGTCACCTACTTCCTCACTTGGAATTTTTATGTTTCCTCACACCCCGAAGGGAGACCCCATGAGAGAGAGCAAAACAAGTCAGAAGGTCAGGTCCATCCCCTCCCAAGACTTTCAGGTCAGGCTTGAGGACTTACACCCTACCAGTCACACATGCAAAAACCGTGTACTAACATAAAAATACAAAAAGTGACAAACAAAGGCTTTAAATAAAAAAAAAGGTGGGGGAGAAGGAAGTGGAGAGGAAAAGAGAGGGAAAAGAGGTCATTGTTTGAAACAATGACCAGGCCCTCCAGCCAAGAATGAAAAATTGCTCTGGTCCCAACCAAAAGGCCCGGCCGAGGTGGAAAAAAAAAGTGTGGTATGGTGCAGTGACCATGGTGCCATAAATCAGTGACCCTTACTCACAGTGATTGTACGGCATCCCTGGACTGCCACTTCAGGGGCACATACACCATGGGCTTCTTTTCAGGTTCAACCCTCAGCCAGACCAGTGCAGCCCTCCATTCCTACCAGGAAGGCCTGGAGCTCTGAAAGCTTAGTGAGATTCCTGGACACAAAGGTTTGACCACCACTCCCATCGCTCCTACCTATTTACATTCAGGAAATACTAACCGCCCCCCTGGTGGGAAAGGGAGGCCAGTGCTCTTTCCCAAAAAACTGACAGGGGCATAGACCACACCAATCTAGGCCAGAAGGCCAGGGACCTGACCCTTCGGCCAGACCAGTGCAGCAACCATCCTCACCAGGATCACCCTTCAAGCCTGCTGATATTACCATGATTGGCCTCTAAGACCTAAGAGCGCCTTAATGTGGCCTCTCCCGAAACAAGCCATCCCGGTACAATTACACCATCAGATTTGCATAGCCTTCCCTTTTGAGAGTAGCACAGCACCTCCTTTGGCAACTGAAAAGAACAGGTTTTTTTTGTTTTTGTTTTTTTACTTATCAGATTGAGAACTGCCATTGATTTTTATCCTCATCCACCTCCACAGCCCAGAAATCTCCTTACTGTGAAAAGGGCAATCTTATCATCATTTAAGCTTCATTTGTCTTTTCTTTTTCTCTCTTTTTGAATAAATCAAAAGATAAAAAACATCAAAGATACACAAAAAATACATACAGAAACAATATTCAAAACGAATGTATGTAAAAAAAGTTGCGCTACTAATCAATATGGTGGAACAAAATCAGCAGCTAGCATCAACATTATAGTTAATTGTGTTCTAAAATTGAAAGAATAAGATGCAGCGCTTAAAGAGAAATCAAAATGAGTTATGCCCTGTACACATGGTCGGAAATTCAGACGGAAAAGGTCCGATCGGATTATATTGTCGGAAAATCCTATCGTGTGTGGGCTCTATGAAAGAGCAGTATCTCCAATTTTCCGCCAACAAAATCCGATCAGACTTTATAATGAACGAACGTCATCATGTTCCGAACGATTTTCCGACAACTTTGTCCGACCGTGTGTATGCAACACCAGTTTCGGACAAAATCCTTTGGAAAAAATCTGATGGATTTTGTGGTCGGAATGTCCAACAGTGTGTACGGGGCTAATACTCCAAAAGAGCAACCCTTATGAAGGTATGTAGGGCCAATACCTGTTGATTTATAAAAAACAAACAACATACACAGGTGCCAGACCAAGATTTGTGTCAACTGTGCAGCAAACAAATGTGCAAATACTTCTATAAAAGTTCTTTGAGGCAACACCCAGAGAAAAACCTTTGCAGCTGATCTGGGGAAAATCCGATTGCATCTCGGGGGATCAGGAAGGAATTTTTTCCCCTGCTTTAGCAAATTGGATTATGCTCTGCTGGAATTTTTTGCCTTCCACTGGATCAACTGTGGGTATAGAATTGGGTATATGGGATTGTATGATATTATTTTTTATTTATTTTTTATTTTTTTGTGGTTGAACTAGATGGACGTTCACCTTATCAAAGGCCTTTACCAAGTCCATCCCTGTCACTGTCAAAGTCACATTATTTGATTGTGTATGATATACCAAATCTCGCAGAAGGGTTAGACCCTCCACAATTCTTCAACCTGGCACCGCACAGAGCTGCCACTCCCTGACCATCTTATTTACCACCTCACTTAGTCTCTTAGCAAACACCTTACCAAAAATCTTATAATTGCAATTCAGCAGATTGATCGGTGTCCTGTTCTTTATGTCCTGCTGGTCTCCTTTCTTATAAATTAACGTAACCAGACCATCCTTCATCGATGGAGGCGTACACCTCTGGGATACACAAATCATTTATCACCTGTGTGACATAAGCTCCTATCACTGGCCAGCACTTCACATAAAACTCCACAGGCAATCCTTCATGCCCCGGGTCTTTCTACTTTTCATCTCTTTCAGCCTATCCAGAATATCTTGATAATATATCCTTGATAAAAATTCTTTACCACTCCACTCCCCTATTTGCCAAACACCTCATTTCCCTAGACGAGAAAGGATTTCAAACACCCCTTTGCTTTAAGCACCTTCTTGAAGATGTACCGAGAGCACTTCTCCCCTTCTTCAAGATATTTCAATTTTGCCTGAAACATCAGATCTTTGACCCTCCACCTGAGATCTTCATTCCTGTGCTCCCGTACCTGCGCAATCTCTTCCTCCACCTGCAAGCCTAATCTTTTGCAATGGTATAGGAAGAAAAGCTGCTCCACCAGTTTAGCACTCTCTGCCCTTCTCTCTTGGGCATTTAATATGCCAACCCCTTTAAAAAACCCTGCCACCTTTTTTTTACAAAAATCCCACCACGGCAGGACATTACTAAACTCCTCCTTCCTCCTAATCAGCTTATCAAAGAGGACCTTAACATTTTCAAACACACCGGGATCCTCCAGCAGGGAAGTGTTCAGCTTCCACACCCCCCTGCCAAAAGTCTGCCCCTCCCTCAGAACCACTTGGCGAAGCAACATGATCTGAAACTGAGACATTGAGGGTATTGCATTGTACCACGTGCCTCCCTGCCTCTACAATTCCATTTAACACCCTTGATGTGATGTCTAAACTGTTCTCCCCAGTAACAAAATAAAAAACTTTTCTGTTAAAAAAAAACTGCTCTCCCCAGATCCCTCCCTATCCTAAGGGGACCGGATGAGGCGGAAATCTCCCACCACCATCGTTTGAATTCTCCCTGACAGACAAAACCTAAGGCACTCCAATAACTCCTTCCTCTGACTTTTATCCGCATTCCCATATACATTGAACAGCCTCACATCTGTCCCCCTACAATCCAACATACACATCAGCACTCTCCCTAGCACCACCACCTCATACGATTGGATCTTTATATCTTTATTTTTAACTAGCAATCCAATCCCCTCATTTCATGAAGCATTTTCAGGGACCACACACTTTCCCCATGCTCCCATTCAAGCATCCTGGGGACATGCAACAAACAAGTCGTCTCCTGTAGGGATGGCCGAACTGTTCGCCCGGCGGTCGGTTTGCGGCGAATTTTGCATGTTCGCGACTCGCCAAACCGGCAGACTATTGCTGCTGTTTGCCCGGCGGACATATGTGTTTACAGTGTGAAAGAACTTTGACCCATGATGACACATCCATCATGGGGTACAGGACAGCCAATTGAGACATTTCAGCACATGGACAATTGGACATACCCCCTACCTTATAAATAGACCTGATGTGGCGGCCATTTTACATTCTGTCTTATGTCAGTGTAGGGAGAGGTTGCTGTGTGGAGCAGGGAGAGACTGTAGTGACACAAATCTCTAGCTATTAGGTCCACAAAAGTCCTTTTAAGGACTGGTATAGGTGTAGTACAGTATATAGGGTTCAGTGCACTGCTGTGCTGGTGATTGCAGCTGTCTTTTGTCAGTGTAGGGACAGGACGCTGTGTGCAGCAGGGAGAGACTGTAGTGACACAAATCACTAGCTATTAGGTCCACAAAAGTCCTTTTAAGGGCTGGTATAGGTGTAGTACAGTATATAGGGTCCAGTGCACTGCTGTGCTGGTGATTGCAGCTGTCTTTTGTCAGTGTAGGGATAGGACGCTGTGTGCAGCAGGGACAGTCAGTTTAATCACTAGCTAGCTATTACTATTAGGTCCACAAAGGTCCTTTTAAGGACTGGTATAGGTGTACAATATATAGGGTGCTGATGCAGGGCTGTGCTGCAGATTACTGCTCCTTTCTGCAGCTGTCCTTTATCAGTGTAGGGACTGAGGGACAGTCTGCAAATCACTAGCTACTAGGTCCACAAAGGTCCTTTTAAGGACTGATATAGGTGTACAATATATAGGGTGCTGGTGCAGGGCTGTGCTGCAGATTACTGCTGGTTTCTGCAGCAGTCTTTTATCAGTGTAGGGACTGAGGGACAGTCTGCAAATCACTAGCTACTAGGTCCACAAAGGTCCTTGTAAGGACTGTTATAGGTGTACAATATATAGGGTTGTGGTGCACTGCTGCTGACTGCTGCCCTATTCTGCAGCAGTCTTTTATCAGTGTAGGGACTGAGGGACAGTCTGCAAATCACTAGCTACTAGGTCCACAAAGGTCCTTTTAAGGACTGGTATAGGTGTACAATATATAGGGTGCTGGTGCAGGGCTATGCTGCAGATTACTGCTGGTTTCTGCAGCAGTCTTTTATCAGTGTAAGGACTGAGGGACAGTCTGCAAATCACTAGCTACTAGGTCCAAAAAGGTCCTTTTAAGGACTGGTATAGGTGTACTATTTGGTGTGCAGTATATAGGTGTGTAATACACGTATAAAATACTTGCACATATAGAAAGCATAGTATAGTGCATTTCCACTGTGCAGCATTGTGACTGCTGAGCGGCTCTGCAGCGATACTACAAAGAGTGACAAACGCAATAAAAAAAGTATTATAACTGGTGTGATAGACCAGTGGCCCCCAAAAACGACAGATTGAAGAGGGGTGTTATATACCTTCTTCCACATACATACTGCACTTCTCTAGAGACTTTTGTTACAGGGTCATTTAAAAAATGACAAGCAGAGGAAGAGGCAGGCCCTTCCGCAGGGGTGGTAGGGGTAGGGCAGGAGCAACAGGCTTGAGCCAAAGTGGCAAATTGCAGAAGGTGCGTGCGATTACGTCAAAGGACGCACCAGACTTGGTTGAGTGGCTCACTCAGCCTTACTCTTCTGCACCCTCCTCATCCTCTCGATCTGCACCCTCTTCTTCACTCTCTGCTGTGTGCATCCCCAAAGACACTACAACCAACACCACCAACATACACCTTCCGCTTGAGTCACAGGAATTATTTTACGATCCATATCAAGACATTTCCGATGCGCAGCCACTCTTGGCATTGGATCAGGAAGAGGAGGTAGCAACAACCGCCACTCAGCAGTCTGACAACAGTACCCAGATCAGCCCAAGGAGGAGGTTGGTCCCCGCTGTTGCTGCCTACGCTGAGATCTCTAATTATAGCGGTGGGGAAGGTGATGTCGACGATGACGTGTCTAGTGATGTCACGTGGGTGCCCACAAGAGAGGAAGAGGAGGGGAGTTCAGAGGGGGATATGGACCAGCAGATAGGGAGGAGAAGCAGGAAGAACTTACATTGCACAGGAGGGACAAAGCAGACTGCTAATGTATCAGGAGAGAGGCATCAACCATGTACGCTCACATCTGGCGCTCCCAGGACGCCAGCACATGGCTCCGCAGTGTGGGCTTTTTTTAACCTGTCCGCTGCTGACAATAGTGTTGCCATCTGCAATCTTTGCAGTCAATGCATAAGTTGCGGTAAGCCCAACACTCACCTAGGGAAGACCGCCTTAAGAAGGCACATGAGCTGCCATCCCCGAGCCCAGTGGGAGCAACGGAACACACAAAGCCACACTCCAGGCTCTCACCGTCCAGCCTCGTCTTCTACTTCTCCTTCTCCTCTCTCCTCACAATTGTCCTCTACTCCACCTTCCATCACGCCATCGGCCGTCAAGCAAGTATCCTGTGGCACCCGTGTAGATTTGGTTTTACCGCCATGGATTGCATGCAGGCCTGGCTCTTCTTCTCCTCCTCCTACTCCATCCTCCTCCCTCTACTCCTCGGCTGACTCCTCCTTTTCCGCTACTAGCACCTCTTCCTCTGCGCCGCCCAAGCTCCCCAGAACCTATTCGACATGCCAAGTGAGACGTTGCCATGCTGTGCTGCGTCTGTTGTGCCTGGAAGCCAAGAGCCACACTGGCCCTGCACTCCTTTCAGCTTTGCATTCACAGGCAGATCAGTGGCTAACACCGCTTAATTTGACAGTTGGTAAAGTGGTGTGTGACAACGGTGCCAATCTGCTTAGCGCATTGAAACAGGGCAAAATCACGCACGTGCCATGCATGGCACACGTCTTAAACTTGGTCGTGCAGCGATTCGTTGTCAAATACCCTGGGGTCCAGGACATCTTGCGGCAGGCAAGGAAAATCTCGGCCCATTTCAGAAGATCTTACACGGCCATGGCTCGCCTTGCTGACATTCAGCGGCGACACAATCTGCCGGTCAGATGTCTTATTTGTGGTTGCCCGACGCGATGGAACTCAACCTTCTATATGCTTGATAGGTTGCTCCAGCAGAAACGTGCAGTTAACGTCTACCTGTACTAACTCTGTGGCAGAACAGGTTCTGGGAGCTTGGTTTTTTTTCACTGCGCCAGTGGCTGCTCATGTGCGACGCATGCAGACTTCTGCGGCCATTTAGTGAGATCACCAAACTGGTCAGTCGCAGCCATGGCGCCATCAGTGACATGGTACCTTATGCCTTCTTTATGGAGCATGCATTGCGTCGTGTCATTGATCAAGCCGCGGAGGAGCAGGAAGATGCGGAAGTCACAATGCTGGATGAATTCTCAGGGGGGGCTACTCTATCTGAGACAAGTCAACGACAGGAGTCTGAAAAGGAGTCAGAGGAGGATGGTGCCGGGGCAGATGAGGAGGAGCAAGAAGAGCATGCTTTAAACCTTTCTGGGATCCCTGTTGTTGTGCGTGGATGGGGAGAGGAGAATGAGGAGGACCACACCGCTTCCAGTTTAGTGCAAATGGGGGCCTTCATGCTCCAGTGTTTTAACAGGGACCCCTGTATAAAAAGCATAAGGGTCAAGGACCAGTACTGGGTGGCAACGTACTTAGACCCCCGGTACAAACACAAAATGGCGGAAATGTTACCACAGAGGGCTGTCAGAATGGAGAACTTACAGACCTTGCTTCAACAACTGCTACATTCTGCTTTTGCCTGCGCTGGCAGATGAGGAATTCCCACTCCCAGAGAAAGAGTTGCGGGTACCAATCAGCGCCTGCAAGAAGAGGGAGGTTTGAAGATGTGTTGGTGACTTCTGATAGGAGGTCATTCTTTCAGCCGACCCATCGACAGGTCTCATCCGGATCCAGCATCAGGGAACGCCTAGACCGACAGGTGTCCGACTACATCGGGTTAACGGCTGATGTGGACGCTCTGAGGAGTGATGAACCCCTGGACTACTGGGTGGGCAGGCTTGACCTCTGGCCAGAGCTTGCCCAATTTGCAATGGAACTGTTGGCTTGCCCCTCGTCCAGTGTCCTGTCCGAAAGGACATTCAGTGCAGCAGGGGGGATCATGACCGATAAGTGCACTTGCCTAGTCACGACAGTGTTGACTACCTCACATTTATAAAAATGAATGAGGCATGGATCTCGGAGGAATTCAACACATGTGACCAGTAGACCATGTATATCTCTATAAACGATTTATTTAATCGAGCACACAGACCTTTTTTGTACATTTGGCTCACTTCCTTGTACAAAAAAAGCATACTGTACTATATGCCCGTACCCTCCTGTTTGAAGAGGTTGAGCGGTGTCATTATTTTGATGCACAGCAGGGAGTTGCTGATATTAGTGCTGCTGTCACTGCTCTCTATCTCGGTGCTGGTGTCAGTGCTCTCTCTCTATCTTGGTGCTGGTGTGGTGTCAGTGCTCTCGATCTCGGTGCTGGTGTCAGTGCTCTCGATCTCGGTGCTGGTGTCAGTGCTCTATATCATGGTGCTGGTGTCAGTGCACTCTATCACGGTGCTGGTGTCAGTGCTCTCTATCTCAGTGCTGGTCTCAGTGCTCTATATCACGGTGCTGGTGTCAGTGCTCTATATCACGGTGCTGGTGTCAGTGCTCTATATCTCGGTGCTGGTGTCAGTGCTCTATATCACGGTGCTGGTGTCAGTGCTCTATATCTTGGTGCTGGTGTCAGTGCTCTATATCACGGTGCTGGTGTCAGAGCTCTATATCACAGTGCTGGTGTGAGTGCACTCTATCACGGTGCTGGTGTCAGTGCTCTATATCACGGTGCTGGTGATAATCTCCTGTACCCTCTTCATAGCCTACCCTGACCTTTCCTCTCCTCCATTGCCTTCATGCGCTCGTGAGTCCTGAATTGTCAAAATTTCACAAATAAAAAAAGAATGCTTGTAGTTGTCGATCCCAGATTCACTTCATACATGTGTTATGTCAGTGGCCATGTGGTGGGACTATGTGTGCACAGCTAGTAAGTATTTTGTGGCTGAAAATATGACCTGTAGGTTTTTAAGGTTCGCCTGCCATTGAAGTCAATGGGTCCCGCCGCAAACTTTGTGGTTCGCAAACTTTTGGCCGCTCGTTAAACGTCCCGTTGGAAGTCCGTCCATCTCTAATTTTAATGATGCTTAAAGTGAAAAAAAAAAAGAGAAATATTCTTTAAATATCATGCCTGGGGGGTGTCTATAGTATGCCTGTAAAGTGGCACGTGTTTCCCGTGTTTAGAACAGTCCCTGAACAAAATGGCATTTCTAAAGGAATAAAAGTAATTTAAAACTGCTAGAGAAAAAATTAAAATTATTGAGAAAAACGGCATGGGTAACCCCCCAGTCCATTACCAGGCCCTTTGGGTCTTGTATGGATATTAAGCACCCAAATTAAAAAAAGAAAAGGCATGGGGCCCTATATACTCTGAACAGCAGTAAACAGGAGGTCCCAAGAAAGACAGGAACTTTAGATTTGTTCTTAAAGGGGTTGTAAAGACAATTTTTTTTTTTAAATAACAAACATGTTATACTTACCTCCACTGTGCAGCTAGTTTTGCACAGAGTGGCCCCAAACCTGGTCTTCTGGGGTCCCTCGGCGGCTGTCTCAGTTCCTCCCTGCATGAACTAACTACCCCCATGCGAGCTCTCTCGCATGGTGCTTAGTTCTTGCGGGCACACTTCTGTGATACGTCTGGTGGCTATAGCCGCTCACTGTATCACTCGATGCGTCATTGGATGTGATTGACAGCAGCGCGAGCCGATGGCTGCGCTGCTTTCAATCCATCCACTCTAGCCAATCAACGGCCAGGCTGAGCGGCGAAGAGAACATGGGGGGAGAGCGCAGCCGGTGAATGGGCTCAGGTAAGTAAAACGGGGGGGGTTTGGGGGGCCGGTATTGAAAAAACGCAAACCTTTACAACCCCTTTAAGTTGAATCTGTTTGTAATTTGGAACAGGTACATGTTGTAAGTGTAGCTCCAGCTACTATTTTTAAGATTTTTGGAAAACATAGGGAAGGGTTATCATCACCCCCGTAACATTTGTTTTGCTGTCTGTGCCCCTATTCAGAAGATTTCACCTCACTTTCTGTCCCAATGACAATTGGATTTAGAAAATTTGGGGTTTTTAGGGAAACAAGGATTGGTGATAAAGCATCAGTGGAGGAGACACCTTTTCCCATATTACAGGAAAAAATTTCCCTTCCTAGGGGTAGATTTCCTCTCACTTCCTGTTGTCTCCCTCCGATTGTAAGTAATCCAATCAGTCTTGTGATCCAAGACTGATTCATTTTTATGAAGGTGAGTCGATCAACCGATTCAGTGGACAGGCGCACTCTGTGATTGGTTACAAAGCCTCTAGCAGCACTGAATGTGCGTTCCAAAAGAACGCTGGATGCAGGACATGCCAGTAGCTCAATTGCATACTGTGCAAGCTCTGGCCAGTGATCCATTCTCAAGATCCAGTAACCCAGATGATTTTCGGTTGGAAAGGTCTCCAAGTCTGATCTTGCCCCTAGGCATTCCTGCACCATGTAAATTGGGCGCTGGCTGGTTGCTGGAACCGATCAGACCTTGGGGCTGCGGATTAAAAAATTGTCTGAACGCATCTGTCAGATGGCCACCTTCTCCACCGCTCCTTCTGTGACTGACCAAAGCCTCAGCAACACATTGTCTAGGACCAGGAATTTGTAACCTCCCAGGCTCTGGAAATGCATTGCACAAACCTTTCTGCAAGGCCTCCCGAAGACGTTTCATCCTCTGCTCCCTCTGTGACAGCTGGATAAGTTCCGCAACCTTACCCTTGTAACGTGGATCAAGGAAGGTTGCCAGCCAGTACTGATCCCTCTCCTTGATACCACAAATCCGAGGGTCCTTTCGCAGGCTTTTCAGGAGGCCATGCAGCATAGGTTTGCTGAGGCATTTGGTCCGGAGTCCTCTGGGTCACTAAGGATGACCTAATTCACAGCCATATCCTCCTAGCCATGTACAAGTCCATGGGTTTCTAGGGACTATAAACAATCCCTTGAAGACTGATGCTGATTGCTAGGCTCCACCTCAATGCTGACACAATCCTGTTCCTCTTCCTGTGTGATAGGTGGGCCCGCAGAAACACTGTCTGGATAAAGGGGGCCTTGAGAGGTCCTCCTCTTCCTCCCTCTGTTCTGCCCTGTCCATTATTCCACACAGCGTGTGCTCCAACAGGTAGACAAGAGTGACAGTATCACTGATGCATACACTGTCACTGCTCACCATCCTCGTGGCTTCCTCAAATGATCACAGGACAGTGTATGCATCCTTGATCATGAGCCACTGGCGTGGTGAAAAAAAGCCAAGTTCCGCTGACCCTGTCCTAGTGCCATATTCGCACAGGTACTCATTGCGTGTGCAGCCACTGCAGCATGGGCAACATTGAGTTCCATCTGGGCATGTCACCGATTAGGCGGTTCTTGGGCAGGTTTTATTCCTTTTAGAGGCCAGCAAGCCAAGCACTGGCATTATATGACTGGCGGAAATGCAGACAGACTTTCCTGGCCTGCCTCAGGAGATCCTGTAAGCCTGGTTACCTGCACAAGAACTACTGTACCACCAAATTAATGATGTGAGCCAAACAGGGAACATGAGTGAAGTGTCCCTGTCGGAGGGCGGAGAGGAGGTTGGTGCCATTGCCGCAAAGCACCATTCCTGCCTGAAGCTGACATGGTGTCAACTACCTCTGAGCCTGCCCAGTCAGAGCTGATAGAATCTCTGCCCCAGTGTGGCTCCTGTCCCCTAAGCACACCAGCTCAAGCACCACATCTTTTTGCCTGAGTGCTTGCGTAGCCCCTTTAACGCCTAATGAGCACCGCTGGTTCCAAGGACAAATCTATAGAGGAAGAGGCCATGGAGGAAGAAGAAGAGGAGGGGTTGGAGGAGAGAGGTGTGTCAGAATCACCACTTGTAGTATTTTGGAGGCGTGGTGGCAGAACAAGCTCCAACAATACTGCACCCTGTCCTGCATCCTTCCCAGCTGCCAGCATGGTCACCCGGTGCACCGTGAAAGATAGGATGTCCCTGCCCATGCTTGCTGGACCATGAGTCAGTGGTAATATGCACCTTACCACTGACCGCCCTGTCCAGCGAGGCCAAGACATTGCCTTCCACATGAAGGTAGAGAGCCGGAATCGCCTTCCGTGAAAAAATTGCATTTGGGAACCTGCCACTGAGGTACCGCACATTAGACAAATTCGCGAAAGGGCAGTGAGTCTACCAGCTGAAAAGGCAGCAGTTGGAGTGTTAGCAATTTAGCCACATTAGCATTCAGCCGCTAGGCATTTGGATGGCTGGGACCGAATTTCTTTCACTGGTTTAGCAACTGGGATAGGGAAATTTTCCTGCTACAATCAGACGTAGGTGTAACGATAGCAGATTGCCCGCAAGTACTTGGCACACCTAATTCTACACCTTCATTACTCTCAGTGCAGGTTTCTGAGAGAACTGAAGGTATAGTGGGGTTGGAGATCCCAGCTGATGAGGAGCAAGGAGAGCTCCACATTGTTCTTTGGTGTGGGTCTTTTAAGTACGCTTGCCAACGGACTGCATGGGAGTTCGAAATATGTCTGGTGAAGCATGTGGTGCCCAAGCGGCTGCTGTTTAGGCCATGCTTGATACGCTTCAGACATATGTTGCAATCAGCAATGGTGCCATCTGCTGCACATGTCTCAAAAAAGGCCCACACCAAAGAACTTTTGGAAAAACGCGCAGAGTCAGCACATGCGTAGCTCTGCGGTGTGATGCAGTCGGTTGGCTGCCCTTAAGCTGGCCCCTGGAGGGAATCCTGCCTCATTGGAGATGTGCCTCCACCTCATCCTCCTTCTCTCTCCTATCAGTCACCCACTTAGAGTCAGTGACCTCATCGTCCCCTCCCTCCTCGTCACTGGAGCAAACCTGGCAGTATGCTGCAGCTGAGGAAATATGACTGCCAGTTTGTTGTCCTTCGTGGACACTCCCTCTCTCTGGGCTCACATTACTGCCTTCCTCAATCTGGGTACCATCATCGGAGCCTTCTTCGGTCTGCACGAGATCTAGCTGCACAGGATACAGTACTAAATATTCTGCAGCTAACTGAATCAACTGCCTGCCTGTAGAATATTAGGAACAGAACAACAGGAACAATCTGCAGTGAGATCTAGCTAAACTGGATCAAATGCCTGCTTGAAGTAGATTACAAATAGTATAGCAGGAATGGTCTGCAGTGAGATCTAGCTAAACTGGATCAACTGCCTTTCTGAAGTAGATTAGAAACAGTACAGTATGAACGGTCTGCAGTGAGATCTAGCTAAACTGGATAAAATGCCTGCCTGAAGTAGATTAGAAATAGTACAGCATGAACGGTCTGCAGTGAGATCTAGCTAAACTGGATCAACTGCCTGTCTGAAGTAGATTAGAAACAGTACAGCATGAACGGTCTCCAGTGAGATCTAGCCAAATTGGATCAAATGCCTGCCTGAAGTAGATTAGAAATAGTACAGCAGGAACGGTCTGCAGTGAGATCTAGCTAAACTGGATCAACTGCCTGTCTGAAGTAGATTAGAAACAGTACAGCATGAACGGTCTCCAGTGAGATCTAGCCAAATTGGATCAAATGCCTGCCTGAAGTAGATTAGAAATAGTACAGCAGGAACGGTCTGCAGTGAGATCTAGCTAAACTGGATCAACTGCCTGCCTGTCAAAATTGTCCTGTTAGGCAGCCGGTTATGTTAGCCAATAAAAAATATCATATCAACCCATGGGGATGGTTAATACAGTACAATATTCTACTATAACTTCACTTTATAGTAGTCCTGATGACTTTTTTTAAATGTGCTGATCCCCTAGATGTGCTGTTTGGAATTTATTTTCAAAGATTTTTATTAGTAGCAGACAAATAACAGATATAGATAGTATAGTTCAAGTCTGAGCAAGTACAGATAACAGAAAACATCACGGTTTAGTAATATAGCAAAAACATATAAAAAAATAAGGGGGAGGCACAGAGATCGGTCAAGCCAACCTAGATTTTTAATTCCAAAAGGAATAGTCAAAGCCATAACAGAAGAGGGAGGGATGCCCTAAAACAAGAGGGCTAGTTAACAGGGTAACTCCATAGGTGGTGACCTCGGTACCAATTGAACATTTTGTACTATCTGACCACGTTACCTGTGGTAAACCATGAATAGGGAGGAAGGATTTGGGAGAAGGAGGGAAGAGGAGGAAAGAAGAAAGAAGGATAGGGTGAAAGACGGATAGGGTAGTTAGAAGGAGAGTGGTCAAGTGGTCTGCATGGGCCCAAGTCGTTAATTGTCATTTTCACTAAGAGACTGGGTAGGATCAAGGTTACAAGAGATGTTTCTCAAAGTCAGGGGGGAGGAAGTGATCTATCCATGGGTGCCATATTCTGAGGTGCTGAGGGATCCTGTCTCGGATTGTTGCTTCTATTTTGCTATGTATCATGGGTTGGGTGACTCTATTTTTCACTTCAGCAATGTTTAGGGTCGGTGTCTTCCAGGCTTTAGCAATTGTTTGCTTGGCTGCTGTGGTTAGTTGAAGAAGAACGGGCAATTAAGATCTGGTGTAATCTTGAGGTATAAAGTTTAATAGGGCAACAGAAGGGTCAGGGTCTAGATTTTGTACTGTTTGGAATTTAACTTTTACATGCTTTTTACAAAGAAATAACAATCTGATTTATGTAAACTTATACCATTTCTAAATATACATGTGCAAGTTTAAAGGAGTTCCATGGTTGCAGCATACAGTTTCATTTTATAATATCAGTATTATAATATAAATACATACAATAGTTATCAATGACAATATAATTAAGCTTACCTAAAAAATCACCCTTTATGTTGCGTGATCCTGGATTCCCTGCATGCTTTACAACATCTCCTCTGCTGTTTACTTGCAATTTTTAAGGACTACGCAGCTCCATGTCTGAATGGATAGACGAAGCTGCAGCTTGGCTCGGGTGCTTCCATAAGCTGCACATAAACATAGACTAGAGCAAGCCAAAAGCTAGTCTGGTGTAAATAAAATGTTACAAAACAATTCTCCTGCGCTTGTGTGCAGGGTCTGGGGATGTGTGGTGCGGTCAACTCTTTTTATATAATGCCAATGGCCTTGCTGCCCTCCTCAGAACAATGGATGTCCTTGGAACTGTAAAATATGAGAAAAAAGGAGGGTGCACCGACCAAGTGCATTACCAAAAATAATTTTAATATAAGTGAAAACAGCAATGGTTGTACTCACATACAAACATGGTAAATATGCATATCATTGCAAAAGCAATAGTGAACAGTTTCTCTCAAGTCTGTAGTAGGAGGTAGTGCACCACTGTCAGGCATCTCAATCTAGTGCCTTTAAGTCGAGACCCAATCCGGCTTTGTTTATGTCTCCGCCCAGCCGGCGGACCTGCTGGCTGGTCGCTCAGGTCTCCCGGTGGGTTAAAGTGGTTATAAAGGCTAAAGGTTTTTTTTACCTTCATGCATTCACATTGCACTGATTCCAGCATACTGAACATTAAAGGTTTATTATTGTTGTTATTTTAGCTTTATTGCAGTGTAAGGTTGGGAGTAGACGTGGAACAATTATAACTCCACGGAGGCACCGTCCCTAGTAAGTACAAGATTCAAATTAGAAAATAAATGGAGTGGGGCTTTGAATGTGCCTCGGTGGGGTGTAAATAATAATTTATAACACAGTTTTAAAAGAATATAGAAAATGATTTTACTAATGGGTAATTATAAATGCCCCACAATGATATAGGGGCCATGTAGCATTTTATCCACATGTATATATGTGTAGCGGCGGCTCCTGATGAGCAGGCGCAAAGTGTTTTTCAAAGTTAAAGTTATGCCTGAACTGCAGTTTGGTTTGGGTACAATTGTATAAATTTTGACTTCAGCATCAGTCTGACTGGTCTATGAGATGTTCAATTTAGCCACAGGGGGGCACGGTCTCTTCTGGCAGGCATGGAACTATGGTCTGGTTAGGTGTTTAAGTTACTCTCTCTTGGAGCCCACCCAGTGGGAGTGGCGCTCTCGCTGTGTTTTCTGGGAGAGGGTATTTAAGATGCGGACGTCATGTGGTTCGGGGGTTCCGGTCCAGAATGATGTACTGACTTCATGGTCCTGGTCCTCCTGACCAGCCCCCAGGAAGGCTGTGGCCTGGGGTGCGGATCCACCCGATTTTGATGTCTCTGGGCTGGCTAGTCCGAGGCAAGGAAACTAAAGGAGGATTCTGAGGTGGTTGGGTGCTGTCTCCAGTCTGGGAGAGACCCAGTGACTTCAAGCATTCCAGGGGAGGACTCTTCAGAAGAAGACCACGTACCGGTTGGTTTCTTAGTAAGAGCCTGGAAGGGCTGAAGTACCCAAGAGAATCCAGTCTCGTGGATATCGCCAAGCTGGCTGAGAGATCCAGGTATCCTACGAGTGTTCTTCAAGCTTACTTTCCTTACGTGTTCTACAACAATGTCTGTGGCAGAGACATTATCTTGTATGTTTTACAACAACGTCTGTGGCAGAGACTTGTTCCTGAGTAAGCACCTTGTTGGCTGCTAGGCCTTGTGAGAGAGGGACTGTCCAACTGAGTGAACATCCAGTTGGATGCAGTCAAAGTAAGCAAGTTCTTCAACATTTTGATTTTGGCACTAAGAGTACCTGAACTGCCTTTCCAATCCTCTGATCCCAATTTAAGAGACTGTTCATTGTCTACGTTTTGCAAATAAAATCCATTCAGGTGGATCTGTTGTCTGTCTCTCGAGTTACTGGACCATTTACCACGGGACACCCCTAGACGTGAAACGAGGAAAACAGAAGGTAACAGTAAGCCCAAATCTAACCAACAGCTCCTTCGGGGTAGTACTACATACCGTATTTTCCGGCGTATAAGACGACCTTTTACATGTAAAAAAATTGGCCAAAAAGCAGGGGTCGTCTTATACGCCGGGTCAGCCCCTCGGATGGCTGCTTGGTGTTCGGTAATACTGTATGTAGCTTCGGCTACATACAGTATATACCGCTGAGCCAATCCTGGTGAGCGATGTATTCAAATGAATACAAAGCCTGCTCGGATTGGAGTAACGACCTTTGCCAATCCGAGCAGGCTACTCTGTAGCCTGCTCGGATTGGCTTGGAGAGTCGGAGAGGCGCGGGCTGATGATGTTACAGCCTCTGCCAATCCAAGCAGGCTTTGTATTCATTAATAGAATACATCGTTCGCCGTGATTGGCTCCAGCAAATGCAGGAAGAAGGAAGAAATATGAAGCCTCGGAAGCCTCGAAAGCCGGGTCGTCTTATACGGTAAGTACAGTTTTAAAAGCGTTTTTGTCCTGTAAGATTAGGGGGTCGTCGCCTTATACACCGGCAAATACGGTATGTAATCCATATCCATATGTAATATCAATGTTTTACCCAAAATTACTTCATAATATAGCTAACTCTGTATCTTTAAGACATTTCCAATATTTACATGTTTTTTGTGCTGCTTTAAAGGCCCTGACAAAGTGGGGTTTCCCGCAAAGCTCGTAGGCCATAGTCTTGACATCTTACACCAGGACCTGCACACCCTGGACCAAAGAAACAGTAAACTGTACTCTTTCTCAGGCTGTAATATGTTTTAAAGTCCCCATACATGGATGACAAGTAAAGCTATATTCTCTTAAAAACTGTTATAAATGATTATTTACACCCCACTTAGGCACATTCAAAGTCGCACTCCACTTCTTTTTGAATTGAAATGGAGTGAAATTTGGATCTTTTAATTTTATTATATTTTTTGTTATTAACATTTATTGAAAATAGCTTCTTTTTATCTCCAGAAAAATGTTAAGTAAAACTGAGCAGACAGTGGAAAGTCAGTTGCCTTTAGTGTGTATTGCTCTCATTTGGAGTCATTTGCTTATTTCCAAAGAGCTGTTTGCAAACAGTTGAGAAAGTTTACTAAATTGCTCAGAATTACTACACCATTGACAGCGCATAAAGCCAAACACCTGCACGTAGGCAGCTCTACAGGACTGCAGAGATAAATAAAGAACTTTTCAGACCTTTTACAGCACAGGCTGTGCTTTATCCTGAATCGAGAATCCCCCCTGCTGGTCTGTGAACAAACTGTCTTTATGTCCGTATGGTTCCCTTTTTAAACTCAGTCAGCAGCACAGAACCACAACCCTCAAAGCCAGCTCCAGATAGAAAACTGGGAATTCAAAAAGGAAATCAGCCAAATTAAGCTGATCCCCGTACGCAGGCAGCCATCAAGTCTTATCTTAAAAGTTTTTCTTACAAGAAATCAAACTACAATATTAGCACAAGCTTGTTCTTAAGCATTACGCTCTAATGTTAATACACAGGAGGAGCAGTGTAGGTTTGCTACAGCAAATGCTCTGAGCGAGCACAGCAAATATTTAAATAATTCAGTTTTTTTAATCAAGTAAAATGTAATAGGTGTCTGTTACACAATACGCCAGTGCTTATTACGTTAAAAGTCTTCTGTATAGTGAATTCTACATTTCGGTCCTTGATATGAAAAAATGGTACGCCCAGGATCGGACTCAAACAACTACAACCAGCAAAGGATATGAGAGGAACAGCTCTTCTGAATCCCTGGCTGGATTACTTGGTGGCCCAACTACAGCATATGCTGGGCAGCCTTTTGTGGGTGATAGAGGAAGACAGTGTATACAGAGAGTCCACTCTTTTGGTTATACTCACCTTTACAGGTGAAAAGTACAGCATTTCTTAAAACCCAGTAAGGCTTTTCCAATGTATGGATTAATGCATAATGTCTGGGCTAAGGTAAAACAACACCAACATGTTACGGGACACACTACATTCAGCCCCCTGGAAAAATCTGACTTAATTGCAACATGTAATACAATGCTCACAGGCACATGGTATCACACATTTGCATCATATTTTCCAGTCTCAATATTGCCTGTCCCTCACATATGTATTTCTATTATATACAATTGCAACACGTGATTAGAGCCCAAGAATCCTTGGAGACCCCCTACTATGTCGCCAACTCCCATATTTAACTATATGCAGCAAGGGTCCTCCACTCAGGGCTTTATCTCACGCTGTTACACAATGCGACTTACTGAATATCTGGAAAACTACCCATGTACAGTCCCAGAGAAGTGGGAAGCTGATGTTGGTACTATTTTGGGTAAACAGTGGGAGGAAGCACTAGAGTCGGTCCACAGCTGCTCCTTAAACCTATTCAGTGGCTATCTCAATTATACATCCTACTCAGGGTAAACCACACCCCTCCTAAACGCCGTGCTCTTGGTTTACGGCCAGATTCAATCTGCAGCAGATGCAGTAGGGACCATGGAGATCTTGTGCACATGCTTTGGCGCTGCCCTAAACTTTATCGATACTGGGATACTATAACTACAACCATTAATGGAGTCATGGGCATCCGCAACTGGAAATTGCCCCCTCTGGAATTGTCAAGAAGGTGTTGCAGTCAGTGGCATCGCTATGGGGGGTGCGGCCTGCAACCAGGTGACACCCTCCAGAGGGGTGACACCAGGGCCGCCACTACACAGTGCACTATATACAGTGGAGTGGTGCGAGGGAGGCTGCCTGTAACTCTCCCCAGTCAGTGAAGCTAACCCTCGGGGATCTTCAATATTTCCTTCAGCCGGGGTTGGTGGGTGAAGCTGGGGGTGTGGCTGCCTCCTCCACTCCTCCCACAGACTTCTTTACTTTTGCTGATCCCATGGCTGAAGAAGGAGAAAGAGGCGAGGACACAGCAGCCTCAAGTGTCTTCATCTGCATCTGCATGTTATAAGGTACTGAAAACTGTCACTGGATAGATCCTTAACCTGCCCTACCACCCCAAACTGCCCTATACCATCCCAACCTGCCCTATAATACCCCAACCAGCCTTATACTACCCCAACCTGCCCTATACCACCTGAACCTGCCCTTTACCACCCTAAACTTCCCTATACCTCACTAATCTGCCCTATACCTCACTAACCTGCCCTATACCTCACTAACCTGCCCTATACCAACCTAACCTGCCCTATATCACCCTAATCTGCCCTATACCTCACTAACCTGCCCTATACTACCCCCAACCTGCCATACACTACCCCAACCTACCCTATACCACCCCAAACTGCCCTATACTACCCCAGCCTGCCCTATACCTCACTAACCTGCCTTTACCATCCTAACCTGCCCTATACCTCACTAACCTGCCCTATAACTTCCCAACTTGCCCTATACCCCCAACTTGCCCTATACCCCCCAGCCTGCCCTATACCACCCTAACCTGCCTTATACCTCACTAACTTGCCCTATACCACCCCAACCGGCCCTATACCTCACTAACCTGCCCTATACCACCCTAACCTGCCCTATACCACCCCAAACTGCCCTATACCTTACTAAACTGTCCTATACTACCCCCAACCTGCCCTACACGACCCCAACCTACCCTATATCACCCCAAACTGGCCTATGTCACCCCAACCACCTGCCCTATACCACCCCAGCCACCTGCCCTATACCACCCCAAACTGCCCTATACTGCCCTGAACCTGCCCTATACCAGCCCAACCTGCCCTATACCCCCCAAACTGCCCTATACCCCCAAACTGCCCTATACCTCACTAACCTGCCCTATACCTCACTAACCTGCCCTATACCAACCTAACCTGCCCTATATCACCCTAATCTGCCCTATACCTCACTAACCTGTCCTATACTACCCCCAACCTTCCATACACTACCCCAACCTACCCTATACCACCCCAAACTGCCCTATACTACCCCAACCTGCCCTATACCTCACTAACCTGCCTTTACCATCCTAACCTGCCCTATACCTCACTAACCTGCCCTATAACTTCCCAACTTGCCCTATACCCCCCAACTTGCCCTATACCCCCCAGCCTGCCCTATACCACCCTAACCTGCCTTATACATCACTAACTTGCCCTATACCACCCCAACCGACCCTATACCTCACTAACCTGCCCTATACCACCCTAACCTGCCCTATACCACCCCAAACTGTCCTATACCTTACTAACCTGTCCTATACTACCCCCAACCTGCCCTACATAAACCCAACCTACCCTATATCACCCGAAACTGGCCTATGTCACCCCAACCACCTGCCCTATACCACCCCAGCCACCTGCCCTATACCACCCCAAACTGCCCTATACTGCCCTGAACCTGCCCTATACCCCCCAACCTGCCCTATACCTCACTAACCTGCCCTATACCTCACTAACCTGCCCTATACCACTCTAACCTGCCCTATACCACTCCAAACTGCCCTATACCTCACTAACTACCCCAACCTGCCCTATATCTCACCAACCTGCCTTTACCACCCTAACCTGCCCTATACCTCACTAATCTGCCCTATACCTCACTAACCTTCCCTATACCACCCTAACTAGCCCTAAACCACCCTAACTGGACCTATACCACCCAAACTGCCCTATACCTCACTAACCTGCCCTATACCTTCTCAACTTGTCCTATACCCCAACTTGCCTTATACCCCTCAACTTGCCTTATAACCCCCAACCTGCCCTATACCACCCTAACCTGCCCTATACCTCACTAACTTTCCCTATACCACCCGACCTGTCCTATAGCACCCCAACCTGCCCTATATCACCCCAACCTGCCCTATACCACCCCAACCTGCCCTATACCACCTTAACCTGCCCCATACCACCCTAGCCTGCCACTATATCACCTTATACTACCCTAACCTGACACTATACCACCCTATACTTTCATTTACAAGGACTGGTTTGGAGTGCACCCCGTGACCATTCACTGCCTGCAGTGCGCTGGGCAGGATACATGGGGGGTGACACCATGTTTTACCACATCAGGTGAAACCAACCCTAGTGATGCCACTGGTTGCTTTTGCCAGTTGCAGTGTCCCCCACCGCTGCCGCAGACTTTTTGAGTGAGTCTGCCACTGCTCTCTGTCCTGACACATCTGATGTCCCTCCCTCACCCCAGCCCGGCCATTGAATGAGATGGCTTGGCCGCTCGGGCCTCCAGTGATTGGCTGCCTGCCTGTATATGTGTTGTGTAGATCTGGCCGGTGCCGCCCACTAAGTCAAGTCAATGGCTGAGCCGCCGAGTGATATGTTGCCAGTGCCTACTACTCATCATCACATCACAGGAAATCCTGACCTGAAGTGAGTGGCATATAAGCAACAGAAGAAGAACCACAGGTAACAGCAGTTAGGAGGAGCATTTTCATTTATATATTACTGGAAAGATATGTCTGTGTATGTTATAAGAGTTAATTAATCTTCTTCACTTTGTATTGGAAATTACTCCTGCATTTCATTGCCATATTTTGATCTTGATGAAAACAGCCTATACAGACTGTATATATGGCCACAACAGATGTATTGCAATACATTGCAATTAAACAAGATGTACATTCTCTAGGCTATATGTATATGGGCAAGGACTGGTATGCCTGGCCTGGGTAATTTCCAATACAAAGTGAAGCTAAATTATCTCTTTTATAACACATACCACATATAACATATACTGTATATCTTTCTACTGGAAAGATACAGTATATAGGTTATATAAGAGATAATTCAGGTTCACTTTGTATTGAAATTACTCAGGCCAGGCGTACCATGTCCATATGAATATAGCCTAGAGAATGTACTTTTTATATTGCATAGGCGACCTTAAAATGATGCCCCCCCCAAAAAAGTTCTATGGACACCCATGAATGGAGTGTTTCAAACAGCTATGGCACTTGATCCTAAACGATGTGTACTGGGTATATTAGATGAAGTGGTGCAAGACCCATATATTAGGGAGTCTAAAGCGGGAGTCCACCGGGACTCCGCATTTTTTTTTTTTTTTTAAAGCCAACAGCTACAAATACTGCAGCTGCTGACTTTTAAAATAGTGACACTTACCTGTCCAGCGCGCCCGCGATGTCGGCACCCGAAGCCAATCGCTAGGTCGTCTGTCGGGTCCTGCCGCCGCCATCTTGGGTATGGGAATCAGGAAATGGAGCCTTTCGGCTTCATTTCCCGGTTCCCTACTGCGCATGCGTGAGCCGCGCGGCGCAATCCGGACGGTCCCCGCTGCCTCTGGGAACTGTGTGTTTCCCAGCAGGCAGCGGGGCACTTGCGCAAAGGGGCGGGCAGTTGCGGAAAGGGGCGTAATCTACGCCCCTTTCCGCAGACAGCTATCCCGGAAGTGGGTGCAGTTACCTGGATTATCCAGGTAACTGCACCCCCCTCCCCCCTGGAAAGGTGCCAATTGTGGCGCCGGAGGGGGGGGGGATTCCGATGAGCGGAGGTCCATTTTAGGGTGGACCTCCGCTTTAAGGGAGGCAGTTTCCAGGGCCCTTTTTCAAGCTTGCAAGCTTATCCTGTTATTTTGGAAATCTATGACTATGCCCACTCCCCAAGCCTAGAGCATATAGGCGTGACTCAGAGGTATAAATGGCTGATTTTTCAACACCATGGGTGCCTGGCTAAATATGACAAAGTGTGGGGAGGTTGGCTAGCTACACCCGGGTTGACACCAATAGACCTGGTGATAGATAGACTCCTGCTTTGAAACACGGGTTGAACTTGTAGAACCTCTTGGGATCCATGGCAGGATGAGACGGGATATACAATGTGTACAGGCAATACTAACTTACCCTCTATGGTTGAGTGGATGTGGTAATAGCAAGGACGTAGATAAGGGGGGTTTGGGGTTTCTGAACCTCCCCAGATCAGAGATATGTTTGTCAAAAAAAGGGAGCTTTACACTTGTCCCCATCCAGTCCGTAATTGTCAATGGATGGGAACAAGGCAAGCTCCTATATTGATCCAGCTGCTGCCGCTGTCATCCTCCCCCTCCTCCCTCATCTCTTCAGGCCAGGCCGCTTTAGATCTCAGCTCATCTCAGCTCAGGCAGGGAGCGGGGTGCTCCTCTGACATTTATAGTCGGCTTGGGCAGGGGGCGGAGCCGTCAGCTGACACTACAGCTCGGCTTGGATGGGGCAGGCCGCTGACAACTCAGCTCAGGTAAGGGTGCAGGGCGATTCGCTGACATTTATGGTCGGCTGGTGCAAGGGACGGGGAGTTCCGCTGACCCCCGCTGCTGTACAAATTTCAAATGTACTGCAAGGAGGTGGAGCAGGAGGAGAAGACCAATTCCTGCCCTCAGTGCCTGGCCTGCACCAGATTATTAAGGTCAGTGCATGACAGCTCCAAAAAGAATTTGCAGAGGGTCACTGAGGGAAGTAAGGACCCTAAGATAAGGGTGATCCACCTGCAGTCTCTAATTATCTCCTGTTGTCAGTCTGCAGTCTCTGGGTAGACAGTACAAATACAGTACACTTTAATACAGTAGGAATCAGAGGGCCCTGCTCTTTAGAGCTTACAATCTAAGAGGGAAGGCCAAGGGATACAAGAGGAAATAACTGTGGGGGTGTGCTGATGGAGAAGATAAATGTACAGTTGTTAGGTGGGGGCCAGATAGGCTTCTCTGAAGAGATGAGTTTTCAGGGATCGTCTGAAAGTGGATAAAGTAGGAGAAAATCGGACAGACTGGGGTAGAGCATTCCAAAGGATGGGAGAGGCTCTGGAAAAGTCCTGAAGGCAAGCATGGGATGAGGTGACAAGGAAGTTTGAGAGCAGGAGGTCTTGGGGGGAGCGAAGAGAACAATTAGGTTGGTATTTTGAGACTAGGTTAGTGATGTAGCCTGGGGGCCAGGTTGTGGATGGATTTGTAAGTTATAGTTAGTATCTTGAATTTAATTTGTTGGTTGAGTGGCAGCCAATGGAGAGATTGGCATTGGCTGTTTTCTGTCCGCAGTCTGATTATCTCCTGTTGTCAGTCTGCAGTCTCTAAATATCTCCTGTATTCTGTCCACAGCTCCTGATTATCTCCTGTTCTCAGTCCGCTGTCTCTAATTATCTCCAGTTGTCAGTCCGCAGTCTCTAAATATCTCCTGTTGCAGTCCACAGTCTCTGATTATCTCCTGTTGTCTGTCTGCAGTTTCTGATTATCTCCTGTAGTCTGTCCGCAGACTCTGATTATCTTCTGTTGTCTGTCTGCAGTCTCTGATTATCTCCTGTAGTCTGTCCGCAGTCTCTGATTATCTCCTGTAGTCTGTCCGCAGTCTCTGATTATCTCCTGTAGTCTGTCCACAGTCTCTAATTATCTCCTGTAGTCTGTCCGCAGTCTCTGATTATCTCTTGTACTATGTCCACAGTCTCTGATTATCTCCTGTAGTCTGTCCACAGTTTGATTATCTCCTCTAGTCAGTCCGCAGTCTCTGATTATCTCCTGTAGTCTGTCTGCAGTCTCTAATTATTTCCTGTAGTCTACAAAAAACACAGTCCCTTCCAGCGCTAATATGTCTTCCAAGGTGTGGAGCAACAGATGTCAGATAAAATGGTGGTGTGAAAGGTATATATGGTATCCAAAACTGGGTGGATGCTGCCTTCCTCAGATGGGGTAATCCGAAAGGAACTACAAGAAAAACAGAAATGGAAGGTGTGCACACCTAGTGCATTACCAAAGATAATTTAAAATGGAGGTCCACCCTAAAAAACATTTATACATTAAAATTGTATTTGAAATACATTTAAAAACATAGAAAAAAATGTTTTACTTACCAGAAACTCCTGTTGCTAGGCAGTCTTCCTAATCTGCCTCTTCCTAGTCCGCGGAGCTGTTCACTTCCTCCTCTTTGGCAAGCTCCCCCCGTTGTCTTCTGGGACCTGTGTGTGTCCCAGAAGACAACGGGGCCATTCGCAAAGCGCCGCATGCGCAGTAGGAACGGGCAGTGAATCCACAAGGCTCCACTACGGCTTTCCCTTAGTTGCAATGGCGGCGCCAGCACCCAATCCGATGGACGGATCGGCCTCAGGAGGCCGTCATCGTGGGTTCACTGGACAGGTAAGTGCCCTTATTAAAAGTCAGCAGCTACAGTGTTTGCCCAAAGACTATTCTTGGTTGTTAATTCTGAACAATACATGATCCTTGAAAGAGCTGATCACATTGACCTGCGGAGACAGACTATCTGGTCACCTAGGCTGCCTTAAGTGTTATGTTAATTAACATGTTAATTATAATTGTCTTTTAAGTTGTTGATAGAGGGGAGGGGGAGTATCCAGGAGCCAGCCCTACATTGTTATCTAACCCCTTGTGTTAAAAGTGTATAAAAAGGCTGTATTCTGTCCAATAAATGATTCAAGATTCTACAAGCTATTTTCGGCTAGACTTGTATTCAATGCAGCTATAATAATATATCTCTCTGATGGTCAGATTGGAGGAAGCGGTATTACTGACGGAAGCACTCAGCAGAGTGTGGGATAGGATCTGTCACACCTTCCATTCCTGTTTTTCTTGTATTTCCTGTTGTCTGTCCACAGTCTGATTATTTCCTGTAGCCTGTTCGCAGTCTTTGAATATTTCCTGTAGTCTGTCCGCAGTTTCTGATTATCTCCTGTAGTCTGTCCACAGTCTGATCCTGTAGTCTGTCCGCAGTCTCTGATTATCGTCTGTTGTCTGTCCGCAGTCTCTGATTATCTCCTGTAGTCTGTCCACAGTCTCTGATTATCTCCTGTAGTCTGTCTGCAGTCTCTAATTATCTCCTGTTGTCTGTCCACAGTCTCTGATTATCTCCTGTTGTCTGTCCGCAGTCTCTGATTATTTCCTGTAATCCGTCAGCAGTCTATGATTATCAATTGCTGTCCGTCCGCAGTTTTTGATTATCTTCTGTAATCCATCCACAGTCTCTCCTCCACTACCTTTAAACCCTTCCCACAATAATTTTGGCCACATCCAATTTTCCCTGGCATACACCTCATTCTCAAGTTCAAAAGTTGAGAGGTATGTTTTGTATGTATGAACTGTTTTTAACGTACAAGGCTATGTCCAGATCCGTGAAAACGGATATTAATTGACATTAACGGACAATGTCAGTCAAGGTCCGATCAATTTTATTTATTTATTTTAATCTTTATTTAAATTTTTTTCCATACAAAGAATATAAAACATAATATACATATATATGCACCCTACTCCCACCCCCTCCCCCCTCCTATAGCCCTACTACCTCATCATATTTCTTTGTTAATTTAAACGATTTCCATTGTTCCCATTTCTTTTGGAATTTCTTTTTCCCACTCTCCTCATCCTCTTCACATCCCTCCATTCTATACATATCCTCTACTTTTCCTTTCCATTCCCTCAATTTTGGGGCTTCCACCTGTCTCCAATTTTTTGGAATCAAGCTCTTTGTTACGTTTATTAAATTCCCTATGAGGCCTTCTTTATCCTTTTTGAGTTGGGGTGTCTGTACCATGAAAGAGACATGTCCATGGGTTTTCTAGTACCTGAGTTCCTGTTATTGTTTTTATTAAAGTTAGTATTTCTCTCCAGTACTTTCTAATTTTTGGGCATTCCCACCAGATATGTGCCGCACTCCCTTGCTGTCCACATCCTCTCCAGTACGTTCCGAGTTGCCCTTCCTGGTATCTCCTCATCTTGTCTAGTGTCCTATACCACCTAGCAAGACTTTTGTAATTTATTTCTATTGTATTAAGATTTTTCGATGTCCCGTGTGTTAGGTGCAAGATTTTTTCTATATTCTGTTTCTCCCCTCGTGGCCCTATTTCTTCTTCCCATTTTTATATATATATAGGTACCTCTGTCTCATCCACTTCTCCCAGCATCTTATATATCTGTGAGATATTTACTCTTATTATTTTCCCCTCACACATCCGCTCTAAGACGTTAAGATCTTCTCCACTTCTCAATAGTTGTGGCAATGATGAGACAAAATGTCTGAGCTGGAGGTACCTCCATCCATCTATATCCATATACTACTGTAGTGTTTCTAACGTGTTTATTTTACCCGCGTTTATTATGTGCCTCAATTGAATATCTTCTCTTCTAATCCAGTGTCCTCCCATAGTGCTCTTCCCCGGTGGAAATAAGTTGTTTTCTTTTAATGCCATTAATGGGGAGTTGTATTTCCACTTATTATGTTTGTGAATTCCATCCCATATTCTAAAAACGTTTTTTGTGAGTGCAAGTGTTGTTGGTCCAAGGGATCTGTGTTTTGGGGGTATCCAAATTTCCTTTCCTAATCGTGTCTCTGCGGAACTGTGTTCTATTGCCACCCATCTCTTTTCATTATCTAATTTTGTCCACTCCACCACCCGTGTTAATACTATAGATTCATAATATTTCTTAAAATCCAGTATTTTAGACCTCCCCTCTCTTTTCCCAGTTGTAATACCTTTAAGGCTATTCTAGGCTTCTTATTTTTCCAAATGAGCTTAGTTATTAAATGTTTAATAGTATTAAAATAGACTGGAGGGATATATATCGGTAACATCTGTAACTTGTATAATATTTTTGGTTGTATGATCATCTTGAGGGCATTTATCCGGCCAAACCAGGACAATGGTTTCATCATTATTTTTTTCGTATCTTCTCTTACTTCATCCAGTAGGGGGATATAGTTTATCTCATAGATTTTCTTTAATGAGGCTTCCAACTTTATACCTAGATATTTAATTTCCTTCTTCCATAGAAAGGGAAATTCACCCTTAATATGCTGTTCTTTCCTACTGCTCGTGTTGACATTTAACACCTCCATTTTTTTTTAGTTTATTTTAAAGTTTGATAAATCTCCATACTGCTCGATACGCTTTACCAAGTTTGGCATGGAGATTCTAGGTTTCGTCACGTAAAATAGGACATCGTCCGCAAATGCAGCTACCTTATGTACCTCTTCCCCAAGCTCAATTCCTCCTATATCAGGGTTTTTCCTCACTGTCTCCAACAGTGGTTCCAAAGTCAACACGAACAGTATGGGTGACAGTGGGCAGCCCTGTCTAGTCCCATTGTACATTCTAAAGGGGTCAGACAAATTACCATTTACCCTTAACACTGCCATTGGACACTCATAAAGTGTCTTTATCCAGCTCAGGATTCGGGTACCAAATCCCATTTCTTTCAACGTGCCCAGCATGAATCCCCAGTCTACTCGGTCGAAAGATTTTTCTGCATCTATTGACAGAAGCAGACTGGGGATTCTGCTCTCTTGGGCTTTCTGGAGAAGCAATAGTGTCCTCACTCCATTACCCCTTCCCTCTCGGCCCCCCACAAACCCCACTTGGTCTGGGTGGACCAAGTTCGGGACTAATTTTTTCATTCTAGTAGCTAATATTTTTGCAAATAATTTTATATATTTTATTATTTAACAATGAGATTGGTCTATAGTTTGAACATATCATACCCTCACTCCCTTCTTTCAATATTGTGGAAATAATTGCTAGAGTGGCTTCCTTACCCAAACCATGTTTTATACCTAGGCCATTAAAATATGCACATAACCTTGGTGACAAAATTTCCCTGAATTTATTATAGTATTCTATTATATAACCGTCCGGGCTCGGGCTTTTCCCTCCTGTTGTTTCTTTTATTGCTTGGTTTACTTTGGATGCTGTTATAGGGGACTCCAATTCCTGTAATATTTCCTGTGATAACGTAGGGACCTTGGCGTTTATTATATATTCTTTGATTTTCCCCTTTCTGATGTTCTCTTGTTGTTCTGTCTCCTTTTTTCTGACCCAATATAATTGCTCGTAATATTCTCTAAATACCTCCGCTATATCTTTAGTCTTATACTTAATCTCATTATTTTTATCTAATATTTTCTCAATATAATTTTTTGCTTTCTTTTTCCTCAATACCCTAGCTAAGCTCTTACCATTCTTGTTTCCCAACATATATCGCTCTTTCGCTAAGGTCCGATCAATTAAGATCCGTTTTGAAGAAATCCTTATCTCTGAAGTTTATTGACGGACATAGCTCCATTAATCTTGACCGTAGGGTTATTACGCCACCTTCAGGAGAAGACTAGGCAGAACATGTAATACATGTGAAAAACAACAGAACTGTATAGTTCTGCCCAGGGGGTGGTCTCTCTGGTAATAACCCCTCAGCCTGCTTCCTGCAGCTCGGTACGTCAACAAGCAGTATAACGTAAACTAATAGGAGGGGAGGGTGCTGTGTACATCAATGAACTTCAGAGAAAAGGATTTTACGGTGAGTACAAAAATCCTATTTTCTCTTTCATTCATTGACGGACACAGCTCCATTAATCTTGACCGTAGGGACATCCCGAAGCAGTGTCATAAGGAGGGGTGGGAACAGCAAACATAACCTCATCTTGTCTAGTGTCCTATACCACCTAGCAAGACTTTTGTAATTAATTTCTGTTGTATTAAGATTTTTCGATGTCCTTGATGTATTGACAATCCAATGCAACTTTCTGTAACAAGAAGAAAGTGTAAATTACAACATTACACGGCCGCCTGCAAAACTTTGCAACCAAAGCAAGCATCAGAAGATGCACTTACATCAACTTTGTAGAACTTTGTGAAAGTGTGAACAGAAGACCAAGTCACCTCCTTACACACCTGAGAGACTGACGTTTGATGTCGGAAGGACCAAGATGTCCCAATTGCCCTGGTGGAATGGGCTGTGACAGGAAAGGGGGGCACCTGCCCCTTCAAGGCGAAGCCTGGACCACGATCTGTCTGATCCACCTGGAAATTCTGGTCGAGGAGACCAGCAGCCCTTTTTTCGGACCAGCCAATGAAACGAACAGAGAATCTGACTTCCAGAAGGGAGCTGTGGCAGACAGATGTACCCTTAGAGCCCGGACCATGTCCAGGGAATGGTAGACCACCTCCTTAGGATGTGTTGGTTTAGGACACAGAAATGGTGACACAATGGGGGTTATTTACAAAAGGCAAATCCACTTTGCACTGCAAGTGCACTTGAAAGTGCACTGAAAGTGCACTTGGAAGTGCAGTCGCTCTAAATCTAAGGGGTAGATATGAAATGAGTAGAAGCTCTGCTGATTTTATCATCCAATCATGTGCAAGTTAAAATGCTGTTTTTTATTTTGCTTGCATGTCCCCCTCGGATATACAGCGACTTTACTTCCAAGTGCACTTTTAGTGCACTTTCAAGTACACTTGCAGTGCAAAGTGGATTTTCCTTTAGTAAATAACCCCCAATGTCTTCACTGAGATGGAAGGCCAAAACCACCTTCGGCAGAAAAGAAGGTTGTGGACGCAACACCACCTTATCCCTGTTGATAACCAGATAGGATGACTTGCAAGACAAGGCTGCCAGTTCAGAAACCCTCCTGGCAGATGTAATAGCCACTAGAAAGACCAATTTCTGAGAAAGAGTCAACAAGAGAATTTCCCTGATGTTCTCAAATGGCGGTTTCTGAAGCGCCGATAGCAGAAGGTTCAGATCCCACGGAGGTAGGGGTGGACGCACCAAAGGGACTACATGCCGGACCCCTTGCACAAAAGTGCTCATCAATGAGTGGTCGTTGGAAAAAAACAGCCAAGGCTGATATCTGACCCTTGATGGTGCTCAAGGCCAACTTCTGGTCCACTCCACATTGTAAGAACAGTAGGATCCTGGGCACCGAATAGGTGCATGGACGCCACCCCATCTCCTCACACATGGAGATATAAGCTTTCCACGTACGATGGTATATCTTCTGAGAAGAAGATTTTTGTGCCCTCAGCATAGTTTAAATTACCAGGTCCGACAGACCTCGGTTTCTTAGCACCTGGCTTTCAACAGCCATGGCGTTAAAACCAGCGACGGTAAAGCAGAATGGAGTATTGGACCTTGTGACAGAAGGTCTTCTCGCATCGGCAACCGCCAAGGAGCATCCACCAACAGGCGTACCAGGTCGGCGTACCAAGGACGCCAAGGCCAATCTGGGGCAATCAGTATTACTGGAATCCCCTCGGCCTCCACTCTGCGGAGCAGACATGGTAACAGTTTGAGCGGAGGGAAGGCGTAAACTAGCCGGTACTGCACCCAAGGAGCCACTAACGTGTCTGACACATCGGCCCAAGGATCTCTTGTCCTGGACACGAACCTCCGTACCTTTTGATTGAGCCAAGAGGCCAAAGATCCACATCTGGTATGCCCCACCGAAGGCAAAAAAGCCTGAACACCTCCTGATGCAGTGACCATTCTCCTGGGTCCAGCATCTGGCAACTTAGATAGTCCGCCTGCCAGTTTTCTACTCCCGGGATGTATATGGCTGACAGGGCCGGTACATGTCACTCTGCCCACCTAAGGATGTGAGTGACCTCCCGTACTGCAGCCGAGCTTCTATTTCCTCCTTGATGGTTGACATATGCCATCGCCGTGGTGTAGTCTGACTGGATTCTGATCGGACGACCTCGTAATCTCACTGACCATGTGGAGAGGCATAGCTTGATCGCTCGAAGTTCGAGCACATTGATCTGCAGCTGGGATTCTTCCCTCGACCAGAGGCCCTGAGTCGATTTTACTCCCAGTACTCCACCCCAGGCGGTCAGGCTGGCGTCCGTTGTGATCACTGTCCAATGAAGAAGCAGGAACGATTTACCGGACCGAAGGGCCGGAGATCTCAGCCACCAGAGAAGAGAGTCTCTGACTAACTGGCTCACCCGAATCTGCCGACCCAGGGATAACGGAGATTTGTCCCATTTTGACAATATCTCCTTCTGCAAGACTGGTGTGAAATTGGGCATACGGTACCACCGTGAAAGAGGCAACCATGAGGCCCAGAACTCGCATGCAGAAACGCAGCAACGACCACCTGCGGTTCATCAACAGATTCACTACAGCTCTGAGAGACTGCAGCTTGTCTGAAGGGAGAAACACTCTTGCTTCTATGGAGTCCAGCAGTAGGCCTAGGTACTCCAGGCACTGGGTCGGCACTAACACTGACTTTTTGAGGTTCAACACCCACCCAAATTCCTATAGGGTTTGCATGGTGATCGCCACATTCTCCCTTAATTCTGAGGTGGAAGCTCCTCTCAGAAGGAGATCATCTAGGTAACCCACGATTGCGTTCCCATGTTGAGGCAACAATGGCAAAATTGGAGCCAATACCTGAAGCCAGGCCAAAGGGGAGAGCCACAAACTTGTAGTGGTCTTCCCCTACTGCAAATTGCAGAAACCTCTGATGCCTGAGGCATATGGGTATGTGCAGGTACGTGTCCTGGATATCCAGAGACCCCAGGGAGTCCCCCTGATGGAGTGCAGCAACTACAGAGCGAACTGATTCCATTCTGAACCTCTGTACTTTCACAAAGCAATTGAGGGCTTTTAGGTCCAGGATTGGACGTACCCCTTCCTTTTTGGGGACTACAAACAGATTGGAATAGAATCCCTGAAACCTTTCCCTTTCCAGAACAGGCACTATCACCCCGCGGCTGAGCAGGTCCCTTACTGCCCCAAACAGGGCCTACCGGCGAGCCGGGAGTAAGGGTAGACTTGAGGGAAAGAATCTGTTTGGTGGCCAAGAGAGGAACTCTTTCTTGTAGCCCGATAAAATCAGTTCACAGACCCATTGGTCGGACAGCCGAGAGGCCCACCGAGCTGCAAACTCCCGAAGGCGACCCCCAACCCGTGTATCAGGCAGGGGGCAAACCTTCATGTGGTAGCACTTTTGCTCGCAGGCTTGCTGGATTTGCGAGGCCAGGGACGCTTCTGTCCCTCAGTAGTCGCCCTGTTGGACTGGGAATGTTTAACCGAGGTCCGGGCGAATGAAAAAGCCTCTTTTGAGCAGAAAAGGAGGGCCCTTGCCTGCGGCGTAGCTCCTTACCCTTCTTGGACTGTGGGAGCAACGTGCTTTTCCCACCTGTGACATTCTTAATAATGTCATCCAAGGAGGCTCCAAATAGCCCCTCACCAAGGAAGGGTAAATCTGTCAAGGCTTTTTTCAATGTCTGGTCTGTAGACCAGCATTTCAGCCAGATCAGGCCCCGCAGCACCACTGCGGATACTGATGCTCTGGAGAGCAAAGGAAGTGTATCCAGGGCCACATAACAGATAGGGATGAGCTTCGTGTTCGAGTCGAACATACGTTCGAATCGAACATCGGCTGTTCGCCCGTTCGGCGAAGTCCGAACGTTTTGGTCTGTTCGCGCCAAATTCGTGTGGCGCTCATGGCCCACAATGCACTGCGATGGCGCAGTGCATTGCTGGCTCATGATTGGCCAAGCATGCACTGTGACCCCGCATCCTTGGCCAATCGCAGCGCCAGCAGCGAGGAGAGCCATGATTGGCCACAGGCAGGATGCCTGTGGCCAATCATAGCTCAGGCTGTGTAGTGCACGCCCCACACTATATAAGGCCGCCAGCGCGGCGACCTTGTGTAGTGTGTTGGCGTCTGAAGCAGTGGGTGTTCTGTGTACCTTCAACACAGTACACACCGATCGTTTTCGGACGATTTTTGATCTTGCTGTTCTGTAGTGGTTGTTGTCTGCGTGCCCTGACCGCAGTATACACCGCTATATTCACCTGACCTATATAGCTAGTGATCTATCTTTTATAATAGAGCTTGCAGTCAGTAGTGTTAGGAGCTAGTGCGTGCTGTCTGCGTGCTCTGTACCCAGTACATACCGCTATATCCACCTACATAGCTCTTCTCTATTTGAGCCCACTTGCCATCTGCAGGAGTTATTGGAAGTTGTGTGTGCCTCCAGCACAGCACAGTATACATCTGTATATACCCCTTTATCTCTGGTGTTCTATAATAAAGGCATCTGCAGGAGTTAGTGGGTGTTCTGTGTACCTTCAACACAGTACACACCAATTGTTTTCGGACGATTTTCGATCTTGCTGTTGTGTAGTGGTTGTTGTCTGCGTGCCCTGACCGCAGTATACACCGCTATATTCACCTCACTTATATAGCTAGTGATCTATCTTTTATAATAGAGCTTGCAGTCAGTAGTGTTAGGAGCTAGTGCGTGCTGTCTGCGTGCTCTGTACCCAGTACATACCGCTATATCCACCTACATAGCTCTTCTCTATTTGAGCCCACTTGCCATCTGCAGGAGTTATTGGAAGTTGTGTGTGCCTCCAGCACAGCACAGTATACATCTGTATATACCCCTTTATCTCTGGTGTTCTATAATAAAGGCATCTGCAGGAGTTAGTGGGTGTTGTGTGCCTCTAGCACAATATACACTACCCAACTGCTTTTTTACCCAACTCCCTTCAGGCCATTACCATGTCTGGAAGGCCAGCAAGGAGAGGCAGACAGGCGCGAGCCGATAAAAGAGGGCAAGCAGGCTGTGTCTAGAGACAACAGTTCTGGTCGTGGACGCGGTGCATTGTCATCAGCACGTGGCCATGGGACACGCTTGTCCTTCTTTTCGACAGCTGGACATGTTGAGCCGCAACATGCCAACGACTTGGTAGAGTGGATGACCAAGCCCTCTTCATCCTCCTCATCCTCTCTCACCCAGTCTCAGGGTACTAGCAAAGCAGCTGCCAACGCATCGTCTTCCCTCGTCTCAATGTCATCATCAGTGACTCCTTTGCTAGACCCGCCACGTCCTCCTGAGGAGTCTCCTGAACTCTTTGAGCACAGTGTTGGGTACATGCTCCAGGAGGATGCCCAGTGTTTTGTAGCCTCTGATGATGACACTCAGCTAGAGGAAGGCAGTAGCGTGAATGCAGAGAGAGGGGATGCTCAAGAAGGACAGCAATCTGGCAGTCATGTTCCACAAGCTGCAGCATACTGCCAGGTTTGCTACAGCGATGAAGAGGGAGGGTATGATGAGGGCACTGACTCCACGTGTGTGCCTGGTATTAGAGAGGAGGAGGAGGAGGCACATGTCCAACGAGGCAGGATGCCCCCTGGGGGCCAGCTTAGGGGCAGCACACTGACTGAATCACACCGCAGAGCTCCGCCTGTGCAGGGCGCTGCCTCTGCACGTTATGCTAAAAGTTCTTTGGTGTGGGCCTTTTTTGAGACGAGTGCATCAGATCGCACCGCTGCTATTTGCAACATATATCTCAAGCGTATCTCGCGTGGCCAAAACATCAGCCGCTTGGGCACCACATGCTTGACCAGACATATGTTGACCTGCCATGCAGCTCGTTGGCAAGCGTACCTCAAAGACCCACACCAAAGAACAAAGCGGCCCTCTCCTTGCTCCTCATCAGCTGGCATCTTCAACCCCACTAGACCTTCAGTCCTCTCTAAAACCTGCTCTGAGAGGAATGAAGGTGTAGAATTAGGTGTGTCACAGCCAAGTGCTTCCGAGCACTCTGCTAGCAGTACACCCACGTCCGATTATAGCAGGCAAATGTCCCTGCCCCAGCTGCTGGACCGGCGAAAGAAGTTCACTCCCAGCCATCCACATGCCCAGCGGTTGAATGCTAGCTTGGCTAAATTGCTAGCACTTCAACTGCTGCCTTTTCAGTTGGTAGACTCGGCCCCCTTCCGTGAGTTTGTACAATGTGCGGTTCCTCAGTGGCAGGTCCCCAAACGCCACTTTTTCTCACGGAAGGCGATTCCGGCTCTCTACCGGCATGTGGAAGGCAATGTCCTTGCCTCGCTGGACAGGGCGGTCAGCGGTAAGGTGCATATTACCACTGACTCATGGTCCAGCAGGTATGGCCTGGGACATTACCTGTCTTTCACGGCCCATTGGGTCACTCTTCTGGCAGCTGGGAAGGATGCAGGACAAGGTGCAGTAGTGTTGGAGGTTGTTCCGCCACCACGCCTCCAAAATGCTACTATTGGTTGTGACACACCTCTCTCCTCCACCCCCTCCTCTTCTTCTTCCTCCATGGCCTCTTCCAGTGCTCTGTCCTCAGAACCAGCAGTGCTCCGTAGGCGTTCCAGGGGCTACGCAAGTACGCAGGCAAAACGATGCCATGCCGTGCTTGCGCTGGTTTGTTTGGGGGACAGGAGCCACACTGGGGCGGATGTTTTGTCAGCTCTGCAGGGGCAGGCCAAGAGGTGGTTGACGCCATGCCAGCTTAAGCCAGGAATGGTGGTTTGCGACAATGGCACCAACCTCCTCTCCGCCCTCCGACAGGGACAACTGACCCATGTGCCCTGTGTAGCTCACGTCCTTAACCTGGTGGTGCAGCGGTTCTTGGGCAGGTACCCCGGCTTACAGGATGTCCTGAAGCCAGCCAGGAAAGTCTGTGTGCATATTTTTTTTTTTTTTTTTTTTTTTCCTACCTCGATTTATTTATTGATTTTGGATTTCACTTTAGTCTGTTATTTTTATTTTTATTTTATTTAATTTAATTTCTATTTATGCCACACGTTGTTTCACTTCAATTGTATCTTTTTTGATTACTGATTCTGCACATAGCACTCGATTGGATTCTGTTAGCACTGGGTTAGGTGCACAGCTTGATTTATTTCACCTGAGTGGATATATACACTGTCTGAGTTTATTAAGGCACGCAGTTAATTTATTTAATTTATATACCATTTATTGACACTTAGGCACTGTAGCTAGTTTATTTAGCTATATTGTTACTTCATTATATATTTGTTCATTTGGAGTGCAACACCAACTACTAACCTACTATCACGTATTTTTGGGGAGGGTTATCACCCCTACCGGTGTTTTGCTGCAACCATAGCTTTTATTTTTATTTTATTTTAGGGCACGTAGTCTGGCGCGAGAATACCTTTTACCTTTACAGTGAAAGTGCATGCATCAGTGACACTGTACCTCTTGTCCACCTCTTGGAGCATACGCTGCGTGGAATAATGGACAGGGCATTTGAGGCAGAACAGAGGCAGGAAGAGGAGGACTTCCTTGCCTCTCAAGGCCCCCTTTATCCAGACAGTGTTCCTGCTGTGCCACCCATCACACAGGAAGAGGATGAGGAGGAGGAAGAGGAGGAGGAGGATGATTGTGTCAGCATGGAGGTGGAGGCTGGCACTCAGCATCAGCAGCAGCAGCAGTCTTGTAGGGAGGATTTACAGTCCCAAGAAACACGTGGACTTGTACGTGGCTGGGAGGAGGTAGCTGCGGATCATGTTGTCCTTAGTGACCCAGAGGACTCCGGACTGAATGCCTCAGCTAACCTACGCTGCATGGCCTCCCTGATCCTGCAAAGCCTGCGGAAGGATCCTCGTATTCTTCGGATCAAGGAGAGGGACCATTACTGGCTGGCCACTCTCCTTGATCCACGGTACAAGGGTAAGGTTGCCGACCTTATCTTGCCATCGCAGAGGGAGCAGAGGATGAGACATCTCCGGGAGGCCTTGCAGAAAGCTCTGTGCAACGCGTTCCCAGAGACTGGGAGGTTACAAACTCCTGGTCCTGGACAACGTGTTGCTGAGGCATCGGTCAGAAGGAACGGTGGAGAAGGAGGCCGTCTGACTGATGCTTTCAGACAATTTTTTAGTCCGCAGCCCCAAGGTATGATCGGTTCCAGCAACCATTGCCAGCGTCTGATTTACATGGTGCAGGAATACCTAGGGGCAAGGTCAGACTTGGACACCTTTCCCACCGAAAATCCTCTGGCTTATTGGGTCTTGAGGATGGATCACTGGCCAGAGCTTGCACAGTATGCAATTGAGCTACTGGCCTGTCCTGCATCCAGCGTTCTTTCGGAACGCACCTTCAGTGCTGCTGGTGGCTTTGTTACCGATCACAGGGTGCGGCTGTCTACCGAATCAGTTGATCGACTGACCTTCATCAAGATGAATCAGTCTTGGATCACCCACAGCTACCAAGCACCTGAAGCTGATGTAACCGAATAATTTTTTTTGAAATATCACATCCCTTCAAGACTGCCTATGCTGATGCTGAGTGACTGTCCTGTTATGTTGATTGTCTATCCTCTTCCTCCTCCGATGATATGTTGGAAGAACATTTCTGTTTCTGGGTGATGCCATCAGCCCAATTTTTCTGCCCCTGTTTAACAGGGGCGTTTAAGTACAATTTTTGATGCAATGCTTTGCAGCAGGGCTAATTCCTGCAATAAAACTAGAGTATATGGCAGAGGTTGCAGTGTCGTGGCACCAGCACCAGTGCCTAAAGCCCAATTTTTCTGCCCCTGTTTAACAGGGGCGTTTAAGTACAATTTTTGATGCAATGCTTTGCAGCAGGGCTTATTCCTGCAATAAAACTAGAGTATATGGGAGAGGTTGCAGTGTCGTGGCACCAGCACCAGTGCCTAAGGCCCAATTTTTCTGCCCCTGTTTAACAGGGGCGTTTAATTACAATTTTTGATGCAATGCTGTGCAGCAGGGCTAATTCCTGCAATAAAACTAGAGTATATGGGAGAGGTTGCAGTGTCGTGGCACCAGCACCAGTGCCTAAGGCCCAATTTTTCTGCCCCTGTTTTACAGGGGCGTTTAATTACAATTTTTGATGCAATGCTTTGCAGCAGGGCTAATTCCTGCAATAAAACTAGAGTATATGGGAGAGGTTGCAGTGTCGTGGCACCAGCACCAGTGCCTAAAGCCCAATTTTTCTGCCCCTGTTTAACAGGGGCGTTTAATTACAATTTTTGATGCAATGCTTTGCAGCAGGGCTAATTCCTGCAATAAAACTAGAGTATATGGGAGAGGTTGCAGTGTCGTGGCACCAGCACCAGTGCCTAAGGCCCAATTTTTCTGCCCCTGTTTAACAGGGACATGTAATTACAATTCTTGATATAATATTTCACAGGAGGGCCCGTTCCTGTGCCCACCCAGAGTAACTGTGAGGACTTATAGTGTTGTGGCACCAGCACCACAACCACCAAAGGTCAATTTTTCTACCACTGTTCAACAATGGCATGTAATTACAATTCTTGATATAATCGTTCACAGCAGGGCGCTCCAGCGCCCACCAAGAGTCACTTTGAGGGCTTACAATGTTGTGGCAAAACCAACACCTTGTTCCGCCATTTCTGCAGAGCATATAGGGCAGGCCCCTACTTTCAAACATCCAACTTACAAACATCTCCTACTTGCAAACGGAAGGAGACAACAGCAAGTGAGATGAAAAAAGATGGACGACAAAACAAATTATACAGGGGTGATATGTTTTCCAAAAAGCTTAAAAATTTTTTTTTTGACTGGAGCTACACTTTAAAAATGTACCAGTTGAAAATTACAAACAGATTCAACTTAACACAACAAACCTACACAGTCCCTGTCTTGTTTGCACCGCCTGTATACTGCTGTTCTGAGTATATAGGGCCTGGGGGCCACACGCATTTCCTTTTTTTAATATGGGTACGGGGTTCCCCTTAATATGCGTACAAGACCCAAAGGGGCTGGTAATGGGCAGAGAGGGCTACCCATGCCATTTTTCTCAATGATTTTCAACCATATTGCAGGAACCAGATATAACATTAAAACCGCAAGCAGCTTTAAATGACGTTATTTCTGTTAAATGTCATTTTGTGCAGGGACTGTTCTAAACACGGGAAACACGTGGCACTTCACAGGCATACTACAGACACCCCCCAGGCACCATATTTAAAGGAATATTTCACTTTTTTTTCCACTTTAATCGTCATTAAAATCAGTGCTCCCACCAAAACAGCCGTTTTTAAAACTTTTTTTTGCATTGACCCATGTCCCCTGGGGCAGGAGCCAGGTCCCCAAACCCTTTTTAGGATAGTATCTTGCATATTAGCCATTAAAATTAGCACTTTTAATTTCGAACGTTCGAGTCCCATAGACTTCAATGGGGTTCTAACGTTCGTACGAATTTGGGGTCCGTTCGAAAGTTCTGGTGCGAACCGAACCGGGGGGTTTTCGGCTCATCCCTAATCACAGACATACTTAAGGCCGTGCACTAACTGGTCTGCTAGTTCCATGCAGACTGCAGAAGACTGCTGCTTCTCCAATTCAAGGTGCAATAGTTTTGCCCACTCAGTAAGGGTTCTGCGACACTAATGCCGTGGCCAGTACCATTCGTATTGCTGACCCCACTACCGTAAACATGGACCGGGTCACTGCCTCGGCCCTCCTGTCGGTAGGGTCCTTAAATGCAGGAGCCCATTCTACCGGGATCGTGGTTACTTTGTTTAACCTGGACACTGAGGGGTCCACGACCGGGGGAGCTGACCATTTTTTGAGAAGGCTCTCCACAAAGGGGTAACGCACCACTATTCTTTTAGGGACCAAAAGGGTCCATTGTGGGCTTCCCCATTCCTTGTATATGAACTTATCAAAGTAAGTCAGATACGGGAACACCTTAGGTGTACGGGCTGGCTTACGTGACCCAAAAGGGACAGCCACCTCGGCAGAGGATCCTGACGCATCCAGTATTTTCAGAGTATCACGCACAGTGATAATAAGTGCTCCAAATAGAACTTTTTCCTGCACGGACCCGGACACAGAATCATCCTTGCTGTCCAATCGGTCCTGGTCAGCATCCTCTGACACATCAGAGCAGGGGCCTCCAGTCACTGCGGGGCCCGAGTCTGAGTCAGAACTCTCCTTCCTGGAGGACATGGGGACGGGGTAATTATTTACCCCCCTTGCGACCGCACACCGCCTCCACCCGGCAACAAATGTTTCAAGGACCGCCGACAAAGCGTCAAAAGGCACTCCACTGTTTGCAGACAATCGGCTTCTGACGCCATGCTGACCCACCCTGTCTGCCACCCTTGGAGACTTAGGACAAGGTGCTCAATCCCACCCTCCAAGCTTCTACAGACTGAGGGGCCCCCACCGCAGGACTCACTACCCTGACCGAGTGCTGCGCCATGCTGTTACTGATGGCTGAGTCCAGTGTCAGCTCCCAAGTGTCCAGGACAAAAAAAGCGCTGTTCTGAGGTACAGGAACCAGCGCTGGGGAGAAAACCCGCGCTGAAACTACAAGAAAATGGCCGTCGGGCGCCCTGTATAGAGAAAAATCACAGGGAAATTGGCCACCAGACTCTGAGAAAATAGCCACTGACCATGCTTCTCACAGAGGCAACAAACAACTGTACACAGAGAATATACATAGTTAATGACGGCGGTCAGCACTATGGCGGCAGCACATGGAAAGCCCAGCCGAAAGACAGATGACAGCCCAGGGACACAGACAGACAGCAAAGCCCCAATCAAGGATCAGAGCCCCCCGGAGGACCCCTGGCTCAGGTACCCACACCGCATTACAGCCCAGTCATGCAGCATCCCCCATGTGGGGAGGGAAAACATGGACAGGGATAGAAGAAAGGGAGAAGAGGGACCCCCTAATTGACCTCCCAGGGAATGCCCCAGCTGCTATGTCCTGCCAAAGCAGGGAGAGCTGTACTTTCCATCCAGACGAGCTGGAGGCATCCCATCACAGACTCACACCCAAGCAGTACGGGGTGGCTGCGGACCACGGCACACTGTGACAAAGACATTTGTAGTTCAGTCATATGTGTGCCCCGGAGCATTGGGCTCACCGGCCGCCCCTGGAGTCTGAGGGGCATGTCGTGACCGACCCCCCATCGCGTGGCTAGGGCCTGCACAAGCTCAATGGCCAGGCTGGGGAGACTACAAAGATCTATATTATCCAGCCTGTCACCGAGCCGGCTGTTGATAGATCACAGGATCTTAAAATCTTGCTCAAAAGGCAAAGGAGGAAGGAAGGAGGAAGGAGTCCTTTTCCTTCACTAGGCAGAAATAAACTGAGCTGCAGGAAGCAGGCTGAGGGGTTATTACCAGAGGGACCGCCCCCTGGGTGGAACTGTACAGTTCTGTTGTTTTTCACATGTATTACATGTTCTGCCTAGTCCTCTCCTGAAGATGGTGTAATAACCCTACGGTCAAGATTAATGGAGCTGTGTCCATCAATGAACGAAAGAGAATATTTTTTTATTTGTTTATCTGTGAACTCAACCTATGACCCAGGCAGTAGTTAGACAATAGGAAGTACATCCCCAGTACATGCCCAAGGAGAAACATGCAAGAGATGTCTCCCATCAGAAGTTTATAAACCTGGTGCAAAGGAGGAAGGAAGGAGGAAGGAGTCCTTCTCCTTCACTAGGCAGAAATAAACTGAGCTGCAGAAAGCAGGCTGAGGGGTTATTACCAGAGGGACCACCCCCTGGGTGGAACTGTACAGTTCTGTTGTTTTTCACATGTATTACATGTTCTGCCTAGTTCTCTCCTGAAGATGGTGTAATAACCCTACGGTCAAGATTAATGGAGCTGTGTCCATCAATGAACGAAAGAGAATATTTTTTTATTTGTTTATCTGTGAACTCAACCTATGACCCAGGCAGTAGTTAGACAATAGGAAGTACATCCCCAGTACATGCCCAAGGAGAAACATGCAAGAGATGTCTCCCATCAGAAGTTTATAAACCTGGTGCAAAGGAGGAAGGAAGGAGGAAGGAGTCCTTCTCCTTCACTAGGCAGAAATAAACTGAGCTGCAGAAAGCAGGCTGAGGGGTTATTACCAGAGGGACCACCCCCTGGGTGGAACTGTACAGTTCTGTTGTTTTTCACATGTATTACATGTTCTGCCTAGTTCTCTCCTGAAGATGGTGTAATAACCCTACGGTCAAGATTAATGGAGCGGTGTCCATCAATGAACGAAAGAGAATATTTTTTTATTTGTTTATCTGTGAACTCAACCTATGACCCAGGCAGTAGTTAGACAATAGGAAGTACATCCCCAGTACATGCCCAAGGAGAAACATGCAAGATATGTCTCCCATCAGAAGTTTATAAACCTGGTGCATGAAAGGCCAGGCTTGTGAGAGTAAGAACACAGCAACTATGGGATGAAATCTCTAAGCTTGTGACACCAAATTGGTCTACCATGCTGTAACTGCTGAAACTGCTGCAAACGGATCCAAACGGATACAAAAACGGATGAAAAAACTGATGTAAACGTGTACATTAATGGATGAAACGGATATTAACGTAACAGAAGATGGATGAAAATGGAGATTAACGGAACAGAAGACAGATGAAGAAACGGATAAGAACTGATACGTTTTTAATGTGGCTAAACTGATGGTGCCCGTGTGAAAGGGGCCTTAGACTGGACAATAGCCAACTTCACTGCAATCTTCATAAAAACTGGAAGAAGGCAAAACTGAAATTGTGTTAAATTTTCAAGATGATCTGAGAAAATAGAATTAAGGATGTGATTGATTGCTTACTATGAGTAACGCATAGGTTTTCCTTTTCCAGACTTTATGAATTTGGTGCAATTTGTTTTATTTAGGCCTCTTTCTCATGGGGCGGATCAGTGGTGATCTGCCCCGTGGATATCTGCTTGCTGAGCAGTATCCGCTGAGTAGGAAGATGACAGGTCCATCTCTGCACACTGTGCGGGGACGGACCTGTCAGAGCACCGCGCTCCCCTATGGGAGATTGGGTGACGACAGACCGCAGAGTCCATCGTCACCCAAACCGATACGATGACGGATGAAAAAATAGGTTTTTCCTCCGTCATACTTTTTCTGATCGGAGTGGGTCAGATGTCAGCGGACATGTCACCGCTGACATCCGACGCTTCATAGACCTCTTTGGAGCATCCATTCAGGTCCGCCTGAAAAACTGACAGGCAGACCTTAACGGATTGGCCATGTGAAAGATGCCTTGAAAGACTTTTACTTAGTACCTGCTGCTGAATCCCCCCCCCGCAGAATTTTTTTTATCTACGGACCTGGGTAATAGACAGTGCCTTTATCTAAGTTTTATATCTGATGCAGCTATTTTGTTGTCTTTGGCCGCGTACACACGGGCGGACTGTCTGCCCAACTTAGTCCGCCGAAACACATTTCAGCGGACAGTCCGCTCGTGTGTGGGCTTCAGCGGACTTTTTCAGCGGACAGTCTGGCGGACTAAGTCTTTCGGAATGTTGGAAAGACTGTCCGTCGGACTCGCATTTCAGGGGACAGTCCGCCCGTGTGTGTGCCAGTCCGCCCTACTTTTGAAATGAGCGGACTTTTCCCGCCATTTCGAGCGGGTATCCAGGTAGGCGGGGCCCGCGACGGAGACGTCGCTGGCCCCGCCGCCTGGTATGGACTTAAAGGGGAACCCCAACGCTGAAAAAAATCGGCGTGGGGGTGCCCCCCAAGTCCACAACAGACCCTTGTCCGAGCACACTACCTGGCCGGCCAGGAAAGGGGGGCGAGCGAGCGCCCCCCCTCCTGAGCCGTACCAGGCCACGTGCCCTCAACATGGGGGGGTGCCTTGGGGAAGGGGGGACCGCGCGCCCCCCCCACCCCAAAGCACCTTGTCCCCATGTTGATGAGGACAAGGGCCTCTTCCCGACAACCCTGGCCGTTGGTTGTCGGGGTCTGCGGGCGGGGGGCTTATCGGAATCCGGGAGCCCCCTTTAATAAGGGGGCCCCCAGATACCGGCCCCCCACCCTATGTGAATGAGTATGGGGTACAATGTACCCCTACCCATTCACCTGTGAAAAAAAGTACAAAAAAACCACAACACAGGGTTAAAATATTTTATTGCACAGCTCCGAGGGTCTTCCGTCTTCAGGGGTCTTCTCGCCGGACTCCTCCGCTATCTTCTTGTAGCTCTTTTGCTAGCGGAGGAGTCCGGCTTTCTTCCTCGCCGCCGGCCTCTTCTCCCGACTTCGGGGGTCTTGTCCCCCTCTTCGGTTCTTCTGCCGGGCCACCGCGCCTTCTTATAGCTCTTTTACAGGCGGTGGCCCGGTCTTCTGTCGCCGCCGTCGCCTTCCGTTCTTCTTCTTCTTCTTCTTCTCCAGGAGATGTTGCCTCGACGATCTCTCCGGCCGGAATGCCAGAGCCGCGCTGCGCAGCCACTTATATAGTGACAATGGGGCGGTGTCACATGGTATATGTCACATGGGCTGGTCACATGGGTTGATGTCACATGGGGACTATGACATCGTAAGGGGGCGGGGTCACCATGTGACACCAACCCATGTGACATAAAGCCATGTGACACCGCCCCATTGTCACTATATAAGTGGCCGCGCAGCGCGGCTCTGGCATTCCGGCCGGAGAGATCGTCGAGGCAACATCTCCTGGAGAAGAAGAAGAAGAAGAACGGAAGGCGACGGCGGCGACGGCGGCGACAGAAGACCGGGCCACCGCCTGTAAAAGAGCTATAAGAAGGCGCGGTGGCCCGGCAGAAGAACCGAAGAGGGGGACAAGACCCCCGAAGTCGGGAGAAGAGGCCGGCGGGGCGGAAGAAAGCCGGACTCCTCCGCTAGCAAAAGAGCTACAAGAAGATAGCGGAGGAGTCCGGCGAGAAGACCCCCGAAGACAGAAGACCCCCGGAGCTGTGCAATAAAATATTTTAACCCTGTGTTGTGTTTTTTTTGTACTTTTTTTCACAGGTGAATGGGAAGGGGTACATTGTACCCCATACTCATTCACATAGGGTGGGGGGCCAGTATCCGGGGGCCCCCTTATTAAAGGGGGCTCCCGGATTCCGATAAGCCCCCCACCCGCAGACCCCGACAACCAACGGCCAGGGTTGTCGGGAAGAGGCCCTTGTCCTCATCAACATGGGGACAAGGTGCTTTGGGGTGGGGGGGCCGCGCGGTCCCCCCTTCCCCAAGGCACCCCCCCATGTTGAGGGCACGCTGCCTGGTATGGCTCAGGAGGGGGGGGCGCTCGCTCGCCCCCCTTTCCTGGCCGGCCGGGTAGCGTGCTCGGACAAGGGTCTGTTGTGGACTTGGGGGGCACCCCCACGCCGATTTTTTTCGGCGTTGGGGTTCCCCTTTAAGTCCATTCCAGGTGGCGGGGCCAGCGACGTCTCCTTCGCGGGCCCCGCCTACCTGGAGACGCGCTCGAAATGAGCGGACTTTCCTCCGCGTGTGTGGGCGAGTCCGTTCATTTCAAAAGTAGGGCGGATTGTATGGCGGACTTAGTCCGCCGTATTAGTCCGCTCAAAAAGTGCCGTGTGTGGGCAAGTCCGTTCATTCGAAAGTATGACGGACTGTCTGTCGGATTGTCTGACGGACTTAGTTGGCCAGACAGTCGGCCACGTGTGTACGCGGCCTTTATGTTAGTATCTGCCCCATGTAATGTGCCCTGCCCCATGTAATGTCCCCTGTCATGTGCCCTGCCCCATGTAATGTGCCCTGTCCCATGTAAGGTCCTCTGTCATGTCTCCTGCCCCATGTAATGTCCCCTGTCATGTGCCCTGCCCCATGTAATGTCCCCTGTCCCATGTAATGTCCCCTGTAATGTGCTCTCAATGGATCAGATCTGCAGGAAAAGAAAGCATGAGTTTCACATAGAAATAGGTACGTTTTAATATTTATTCTTTTATTTAATGCTATTTCTACAAATATTTTTTGTTATCAACAGCTGTTCACACCAATGTTCTGTGAGCTGTATATGTGAACATTATTTCAGGGGTTCACCGAGATCTCAAACTTTTTGCCAGGGGTTCCTCCAAGGTAAAAAGGTTGAGAAACACTGCTCTAAGGCTTGGATCACAGCTATGCAGGTTTTAGTTTGCATATTCCAGGTGCATTTTCCATTTTTCAATACATGCTTTTAATCCATTGAAGTCTATGGAACCAAAAACCAGAAAAAAAACCCTGGCCCTTTACATAAAATGCATAGATGTGAACATGACCCATAGGAAACTATGTTAAATGGACTGTAGTGTGTTTCTGCAAAACTGAAAATGCACAAAAAAATACATAGAAGTGAACCAGGACTTAAACCACTAACTAAAATCTAGTGGAACAGATTGCTTTCAGAAGTCCCCTAATTAGTTAACAGAGTCCACCTGTGCGTAATTTAATCTTTGTATAAGCCTAGGTTCACACTGACGCTTGTTTGAAATTGTGTGAGTTCAGCTGAACTCGCACAATATCAAACCTGCATGTCAGTCTGACTTTTGGGAGCGATTTCAGAGACAATGACCCCCGAAGTCACCAAAAGTAGAGCAGGAACTACATTTTTTGCGGAAAGCCGGTGTCGCGCCGATTTGGACGGTGCCGTTGCACTTGACATGCAATTTGACGCTTTAAATTGTCAAAACAGCCCGATGTGAATGTGGGCTAAATACAACTGTTCTGTGAAGCCCTCAGAGGTTTGTTAGAGAACCTTAGTAAAAAAACAGCATCATGAAGGCCAAGGAACACACCAGACAGGCCAGGGAAGTTGTGGAGACGTTTAAAGCCGGGTTAGGATTGGAATGAGGTTAGAACCCGAAACTTGTGGGGATGAAAGAAATAATAGGATATCATCTGCAAATAGACAGAGTTTGTGTTGGTAACTGCCAATTTCAATTCCTGTTATAGTAGGGTCAGATCTTATCATTTGGGCAAGTGGTTCTATTGAAAGGGCAAATAATAAGGGAGAGAGTGGGCATCCCTGGCCTGTACCTCTTTTAATGCTAAAGGAATCAGATTTATAACCCATGTATTTGACGTACGCTTGCGGGTTATGATAAAGTGCCATGAGCCAATTTATAAAGTTAGGGCCAAAACCCCATTTTTGTATATATAGTGCAAATAGGGCCAGGAAATAGAATCAAAGGCTTTCTTGATATCCAATGAAAGAAAGCAAGCTGGAATGCGATGTGATTTTGCAATATGTGCCAACAGGACTGCTCTACGTACGCTATCTCCTGCTTGAAGTGTAGGCATAAAGCCAACCTGGTCATGATGTATTAGTGCGCCTACGATTTTTTTGAGAAGTGTTGCAAAATTTTTTGCCAGAATTTTAATATCAATATTTAACATGGAGATGGGGCGGTAATTTACGCAGGAAGTATCATCTGAGTGAGGCTTCAGTATCATACAAATGATTGGCATTAATGATTTTTGTCTAAATTATTTATTATCTAAAATATTATTAAATTCTTCTGCCAGCACAGGGGAGATAATATCTGTAAAAGTGCGATAATATAGAGCTGAGTAGCCATTAGGGCCCGGTCTTTTATTTATTTTTAAAGCGGGAGTCCGCCGTTTTTTTTTTTTAAAAAAGCCAGCAGCTACAAATACTGCAGCTGCTGACTTTTAAAATAATGACACTTACCCGCCCAGCGCGCCTGCGATGTCGGGAACCCGAAGCCGATCTCTCGATCGTCTCTCGGGTGCTGCCGCCGCCATCTTGGGTATGGGAATCAGGAAGTGGAGCCTTTCGGCTTCATTTCCCGGTTCCCTACTGCGCATGCGCGAGTCGCGCTGCGCAATAAGGATGGTCCCCGCTGTCTCTGGGATCCGTTTGTTTCCCAGCAGGCAGCGGGGGACCTTCGGAAAGGGGCGTAGATTCTGTGGAAAGGGGCGTACCTTCTGCAGAATCTATGCCTGAAGTGGGTGCAGATACCTGTACTGTACAGGTACCTGCACCCCCCTCCCCCCTGAAAGGTGGCAATTGTGGCGCCGGAGGGGGGAGGGTTCCAATGAGCGGAAGGTCCACTTTAGGGTGGACCTCCGCTTTAATGCTTTAATGGCTGCTACTGCATCTTCTACAGTTATGGGTTCATCTAGTTGAGTTTTATGAGAAGATATTTGTGGTAAATGTATTTGTTTCCGAGTAAAGGGTTGATAAATGAGAACCGAATTACTGAATGATTTTAATAGGGTTGCTAGAATAGATATTTTTAGCCAATTTAAGTCTAATTGGTTTAAAGGATTTAGTTATAGAGTTTAGTACTCGTTTACGTCACCAGGTGACCCGCTACAGGAAAGCCATAGGGATGTCCCCGTGTGTCAGAGGGGGGGCGGGGTCACCCAGCGATGTCACTGTATGGCCCCGCCCTCAGGCCCTGCCCTCAGTTATAAAAGAGCTGTCACCTGAGAGGCATTACGGTGGGTGCCTCCCATGGAGACAGATCGGTGGCGGCGTGCAGCTTTTTTTTTTCGGTCCGTCGGAGCGAGAAAAGAAGAAGATGACTGGACTTCGTGGGACACTTTTATTTTTTTATTATTTAATAAAGGAATTGTTCCAAGCCGTGTCTTGTGTTTTTTTTTACAATTTTCACACTTGTTTTTTGAAATGGTAGGGGTAAATTTGTACCCCGTTACCATTTCACACAGTGGGGAGGCTGGGATCTGGGGGCCTTTGTTAAAGGAGGCTTCCAGATTCCGATAAGCCTCCTGCCCGCAGACCCCCACAACCACCAGGCAAGGATTGTGGGGATGAGACCTTTGTTCTCATCAACATGGGGACAAGGTATTTTGGGGGTACCCCAAAGCACCCTCCCCATGTTGAGGGCATGTGGCCTGGTACGGTTTAGGAGGGGGGCGCTCTCATCCCCCCTTCTTTTCCTGCAGCCTGCCAGGTTGTGTGCTCGGATAGGGGTCTAGTATGGATTTATGGGGTGACCCCAACCTTTTTTATTTTTGGCACGGGGTTCCCATTAAAATCCATACCAGACCTGAAGGGCCTGGTATGGATTTTGAGGGGGACCCCCACACCATTTTTTTTATTTTGGCGTGGGGTTCCCCTTAATATCCATACCAGATCCGAAAGTCCTGGCATGGAATTTGGGGGGACCCCCACACATTTTTTTTATTTCGGTTCAGGGTTCCCCTTAAATGTGGATTTTGAGGGGAATCCCCACGTCATTTTTTTTTTTTTAATTTTGGCGTGGGGTTCCCCTTAATATCCATACCAGACTCGAAAGTCCTGGTATGGAATTTGAGGGGACCCCCCCTTTTTTTTTTTTTTTTTGGTCGAGGTTCCCCTGTGGGGGAATCCCATGCTCTTTTTTTCAATGACGTTTATGTGTATTGCCGGGACCGACAATTCATTATAGCCACGAGTGTTTTTAAATTACTTTTTTTCCTTTAGAAATTTCATTTTGCTCTCGGACTGTTCTAAACATGGGAAACATGCGTCAATTTACAGGCTTACTATAGACACCCCCTAGGTACGAAATTGAAAGGAATATTTCACTTTTATTGTTTCACTTTAAGCATTATTAACCACTTGTCGACCGGCGCACGCCGATGTACAATGGCAGAATGGCACGAACAGACAAATGGGCATACAGGTACGTCCCTTTAAATTTGCCACATGCCATCACGTGCACACTGCCGGCGGCACGTGAGCAACGGTTGGAACCTTCGTGAGTCTGATTGCGGGTCCCGCGGACTCGATCGCCGGGGGGATACCAGCGATCGCCTCACAGCGAGGAAGAACGGGGAGATGCTAAAATAAACAAGCATCTCCTCATTCTGCCTAGTGACTGTGTCACTGATCTCTGCTCCCTGTGATCGGAGATTAGTGATGACACTTAACCCCTACACTGCCACCTAGTGGTTAACCCCTTCACTGCCAGTATCATTTACACAGGAATCAGTGCATTTGTATAGCACTGATTGCCGTATAAATGACAATGGTCATTCAAATGGCACAGTGGTGTAGGGGTTAGCATTCTCACCTAGCAGTAAGAAGGGTCACTGGTTTGAATCCCAACCACGACACTACCTGCCTAGAGTTTGCCCGTTCTCCCTGTGCCTGTGTGGGTTTCCTCTGGGTACTCCAGCTTCCTCCCACAATCCAAAGACATGCAGGTAGGTTAATTGGCTTCTGTCCAAAATTGGCCCTAGTATATGAATGGGGACCTTGGCTTGTGGGCTCCTTGAGGGTAGGGACCAATGTGAGTGTGCAATGTACAGGGATAGGGACAATTGTAGACACTCACTCTGGATGGACTGGTGTCTTTATTCAACCTTACTAACTATGAATGATCAAAAATGTCTGATGAGTCTGCCATAATGTCGCAGTCATGATGTAAATCTCTGATCACCGCCATTATTAGTAAAAAAAAAAATATTAATAAAAATGCCATAAAACTATCCCCTATTTTGTAAACGCCATAACTTTTGCGCAAACCAATCATTAATTGCTTATTGCAATTTTTTTTACCAAAAATATGTAGATGAATATGTATCGGCCTAAACTGAGGAAAAAAATGTTTTTTATATATTTTTGGGGGATATTTATTATAGCAAAATGTAAAAAAAAAAATGTTTTTCTTTTTCAAAATTGCTGCTCTTTTTTGTTTATAGAGCAAAAAATAAAAACTGCAGGGGTGATCAAATACCACCAAAAGAAAGCTCTATTTGTGGGAAAAAAAGAAAGTCAATTTTGTTTGGGAGCCACGTCGCACAACCGCGCAATTGTCAGTTAAAGGGACACAGTGCCGAATCACAAAAAGTGGTCTGGTATTTGGCCTGCAAAATAGTCCAGGGCTTAAGTGGTTAAAATCACTGCTCCCAAAAAAAAGTCCCTTTTTAAAACTTTTTTGAGCATTGATACATGTCCCCTGGGGCAGGACCCAGGTCCCCAAATACTTTTAATGACAATACCATACATATAAGCCTTTAAAATTAGCACTTTTAAACCGTGTTCCCGCAGCTTTCGAATTTGCCACGAACACCCCAAATTGTTCGCTATTCGATGAACAGGCGAACACCCGATGTTCGACTCAAACATCGGGCTCATCCCATCCCATGGAACAATGCAATGTTTTATCAGCAGAATCTGTGAGAAATAGGTCGTATTCCAATCTTGCTTTCTCTAGTCTAATTTTTGCCGTTGGAGCGGGATTGTTTTGGAAGGCTGTAAAAGATGAGTAAAAATTCAGTTTCTAATTTCCTTGCCAGATTTCTACGTTCCCGTTTGAGTATTCCAGATTGTTGCTGGAATATTCCTCTCAAGACAGGTTTGTGTGCTTCCCAGAGGGTCGAAGGGGAAACGTCTGGGCAGGTATTATGCTTTAAGTAATCTTTTAAGATTAAGCCTGTTCAATTGTTAAACGATAAGATGGGTATTTTAGTAACATGTTTGGGAGGTACCAGGTTGGGCCATGTGCCCTGGGTATAATAGATGCAAAGGAAGTTAAGACTGCATCAGTTTTTTATTTGTTTTTTATTTTAGGGAAATCTATACTATGGAAATGTGATTTGTAAACCTGTTCATTCATTCCTGAGATTTACACAGCCGCACCACACAGCAGAGCTGGGTAAGCGATGCCACTTACATGCAAGGAATACAGTGGCGTCCTCTCCACCCCCATGCCTGCTGACTAAACAGTGAAAGAGCGGCAGCAGACAGATGAAGTAAATCGGAAGTTGTAGGGAAATGGAAAAGGAATCTAAATCTGCAACTCATTGGAATAGTCTCTTGCAAAATAACTTATTTTTTTAGTAGATTTTATTAAGCCGACTAAAGTGCACATATGTATGACATCTGTTGCAAAGCATCCAGTGCAAAATTATAATAAAGGGAAAACAACTGGCATACAGTAATAAAAACAATAGTAAAAATATGCATTCTTTTATGGGGTTTTTTTTGTGCTAAACAAACACTTATATAAAAAAAAGACTACAAAACTAAAGTAACAAATACTGTGCAAGTACCAACGATTATAAAACGATTACCAGAAACAATGTTCACAATGTCAATTATAAAAAATATCAAAATTGCGAGGCATAATTATGGTTTAAATAGAGAAAAGGAGATAAAAGTGTCCCATAAAGTATATTTGATGGTATACAGTATGATAGCCCCATCTGGGCCCACTGTGGGCTACTGGGAACTGTTAGAAAATTAGTTAGCTTTGGGTTGTATAACAAAAACACTTAATAAATCCTTTGTAAAATAAAACTTATATTATCTAAATAATTATATTTTAAATAATAATGATATATATATATATATATATATATATATATATATATATATATATACACACACACACACACACTCACAAGTGTTGGAAACATTCGGTCCATATTAACATGTTAGCATCACGTAGTTGCTGAGATTTGTTGTCTGTATTTCCTTGATGCAAATCTCCCGTTGCACCACATCGCAAAGGTGCTCTATTGGATTGAGATCTGGGGACTGTAGAGGTCATTGGAGTACAGTGAACAAATTTTTCAAGAAATCAGTTGGAGATGATTTGAGCTTTGTGACACGGTGCATTATCCTGCTGGAAGTAGCCATCAGAAGATGGGTACACTGTAGTCATAAAGGGATAGACATGGTCAGCAACAATACTAAGGTAGGCCGTGGAATTTAAACGATACTCAATTGGTACTAAGGGGCCCAAAGTGTGCCAAGAAAATATTCCCCACAGCATTACACCACTACCACCAGCCCGAACCATTGATACAAGGCAGGATGGATCCATGCTTGCATGATGTTTACACCAAATTCTGACCTGATCTGAATGTCTCAGCTGAAATCAAGACTCATCAGACAAAGCAACGTTTTTCCAATCTTCTCTGAATTGTAGCCTCAGTTTTCTGTTCTTAGCTGAGAGGAATGGTACCCAGTGTGGCCTTCTGCTGCTGCTTTAGGCTTGATGTGTTGTACTTTCAGAAATGGTATTCTGCAAACCTTGGTTGTAAGGAGTGTTTTTTACTGTTGCCTTTCTATCATCTCAAACCCATTGATCTTGTCTGCCCATTCTCCTTTGACATCAACAAGGCATTTATGTCCACACAACAGCCGCTCACTGGATATTTTCTCTTTTTCCGCCCATTCTTTGTAATCCCTAAAAATGGCTGTGCGTGAACATCCCAGTAGATCAGCAGTCTTTGAAATACTCAGAACAGCCTGTGTGACACCAGCAACCATGCCACGTTCAAAGTAATTTAAATCTCCTTTATTCCCTATTCTTTATTTTTTTATTTTTTTTTAAGATATTTTTTATTGAAAGGCTGAGACATTACAAATATCCATATAACGTGATGGCAAAACAAACAGATAACACTTGTATATCATACAGGGAGAACATTTTCAACATGTTCATGTAGCAATATCAATCTCTCTAGCTTAACAGGTACATCAGTTTCTCCTTTTAATGTCAGCCAATAGATTTTTATTTTCATAGAAAAGAACTGTAAAACACAAAAAGATAAGGAAAACGCACAGTTAAGTCATAACTTTATATAATGTTTCTAGTACCGATCCAGGGTGCCCAGTTAAAGTAAAAGCCAGAGGATTTCCCTTCTGATGTGGAAAGGATCTGTTCGTACTTAAAAGTTACATCCATTGTCTTATTCAACTCACTAATATTTGGGGGGTCGGGGGACTTCCATTTTTTGGCTATTAAGAGTCTAGCTGTTGTCAAGATTTGAACCACTATAAATCTAAGAGATGGGGGAAATTGATCTATGCGGAGGTTTAATATTGCTAGTTCCGGTGTAGCCACACTGATAATCCCAATAGTTCTGGAGATTAGGGCAAATACTCCTCTCCAAAAGCTCCTGATGTAGGAGCATTCCCACACCATATGTAGTAAGGTGCCCACTTTCCCACACCCTTTCCAGCATACGTTCGAGGTATTTTCTGCAAATTTCGCGGTAATATAAGGAGTGTAGTACCACCTAAGAAGGAGTTTCTGAGATGTTTCCCAATGTGATATGGATCTGATGTGACGGGCGCTACTCTTTACAGCTACTTTCCATTGCTCATCCGAGAATGAAGTGTCCAGATCCGTCTCCCATTTCTGAAGAGGATGTGTTTTCTTAAAAACACTTTTAGATTGCAAGAGATCATAAAAAATGGAGATGCCCCCCTTAAGTTTCATATCGTCAGACCAAAATGACCATGCCTGGTGGGGAATGAGAACAGTGCATCTCCTATGATGTTTTAGGAAAGAAGAAATTCGCAAATATGTAAAATAGGCTGTATTTGGAATATCGTATTTGTTTACTAGCTGTCTAAAGGGAATCAGTTTATTATTTTGAAACAGATCTGAGACCAAGGTCAGACCCTTCTGCTCCCAAAGTGACACATCAATGTCCGCCAGGCATGCGCTCAAAGAAGAGATAGGAATCGAAATCTCCGTCAAAGTCTGGTGGCTGGTCACATTGAGAACAAAGTGTCTCCAAGTTTCTATCACTAACTTGATTATGGGATATTGTGATTTGATATTTGCATTGAGAAGTGACGAAGCCAGCAATGTAGAATACAGTGAGTTGGAGAGTAGCCAAGCATTTTCTTTATTCCCTATTCTGATTCTCAGTTTGAACTTCAGCAAGTCGTCATCACCATGTCTAGATGCCTAAATGCACTAAGTTGCTGCCATGTGATTAGCAGATTAGCAATTTGTGCAATTAAACAGGTGTACCTAACCAGCAAGTGTATGTGTGTGTATTAAAAAATAAATAAATATATATGTGTATGTGTGTATGTATGTATATATATATATATATATATATATATATATATATATATATATATATATATATATATATATATATATATATATATATATATATATATGTAGTTGACATATATGTAAATATATGCATCACCATACGGAAGTAGATCTTATCTAAATGACACAGGGGCAGAACATTTACTTGGATCAAAATGATTTGCAGAAAATAAAAAGATACAGACACTGAATGAGAAAATCCAAATGGATTCAGAAATAAATAAAATATGTACATCCTAAGAAAGCCTTTTCTTTCCTTTGGGAAAACTCTTTAAATATGTCTTTTTAGAACGGTCAAAATTCACAAGCTGCTATAAATTATTCTATTTCATTACTGCTGGGTGAAGTTGGCTGTTTGGCATAATGGTTAAAGCAGACTCTGTTTAATTTTTACTATACCACACTGCTGTGATCTTTTTAAAGCAATAATACTGAAATATCAAGAGAAAAACTAGACTCTTGTGTAAAGAGTAACAAGCGTGTAATAAGATCAGAAAGGTAAGATGGATTTTCTTAATAGTTCTGTGTTAAGGGTGTAGTGGTATGTCACGCGAATCCCGCATCCATATTTATAGAGGTGTTTTCTTTATTAGAACTTTTTAAAGTGACACTGTTTAAAAAGGTGTGTTGTAAGATTTCTTTCTCTCATATATACATTTATTGCAAATGCTCTGGTTCACCACCTTGTATATAAGTACATGATTCATTTGATATAGTAGTAAAGTTTTTGCATGAAAAGAGGCGTGTATGATATGTGAGGTCAGAATATTTCAGAACCTTATAAATACAATAGTATAAAGAGCAATATGTTAAACTGCTTACAATGTGAACATAAAGGCAGTGTGAAAATAAAATAAATCCTAAAGTTGTATACTCTACCCAACTGAAAACGATGAACATAGGTTGAAATGGGGACCACATTCAGAGGTAATGAGTTCTTTCTCATGCATTCCCATACCAAAAATTCTAAGCGGCCATAACGCTTATGTAATTATACTAATAAATTTATCTTCACTGCTGTTCTTCTGTAAGCTGAACTCCAGGTTAACCACAACAAGAATGTAAATTGTATGCATCCACTCCATGCAATTTATTAAACCTCCATTCTCTAATAATTGAAAAAATAAGTATTGCAAGTCTCATTTTCCGAATCAAAGTTTTGGATCACCAAAGGTTTTCCTGTCTGCAGCTGTAATACTTGGAAGGACATTCCTAAAAGTACAAATATCATGATATGATATATATGTACAACTACTTTACCCACAAGTAAACCTATATTAACCCCCCTGGCGGTATTCCCCAGTCTGGCTCGCTGTGAAAATTCAGTACCATTAGCGGTAATCCCGAGCCACCTTATCCCTGGATCCAGCGATGTCCCCCCGCTGTGAGAGCAGCTCGTCCTCCACTCGATCTGTCACAGAGCCGAGCTCCGTTCCCTGCAAGCGTTGTGATGCACAGGGATGGAGTACGGCGCCAAATTAAAAAAGTAAAACACACACATTACATACAGTATAATGTAATCTTACAGATTACATTACTGTATGTAATTATTTCACATCCCTTTTGTCCCTAGTGGTCTACCCAGTGTCCTGCATGTAGTTTTATAATATAAAAACTGTTCTTTCTGCCTGGAAACTGGAGATTGTCCATAGCAACCAAAACTGTCCCTTTACATCAAAAGTGGTTCTAGACCAGCTAGAAAACAGCGATAATAAATTAGAATCACTCGCAGAATTGAGCGATAGCGATTTGTGGGGAGATCCATCATCAAACACTGAAAAGTAATGACAGTGACAATTCTGCAACTGAGCAAATTTCAGTGTATTTGATTTGATTACATTATAGTTATTTATTATATTATAATTTATGATTACATTTTTCAAACTTTATCATACCCGGGATGTCTACTAGACTCTGGTTTGGACAGATTTAAGTGAGTTATTCCTAAGAATTATAGGACTACAATATAAAACTTCAAATTTTCATGCAAAATAATGGTACCGCTTTCAGCACCAAAAATCTGAAATAATCATACTGCCAGGGAGGTTAAAGTGGTGTTGCCACCAAAAATATAACCTAACTTGTATGTGCAGCAAAGGGTCTTAATAAAATTAATTGGATAATAAAAAAATTTCTACTTACCTATTTCTTGCGGTTGCTAGGTGGTCCCACGAAATCTGCCTCTTCCATTGCCCGGGCTAAAAACGTCACTTCCCTCGGCAGCCCGGCTCGCTAAGGCTCCTGGGAGAAGTATGTCACCATTTCCCAGGATGCCTTGGGCATCACCGAGGGTGTAGTGTCATATTTTGCTGCCTATCACAGGATGCTGCGGAAGTGACGTTGCCGCCAGAAATTGCGTACTGCGCATGCGCGATGCGTTCCAAACACTCGCGCCGTGCGTTCCAACAGGCAGCAAAATATGACACTACAACGGAGCTCGATATAGCGCTGACTGCGCATGCGCGAGATCTAATCGAACGGGTGGTGCATGCTGGTCTTTTATCAGCGCACTCTCCCGGAAGAGGATGCCTGTGGGCTTCACATGCCCACAGGCAAAATGACAACCGTCAGGAGACGGTTTTATAAAATCTTTTTTAATGACAAAACAGCATGCTGCTGGATGGAAAAAACGAAAAAGTAAGTGTTAGATTTAATTATAATAATGATTGTCAGTATGCAAAAAAAAAAAAACGATCAAGACAGTGGAATCCCGCTTTAATAAGGCTTACCCATAGGTAGTGTAAATATCTTGAGATATTTACTGTACATGAAGCCAGTGACATCACTGGCCCATGTGCTCTGAAGGAATGGCCACCCGTGTCGTTCCCTCAGAGCCCTGTGCTGTGGGTGGTGGCTCTCGCACGCATGCGCAGGAGTGAAGTCACCCGGCTCTGGCCAGTCACAGAACTGGAGTCCAAACAAACCAGAAAGTAGAAAGACGGGTGAAGATGGAAGCGCCTGAAATGCAGCCATTTATAATTTTTATAAGAGGGTTAGCACTGGGAAACACTCTTTGAAAGATAAAAAGTGCATTTTATATACAACTATATAGATCAGACCAAAATGAGGGACAAATGAGGAGGAACAAGGGACAGAGGGACATTGCTCCAAATCAGGGACAGTCCCTCAAAATCAGGGACAGTTGGGAGCTATGCATCATCTGGAATGATTACTCTTCTACAGGAGAACTTCACATTAGGAAGAAGTCCCATTTCCCTACATAGATATTTAATTAGACCATATTTAGATTACTAGGGGCAATTTACTAAAGATTGTGCATTAAGAATCTGGTGCAGCTGTGTATAGAACCCAATCGGCTTCTAACTTCAGCTTGTTTAGTTAAGCTTTGGCAATAAAACCTGGAAGCTGATTGTTTCACATGCAGAGCTGCACCAGATTTTGCACTCTCCAGTTTTAGTAAATAACCCCCCCTGTGTCCAGTTTGGAAGAACTCACTTACAAAAAGATATAGATATCGTATAGTCCAGAGATGACCAACAAAAATGGTGAAAGGTCTGAGGAAAAAAAGCATATCGGAAGAGACTTCAGGAACTTAATATGTACAGTCTTGAGGAGGAGATATATGAATAAACCCCCTTTAAAAATACATTAAAGTTGAAGTAAACTTCCATCACTAACTTTTACCTATAAGTAAGCCTTTAACTTCCCTTATTTCAGATTTTAGGTGCTGAAAGTGGTCTTAGAAATAATTCACTTAAATCCACCCAAACAAGAGTCTAATAGACATCCCGGGTATGATAGTATATATATATATATATATATATATATATATATATATATATATATTTATATATATGTAATGGAAATATGTAAGTTCTGTATATAATTGTATTCTATTTTATATGTATTGCACATGGCCTTTCGAGTCCTGATTAGAATTAGCCTGCCTATGTAGCGCCCTTTGTTACCATAAACGTACAATTGTAATATTAATGTGATACCTATGTAATCATGTGTATAAAACCCTTCAAATGCGTCATAATAAAGGAGAACAGTTATTTGGAAAGATGCTGAGCGTATCTTTTTTGTCTGTTCCCTGCTGCAGTCGTTATTATTAATTTGGAACCACTAATCAATATGAGGATAGGAGTTGCCTATCTATAAAATATCCATTTCAGGTGGTGAGCCAGCCAGGAGGGGTTTCCAGGTGACCCTGAGTATCTGAAACGAGGAGCTTGAGACGATCCGGGAATTTCTGATAATCAGCCGGCTGAGGTAAGCCTTTTGCTTACATTTAAGTTATCAGACTTCCTTGATCGGTAAGGCATTTTCGGGACACAGGGTACCTATTTTACTCCCCTTAATCGAACTGTATTGATTGGTGGTTATATGTTATGTTGTCACTGTTTACTGTCCATTGGAGTGTTATAGATAAAAAAGGGAAGACTAGTGCTGTTCACAGGTATATGTAGTACATCTGCTAGATAAAGTTGTTTAGAAGCAAGAGGGTATAGGCACACATAGAGAAGACTGGCCAGTCATTATGGGCTTTAAATTAAGTAAGGGAATGAAGGGTAAGAGACCCCCAAAAATGCCCAGCGCAAGAGGAGCGCTATATATGAACCAAAGGTGTGGTTCTGCCTATACTGAGGCCCTAAATTAATGGTTAAAGTGGACATGGGATCCACAATGGGTAACTGGGTTACCACCAAAGTCCACAGGGACTAAGAATCATGCAGAGTATACAGCTAGAGAAACAGCTATGTATGTGAGCAGGGTGGATCAAGGATGACCATTAACACTAGACAGAAAGGGACATTTCGATGTTAAAGTGGGGTGCCCCCTAAAAAAAATTTAAATGTCAGCAGCTACAAATACTGCAGCTGCTGACTTTTAATAATCGGACACTTACCTGTCCCAGGGTCCAGCGATGCGGGGAACGAAGACCCCCTCGTTCCCCACTCTGCTCGTGACGCCGGCATTCTTACTATGGGCACCCAGCTGTGGCTCCACAGCCAGGCACCCACTGAGCATGCTCGAGCGGCACCCCGCACCGTGATACGCCGCACAGTCATCTGGGACACGTGACAGGTCCCAGATGACTGTGCGACACGGAGGGGAAGTGATGTCACCAGCCCGGGCAATGAAGGAGGCAGACTACAAGGGACCCCCTAGCAACAGACATTTAAAGGTTAGTAAAATTATTATTTTTTCCAATTATTTTTATTTATTTTTTTTAATGAATTTTAAGAAATTTTTTATTTTATTTTTTGGTGGCAACACCAGTTTAAGTTGTGGGATGAATTTGGGGTCAGGCACTACAACTAGTAAAGTCAAGAAACAGTAATGAGAGTTAAAACAGAATGCTTTATATGTTGTCAGAGAGGGAAGATGGGATGAGCACTATGGCTGCCCGTCTGATCATAGAAGGTACAGTATGTGAAGTATGGTATTACAATACATTGGATGCAAAGGATATCAGAACAAAATAAGGAAAGCAGAAGTTTAAGCAAGGAAATATTAGAAGCGTTAAAAGAAGGTGGGGGAATGATATGCATGTGTTGTGTACAAATGGGAAAAATGTAAGCGATTTTAGAAAGATATTGGTGTATGTGTGTGAATGCTGGAACCTTTAGTTCTATCGCTTGTGTGTGTCATGTACGCAGATGTGACCCCCTCCTTTGTGCTCTCATGAAAGAATGTAGCTGGGATGAAAGGTTGGTGATAAGCTGGAAGGACACCACGCCAATTTCAGTTTTTTAGACAAAACATTTATAACAAAATGTGTCGGGTTAACGAATCTAATGATAAACAATGTGATCACAATTATTTTTTAATCTGTTTTCCAAACATTATAAAATGAAGGTTACATTTAACCGTGTCTTACACAAATTGAATATCCTTTGATAGTGCATTAAAAAAAAAAGAGAGAAATTGAGTAAAATTAAGTATTATGTCCCCCTTTAAGGACATTTATCTGTGCATATATATTAGTGTGTGATATTGAAATTATCATATGAGTATTCATTTCTAATATGAGTTTAACAATTTTATTAATAAATATAGATATATTGAAACTGGTTTAGACAACCTTTGGTTGGAAATGATACCAGGTTAATGGGGAAATTGGTAAACATGGGATTAGTTTAGATTAAGATAATTTTGTAATTTTACATTTATTGAGTGGAAAGAAAAAAAAAGATTAAGATGAGGTTGTTAATTTGAATACAGCTGCCATAATGTTTAACAAAGCCAAGATGGATGGGATACATAAAACGTTTTTCTACAGAAATTAAATCTTAAAGTTTGATAATAACTTGATGTGCGGTCCATGATGTGAGAGTAATAATAAATGAAATTTAAGTATAACAGACCAATCACATCATGTCCACACACCCTGTTAGGATAGATGCTGTCTGCAGCCAGATGGTTTATAGTTTTTGATGGCCGAGTGCTTTCTGGTCCATCATACATATTGTTGGTCCTTTTGTTTTTATGTATTTTTATTTTTGAAATCCAAAGCAGAATGTGTGGATTGGGAAATGATGCGCCCCCTTTCCTTGTAAGTGCAGTGGGTATAAGTATAAGAATATTTTGGATTTATAGGCATCTCTGCATGACTGCAGGGTATTCTTATCATTTATTATAATATTGCCAGGAAAAAGTTGTCTTTTTGTAAACATGAAACTGGAGATCTTACACAAACAGTATGATGGAAAACAAGCCATTGTTATATTTATGCAAACTGGACCCAGCAATGAAGGGTTCACCCCGATATATAAGAGCTGTAGCTTTTATGCAAAGGTGCCATTAGACAAAGTTACAGACATTATTTTAGTCAAATATTTCATATTTAATGGTCCGACATTCTGCACAGCAAACATATAGCTAACTAAATGTTTGTCTAATGAAAGGTTCAAAATATGAGTTTTTTTTGTTTGTTTATGTACAAATCTAGCAATGAAAAATGCATACATTTGAATCCAGCCACCTTATTGCCTCTATTGGAGGAGGCTGGAGACAAAGAAAAACCCCATGTGTTAAACTGATGACGTAGGAATCAGCTGCTATGAGCCTAATGCAGCACACACTCCCTGAAGACCCGAGTATTTCATTTTTTGTAGTGTTATTCCCAGTTTTATACTGAGAATGCAGTTTATTACCCAGAAGGATAATTTGTATTCAGAGTCATTGGATCCTTTTTCCCCAGCTCAAGAAGCAGAGCTCCATGTTTAACCTCCCTAGTGGTAATCCCGAGTCTGGCGCGGGCTGGGATTTCAGTACCATAAGCAGTAACCCAGAGCCAGACTCGGGATCGCATCGCTGGATACAGGGAGGACACAGGGAGAAGTTACTTACCTTGTCCCCTGGATCCAGTGATGTCATCCGCGCTTTGTGATCGAGCTGTCCTCCGCTCGATTCACACAGTGCCCGAATGCCGCCGAGCTCCATTCCCTGCGACGTTACGGCGCACGGGATCGGAGATCAGCACCAAATTCAAAAAAGTAAAAACACACAAAACACACAGAGTACTGTAATCTTACAGATTTACAGTACTGTATAAAAAAATTACACACCCCCTTTGTCCCTAGTGGTCTGTACAGTGCCCTGCACTTATATTATAAATACTGTTTTTTCTGCCTGGAATTTGGAGATTGTCCATAGCAACCAAAAAGTGTCCCTTTATGTCAAAAGTGATTTTAGACCAACTAGAAAACAGTGATAATAAATTATAATCACTTGCAGAATTGAGGCATAGCGATTTGTGGGGAAATTCGTCATCAAACACTAAATCTAATGACAGCGACAATTCTGCAAATTAGCAAATTTCAGTGTTTTTGGATTTGATTACATTATTGAATAATTTTTATTATTATTTCATTATATTATAAATTTTATCATACCCGGGATGTCTGCTAGACTCTGGTTTGAACAGATTTAAGAGAGTTATTCCTAAGAATTACAGGACTACAATATAAAACGCCAAATTTCCATGCAAAATCCAACTAATCATACCACCAGGGAGGTTAAGCAAAGCCTGTGAGCTATAAAAAGAGTATATATTTATATAGATAGTCGAGATATAGAGAGCTTTTGGTTCCATTTGAAGGGCCAGAAGTTTGTTTTTACTTCAGCAGGTAAAACAATCAAGCACGCTAAGTTAATTTGATCAGCTATTTTCAGCCTTTCAGATTCTTGCTGAGGTAGCCATGCTAACATTAAAACTTGCATATGGAAGCAGACCAGGCGACTAAGGATGCTGCATTTACAGCCCCGGACACTTGCTGGGTCTGTGCAACTCACAGATTCTACCCTGGTTCTGGCCCAGTATAGCTGGGATTAATAATTAAACGTTAAGGACCCCAGAACGAGAAGCACAAGTGGTCCACAGATGGCAACTTCTTACAAAACAAGACTTTGGAAAAGGTGATCATTTATGTCTGCCAGCCACTCTTTTCTCTCCAGCTTGACACATGGACCGCTCATCAGTCACAAGCGATACAGCCAGGTTCACCACAGTTGTTTTTATAACATACCACTTCTTGTTTTACCTGTTACCAAAGGTGTTAACAAAAGCTGAACATCCCTTCCAGATGCCCAAGTCAGGATCTTACGAGTATGTATTTTGTTTGTATGGGCATGTTTTCTGGATGCCCAGTGGCAAACGCTACTGCAAAGGCCAGTAAAAAAGTGTTATCAGAAGTAGTTTATAAGTATACAGTGCAGAATCTACAGTGAGTAACAGAGGAAATCATTTTTTATAGGAGAGTCCTTACTAGAAGTTTTGAGGTTTTATTTTTACACCCCCTATTGTCTACAATGTAGCAGACAAAGTAGAGTAAAGCTGGCCATACACCTATAGATTATCTGCAGATTTTCTATGGTTAGATGGAAAAAGTGGGAGATTAATCCACCCACACAGTTTAGCGAACATGGAGAAATCTGTTGCACTTTTTCCGTATAACCACAAAAAATCTGCAGATAATCTATAGGTGTATGGCCAGCTTAAGAAACTAGAAAACTTTTGCCTGAATGTTTTCTTATATTTTATCAAGCCCCTAATGGGATGTTGGACTCTCTCCCTATGGGATTTGGTTTGGGAGTGTGTTGCTCACTTGCTTATATTTTGTCTCAGTAGCTGAAGTCCTCCATTCGGATCTCAGAGAGAATGTTGCTGATCTTTTAAGGTTTTTGACAAACTCATTTATGTGTTTTCTCCCCAATTCCAGATCCTAAAAGTTTGGAAGGATCTAAAACTAAAGCCAGGTGACTTGTGGATTGTTAAGAGACATTTATATATAAGGAAATGTTTGGAGACTTAATACAGCATCTATTTCATGTACAGTTTTGCAAAACTTGAAGGAAAAGTCACCTGGATCCACACCAGACACTGCAAAAATGACTAAATTAAAGAAATCTCTGTGTTTGATTTGTTTCACTCTTGCTATCACAGTCTAGGGTACTTTTTGATTCAATTACTTTAATTGTAAGGGATATATAGTTTAGCCATGTTGAAGTCATATTTGTCTTTTGTACCTCTTTCATTTTATGTAGAATTGCCTGTGTTTACATGTGCTGATAAGTCAGCTTACCAATAATTAAGCTAGAAGGCCATTCTGGCTACAGGATTGTACAGCCAGTACTCTGTAAATATGTCTTATCAATCATTTGTTTTTCACAATGAAAAGTCATTTTGTAATGAAAAAGCTGCTCAGCTATTATTTTCTCCACAATGGAGTTTTTGCCTCTTTGGCCAGGACTACCTCCACCTAAGCGTGTGCAGGTTCCAGATTAAAGGTGATAGCAGGTATGGTTAGTGATCAAAATATTGATCAAAAGAGAGGAGACTGTATTCTATTTTATATGTATTGCACATGGCCCTCACTGTGCACACGGCACTAATAATGTTTTCAGTACATGTTTTGCATTCTTTCGAGTCTTGATTAGAATTAACCTGCCTATGTAACACCCTTTGTTACCATAAACGTACAATTGTAATATTAATGTGATACCTACGTAATCATGTGTATAAAACCCTTCAAATGCGTCATAACAAAGGAGAACAGTTATTTGGGAAGATGCTGAGCGTATCTTTTGTGTCTGTTCCCTACTGCAGTAGTTATTATTAATTTGGAGCCACTAATTAATATGATAGGAGTTGCCTATCTATAAAATATCCATTTCAATATATATATATATATATATATATATATATATATGTATATATAATAACTATAAATAATTATAACAAATAATAAAATAATAATAATAAAAAATATTCAATAATGTAATCAACTCAAAAACACTGAAATATGCTGAGTTGCAGAATTGTTTCGTTGTCATTACTTTTAGTGTTTGATGACGAATTTCCCCACAAATTACTATCGCTCAATTCTGCAAGTGATTCTAATTTATTATCGCTGTTTTCTAGTTTTGATCTAAACTGAAATTTTTTGGTTGCTATGGACAATCTCCAGTTTCCTGGCATAAAGAACAGTATATATAATATAAAACTGCATTCAGGACACTGGACAAACCACTAGGTACAAAGGGGATGTGTAATTATTTGATACAGTACTGTAATCTGTAAGATTACAGTATACTGTATCTATGCAGTGTTTTTTACTTTTTGAATTTGGTGCCGAACTCCGTCCCCGTGCATCGCAACGCTCGCAGGGAGCGGAGCTCTTTGCTGTCACAGATCGAGCGAGACACGGCGGCTCGCTGATCACAGCGGGGAGACATCAGTGGATCCAGGGGACAAGGTAAGTAACCCCTACATGGATCTAGCGATGCAATCCCGAGCCTGGCTCAGGAATACCACTTATGCTAATTAAATCTCACCCAGAGCCAGACTCAGGAATACTGCCAGGGAGGTTAATAAGGCTTACCCATAGGCAGTGTAAATATCTTGAGATATTTACTGTACATGCAGCCAGTAACATCACTGGCCCATGTGCTCTGAAGGAATGGCCACCCGTGTCGTTCCTTCAGAGCCTTGTGCTGTGGGCGGTGGCTCTCGCAGGCATGCGCAGGAGTGAAGTCACCCCGGTTCTGGCCAGTCACAGAACTGGAGTCCAAACAAACCAGAAAGTAAGACGGGTGAAGATGGGAGCGCCTGAAGCTCTGAGATCTTGAGCTTTGTTTTAAGGTTTAACAATGTGCTAGTATGCGCTGCATACCAGCACATTATGATATTAGTGATAAAGTGTAAAGCTAATCATAAAAAGTATTATTTTATCAAAAAAGTAGTTGATGGTTGGGACAGACTTCCAGCAGAAGTAGTGAGTCAGTCAACAGTAATTCCATTTAAAAATTATTGAAAAAACATAGATCTATACTTGATCAAAGGTAAAAAAAAAAAAAAAAGATTTTTAAAATGTCAGACTCAGTAGACCGCTTGGTCTTTTTCTGTCATCACTTGTCTATGTTTCTTTTACAGAAAAGATCTGACTAGAAAACTTTGCTTGAAAAGTACCTCCTCTTGAGGTTAAGCATCTCTTTATTATGTGAACATACACTTTAAAAAAACATTAGAAAGTTTTATAGCAGGGGTCAGCAACCCTTTCCACATTAAGTGCCATTTTTACAAGCATCGTAGTCACATAGTAAAATTTTCAATTCTTGCACTTATAGTTTCACTGATAATGACGACTTCAATTAATTCGTTATCATATTAACTGGGGCACACACAAAATATGTATATTTACTTTTTATGGATGGTTCATTGCACTAGACCTATACATGTATTTCGTCTAAGCTAAATCACTGTTCTGCATATTTCATCCTAACTGATATTCTTGGCTCGTGTACGGTGTTTTATACAATGCAAGCCTTATGCCGTGTACACACGACCGGACTTTTCAAGGGACTAGGTCCGACAGTCTTTCAAAAAGTCCAGTCGTGTGTATGCGGCATAACTCTGATTTTTCATTTGTATTGTTATATTTTACTATTGCTTTCAGTTCTTGACTCGTTTGTAATATTTTGGAAAAACCTAATAAATATTTTGTGAAACAAAATACATACCTCCCAACTTTTTTAGTTGGGAATGAGGGACACATATCAGCAAAAGTATGTAGCCATAAGAAACACCCCCTGCCCCCCCCCCCCCCTTAAAGGAGAACTGTACAAAAAACTAAAGATAGGTTAAACTTACAAGTGCTTTTTACCACTACTATTCCTTTATATCATCTTTTGGAGTTACAGATGCAGCAATTTAGACATTGAATGAAAGGTTTAGCACTGGGAAACACACTTTTTGATAGATAAGTAGTGCATTTTATATAGAACTATATAAACCAGACCAAAATGAGGGACAAATGAAGAGGAAAGAGGGACAGGTGGACTTTGTTCCAAATCAGGAACAGTTCCTCGAAATCAGGGACAGTTGAGAGCTATGCAATATAGTGTATATACAGTATATTTGGACCTCAGATCAGCCCCATTGCCTGCACCTTCAGACTTTAGATCAGACCCAATTCCTGCCCCTTAGATTCCCTGGACCTTATCAGCCTGATTTTCTGCACATTCACACCTCAGATCAGTCCCCAATTGCTGCACTCTCACACCTCTGATCCAGGACCGTTTTTAAGGCAGGGCAAAAGGGGCAGCTGCCCTGGGCCCCATCATTGTAGTGGGGCCCAAAGTAGCTGCTTCATACTTGCCAACTATCCCAGTTTAAATTCCTTTATCCCTTGAAGTTTTAGTCCCGTGCTGTGTCCTGATATCCCAGTGTAAACTTCTGTTGCTGCTGCCCAGCTCTGACCTATTGCCATGTTCAGATGACTCACCTGCAGACCCTGTGTTTACATGTAAATAACCTGCATTGACATGTAAATAGTGGTGGTAATAATATGTAAATAGTCGTGGACTGCGGCATTGATATGTAAATAGAGGCAGCATTCATATGTATATCATGTCTTTCTGAAGTCACATTCACCATCACTTCTGTTGAATGCTGCCCACTGGGGAGGGAAAGGGGCATACTTGAAAGTCCTGTCTACAACTGTGGTCACTAAGCCTAACATCAGCCTGTTCTGCAAAAGTAAGAAAATTGGAGGTGGAACCTGTCTTCAAAATAACATGGTGCCACAGCACCCTAAATTTTGGTGCATGTGAATACGCAGGCAGGCAGTAAGGATATGATGTGCTGTAACCTTTAGAAAACAATCAGGGAGCAGTAATGATGTGCAGTAACCTCTAACAACCAATTGGTGAGTGATATTGATGTACAGTAATCTCTAGCATCCAATCAACAAGCAGAAGTCATGTGCTGTAACCTCTAGAAAATAATGCCATAATGAGCCATAATGGCCATAATGTGTGTTGTAACCTCTAGCAGTCAGTCAGTGAGCGGTAATGATACACTGTAACCTCTTGGAACCAATCGCAATCGCGGCCTGATCTCATTCAGTAAACTGATTTTGAGTCTAGCTGCTATTTATTGTATGTCTCAAAGCATGTGGAGAGTGAAATTTCATGAAAGAGGGGGCCCAAGAAAATGCTTGCCCAGAGTCCAGTCAATATTAAAGACGGACCTGCTCTGATCAACTACAATCTCTGCTTCTTCAGACCTCGGATAAACTCCAGTTCCTCGACCTTCACACCTCAGATCAACCCCAATGCATGCACCTTCAAACACCAGATTTGCCCCTATGAAATCAGACCCTTAGAAACAATGGGGTTTAAAATACTTGCCTCATGGTCTAAACAAGAGGAGAAAGTGTGTATGTGTGATCTTCTTCCACAAACTAATGTCCATAGCCCCTGACTGAAAACAGGGAGCTTGCTGAACCATGGGTCAACTTTGTACTGGACAGCCTGGAGTGGGGTGATGCCCATGGCAACCAGATATTTCCTCTCAAAGCCTCTGCAGCTTCCCTCAAATTTCTCCTACTGCTGCACTCCTAAACACCTGTACCACTACTGTAGCCCCCTTAGGCCTGCTGTTTCACCACTGCACCCCTACATACCTATTTTACCAATGTACTCTACATACCTATTTTACAATGCATACCCTCTACCCCTACACACCTGTTTCCCCTAACTACACTTTCTGTTCACCTGTCCTAATATCATTGCACTGCACCTGCACACCTGTTCACTACCACTGTACCCCCTGCACATGTGTTCCACTACGACTACACTGTCAGCATACATGTTCTGCCACTGTACATCCTCACACACATATTTAATTACTGTACCGCCTGCACATGTTTAATCACTTTACCCCCCTGCACACCTGTTCCTTGACTATACCCCACTATACACATATCTTACCAGTGTAACCTACCTGCACACATGTTTCGTCACCCCCCCCCCCCCCTAAAAACTTGTTCCACTGCTGTATCCCCCATGCACATCTACTCCATCAATTAACCTTCCTGAACACATATTTGGTCACTTTACCTCCTGCACACCTATTCCACCAATGTACCATCCTGAATACATGGTTCTCCACTGTACTACCCAGCACACCTGTTCCACCATGGTACCCCGCCCCCCCACATCTGTTCCACCAATGAAACCCACTGCACATGTTTCACCACTGTACTCCCATGCACATCTGTTCCCACCTTGTACACACCTGCAAGCATATTCCACCACAGTAGTCCCTGCACACATGCTCGGCTACTGTTTCCACCACTCTAGATTCCTGAGGGCTGGTCAGGAGGACCAGGACCATGTAGTCAGCACATCATACTGGACCGGAACCCCAAACCACGTGACATCCACATCTTAAGTACCCTCTCCCAGAAGCACAGCGAGAGCGCCACTCCCCCTGGACGGGCTCCGAGAGAGTAACTTAAGCACCTGACCAGACCATAGTTCCATGCCTGCCAGAAGAGACAGTGCCCCCTGTGGCCAGGCTGAACATCTCACAGTCCAGTCAGACTGATGCCGAGGCCCAATTTAGATAACTGTACCCAAACCAAACTGCAGTTTAGGGAACTTTAATTTTAGAAAAATTGCATAGCACGTGCTCTTCTGGAGCCGCTGCTACACTTAATGGATAGATTCATGCGCAGCATGAATCTATCCATGACCACCGCAGCCATCTCATATTCAGGGATGGGCACAGTAGCTGCATTGGATGGGCACAGTAGCTGCATTTTATGGGCACAGTGGCTGCAATGGATGGGTACAGTGGTGGCAATGGATGGCACAGTGGCTGCATTGGATGGGCAGAGTGGCTGCAATGCATTTGATGGCACAGTAAGGCTGCATTTGATGGGCACAGTGAGGCTGCATTTGATGGGCACAGTGAGGCTGCATTTGATGGGCACAGTGGCTGCATTTGATGGGCACAGTGGTTGTATATGATGGGCACAGTGGTTGCATTTGATGGGCATGGTGGCTGCAATTGATGGGACTGACAGAGAAAGACACTGCTTCGAATTGTCTGCACAGAGAAACCACTCCTCAAGAAAATTGCTTGATTCCTTTATCAACATAGTAAAGCCCGGTCCACACCATTATTTATTTTTTCACGCAGCCCAGCGAGTTGAACAAAAAAAAAAAAACTGACAGCTCTGGTTGGAGCCGCTGAGCATGAGCAAAAGTGACCTGAGCATGGATCACTTTTAAGTGGAGTGGCAGTGCCTGCTGCAAGTGTGTACAAGCCTTTGGGTAACATGCAGGAAAACAGTGAGATTACCAACACTGCAGCTAAACTGCAGCACACCAATGTGAGCCCACATTATAGTACATAGGACCAGGTACTGTACAAGATGCTGAGAGGGGGGAGAGAAATTTGAGGGAGCAGGAAGGGAGAGAGGGGGGAGAGGCCGGTAACCGCTCACTCACTTGGAAGGAAGGACCCAGAAGGAGGTTCACTGGCTCGGTCATCAGCTTCCAGAGTGGCCTATACAGAACACCATCTGATCTCAGTTTAAACGTTCCCGCCCACACATCCTATTCACAGACGCAGCACACAGACTGCCCAGAGTGTGGGTGGGCACAGTGAGAGAGGGGGCTGGAAGAGGAAGAGCAAATCCACCCTCTTCCATTCGGCTGTGCTCTGAATGGAATGGAAACAGCACAAACGTTCCTGCATACTTCTGGGTGTTATCCAGCTCTGTCAGCCTCCATCCAGAGTCACCCAAGTAGTAATACTCGGCTAACTGCGAACTGCACATGCTCAGTTTCCAGCTGGCAGCACATCAGCCTTTTTACGGGGAATCTGAGCAGCCCAGGGGGGAAATTGCATCCCTGTCCCCCCGGCCCAACCTGCCCCTGCCTGCTATGCTCAGGACCAGAGAATTGAGGCTCTCATATGGCAACTAGATGATTACGAGAACCTTAGCCGCCACCGTTCTAATATCCGCATCCGTGGGTTGCCCGAGGCAATAGCAGCCAAAGACATTCTCCCAACTCTACAGGGCATCTTCAGGGAGATTATGGAGCTCTCCTCCAATGAATTGGTAGAAATTGATGGAACTCATAGGGCGCTCAGACCGCCCTTACAAGATGCCTTAAACCCAAGAGACTTTATATGCAAGCTGCATAAGTTCACAGTTAAGTGGCAGATCATGCAACACAAGCGCAAGCGCCCCTTCTTTGATTTTGATGGTGCATGCTTGTTTTTTTTACCAAGGCCTGTCACACCACACACTGATGCTAAACAGGGCTCTCCATCCCCTCCTGGAAGCAATGCAAGCAGTAGGCATTACATATCGCTGGGGGTTCCATTTCAATCTACAAGCTGGAAGAGACGGAAAGTCTGCTACTTTGTGTACTAAAGATGATCTTTCCTACTTCCTCTTTCAACTGTGACTGGATCTGGTGAACTTTACAGATCACCATGCGGAGATGCAACCTCCATTGGCACCAAACCCTTGGCTCCCTGCTCGACCTAAAAGACGCTCTTGAGGGCGCACACATTCTTCTTCAGCCAATACTTCTTCTGGAACCCAGGACAGTGACATCTGAAGCACAGCATGACCTAGAAAGAACATTTGCCATGTAGTCTTCTGGACCCTACATGGCATTGCATCCATTACAGGATAATTCAGTGGCCAATTAAGCTCTCACTATGGCCTAAAGGGCCATGGCATCTACCAGCAGTTCCTTTTTCATACATTTTTACTCTAGTGGCTCTCCACATTTGGTGGGCCTTCCTGGGTCAGGCATGCAGTTAAGTGTGGCCTTCCAGGGACTGACCCTGGTTCCTGACAGCCTTTTCTGTGGATTATTGTGCGTTTATTTTGTTGTAATGTAGTTAATGCCTTTTCTTTCCTTTTTCTTTTCTTTTATTTACTCTGAATTTCCACTCCAGATACATGGCTGCTCACACCTGGTTCAACACTCTGATGGGTTTCGCCTGGACTCCCCATACCTATTCCTTCATGGCGACGATTAAGGTAGTCACTATAACTTCTCAAGATATTGCACTTTGTCACCATATTGTTTCACTTATGGACTCTTAACACGTTCACTTTGGTGGATATGCGTATATAAAAACATTTTTTTTGTATATTTGGATATAGTGTTGTCTAAAACATATAATCATTAATAGTGTTAATTTATGCAGAGTTTTTTATCACTATTAAAGTTGATTGTATTTTATTATATATTTTTTACACTGGTAAAAGATTATATAGATATTGTTATATATATAATCTAAGCGCTGCACCTTTTTATTTCACCATTTTGTTTGTTGCAGTAAGTCTGCGGTGCTGGCAGCTATTATTTATTTGTTGTTTGTGGGTAGCGTGGTTTTTTCTCACTTTATATGCATGACGATTAAGGTAGTGTCATACAATACACGTGGCTTATGCTCTTCCAACAAATGCAACAAGTTATGGCAAGCGCTCAAGTGCCTGGGGCGCAGGTCCTTTTCTTGCAGGAGACCCACTTTACCAATGCTTCTACACCAAAACTCCCCAATCACATTTTTTTTCCTATGGTATCTGAGCAACTCCCCAAAACCAAAATCCAAGGGACGGCTATTGCCATTCACAGGAATTGTCCGTTTCAACCCACGGCCGCTTACATTGACCCCAAAAGGCGATACAGCTACTGCTTTCGTTCATATATGGTCCTTGACAGTCTGGCAGACTGGCAGACTTTCGAGAGGGATGATTAGTCTTGGGAGGGGACTTTAATGTCAGCCCAGACCCAACGGTAGATACCTCGGTGAGTCGCTCCACAAGTCCCTACAGAAACACACCTTAGTTCACTGCTGGAGGGTAATGCATGCCTCAGAGAAATACTATAGCTATTATTCTACAGTTTATGGGGTATATACTAGAATTGATTTGCTATTAGTGAATCAGAGTAGCTTAGAGTTATTGGCTGACTCCACTTTTGACCAGATTACCATCTCCGACCATGCCCCTGTGACCATAACACTCGACCTACCCCATATGGCATCTAGATCCTGGGCATAGAGACTGAACGAGAACCTCTTAGATGATCCTAGAGTAGCATCAGGTGTAGAAGAAACATTGGGAAAAGTGGATTTTCTTTTCGTAAATAACCCCCATTGTCTCACTACTTTACAGAGCATTATACTGGGGAGGTCAGTCATGGTATACTTTGGGAGGGCCATGAGGCTATAGTATGTGGAGAACTTTTTGCATGGGGCAATAAGTTGAAATAGGAACGACAGGCAGACTTTCAAAGTATTTTCGGGACACTACAAAAAGCTGAGATGCTGCACAAGCGAACGGGAGATCCAGATGCGTTCTGCTGCCTGACAGACCTACACAAGCTCTTTTTCAAACTCTTAAACCGGCGAATATGCCGAGGGTTTTGCTATGTAGCTCATAAATACTATAAACATGGTAATAAGTGTAGCAGAATGTTGGCCAGGGCTCTCCAGAAACAGCGAGTAATGTCACATGTTCATAAACTCCATTCCCCCACAGGTAAACCGGTACAGCATAACGCGGCCCTATATAATTTGGACCCTAATGCCTCCCCAGCAGACATAACGCAGAAACAAGCAAGGATAGAGGCCTTTCTCTCCTCCTCAGGTCTCCATTCCTCTCGTTTCCTCCATAACTCTTAAACAGCAGGTAGCTATAGAGGTTCCCATATCATTGGCTACAGTGAAGTCACTCCCTGACGGGAAGAGCCAAGGGCCAGGTGGCTTCACAAAGGCCTAATATTTTAAATGAATCCAGAAAATACAGGCACCTATGTGCTCCTTCTTCCTTAGCTTCTGCAAAGCATCTTCCTCAGGGGGCATCACTGGCTCACATCACTGTCCTCCTGAAAGAAGGGAAGGATCTTACTCTCCCACAGAGCTACCGCCCAATCTCTTTATTGAATACAGATTTGAAACAATTTACCAAAATCCTTTCCAATCGCCTTAAAAAATCTCCTCCCCAAAATAGTCCATCCAGACCAGACAGGCTTTATAGAGAGCCGGGAGGCCCAAGATAACTCTGTTTGGGCTATACAGCTCATTCATTGGGCCCAGACACAGGACCATCTGCCCCCATATTTGATTCTCTCCACAGATGCTGAGAAGGTGTTCGATCGCGTGGACTGGGGATTCTCAATGCAATACTGGCTAGGTTGGGGTCTGGGGGTTGGGGCTTCAGATGTTATGCTGGATATCAGCACTCTGTGAGTCTCCTCCTGCTCAGGCTCATGGCTTTTTATCTTCAGAAATCCCTATCCGGAACAGCACCAGAGACATGGGTGTCCACTCTCCCCCCTATTGTTTGCTCTGGTCTTCGAACCTCTGCTCAGGAACATACAAGCTTATCAAAACATCAGAGGGGTTACTGTATGTTCTTCAGAACATAAACTTTCTGCATACGTGGATGATGTCATATTTCACATGGTAGACCCTGTAGTCTCACTGCCAAACCTGATAGAGGAACTAACAGGTTATAGCCAGGTTTTTAACTTTAATATCAACTACACCAAATCGGAGATCTTGCCAATTACGGTCACCCCAGTCATGACTCAAGGGAGCTTTCCCTTTTGCTTGGGCGTGCTTTTCAATATGGTATCTGGGAATCCAGCTTACTAGTAGCTTGAAAGCTCTATTTACTCATAACTATACCCTATTACCGTATATACTCGAGTATAGGCCGACCCGAATATAAGCCGAGGCCCCCAATTTACCCCCAAAAAAACTGGCAAACTTATTGACTCGTGTATAAGCCGAGGGTGAGACATGCCTGTCCATCCCTGTGTGTGTGTCCGTCCATCCCTGTGTGTCCGTCCATCCCTGTGTGTCCGTCCATCCCTGTGTGTCCGTCCATCCATCCCTGTGTGTCCGTCCATCCATCCCTGTGTGTGTGTGTGTCCATCCATCCATCCATCCCTGTGTGTGTGTGTCTCCATCCATCCATCCATCCATCCCTGTGTGTGTGTGTCTCCATCCATCCCTGTGTGTGTGTGTCTCCATCCATCCATCCATCCATCCCTGTGTGTGTCTCCATCCATGTGTGTGTGTGTGTGTGTGTGTGTGTGTGTGTGTGTGTGTGTGTGTGTGTGTGTGTGTGTGTGTGTGTGTGTGTGTCCAGCCTACCTTTGTCCCGAGCCTCCGTCCCGTGCCTTGCCTCCTTGCCTCCGTCCCGTGCCTTGCCGCCTTGCATCCGTCCCGTGTCGTGCCTTGCCTTGCCTTGCCTTGCCTTGCCTTGCCTTGCCTTGCCCCCGTCCCGTCCCGTCCCGTGCCGTGCCGTCCCGTGCCCTCTTCGTCGGCGGCCATTGTAAAGTTCAAAAGCTGCGCCGCCGCCTTCGCCTGTGATAGGCGGAACACTGAATTTCCCAGCAGCCTGTGTTCCGCCTATCACAGACGTCGTATCATCCTCGTCCGTAGTACGAGGATGATACGATGTCCGTGATAGGCGGAACACAGGCTGCTGGGAAATTCAGTGTTCCGCCTATCACAGGCGAAGGCGGCGCCGGAGGCGCGGCTTTTGAATAGAATGGCCGCTGTCTGTCTGCTCGACACGCTGATCGAGCGGGCAGACAGCGATGACTCGAGTATAAGCCGAGGGGGGCACTTTCAGCCTCAAAAAAGAGGCTGAAAATCTCGGCTTATACTCGAGTATATACGGTACTAAAAGAAGCTTTGCCTAGATTTACAATCTTGGGATAAGATGACCTCCACTTGGGTTGGTCGCACGAATATCATAAAAATGACAATCCTCCCACGCATATTGTTTCTCCTGCAGATGGTACCTATCTGCCTACCCAAACATTTTTTTTATAGAGCTCCATAGTCTTTTTTATCAAGTTTGTGTGGAGAAACCAGAAGCCACGAGTAGCTATGGCTATACTGCAGAGGTCCAAGAGACATGGAGATCTTGGACTGCCTAATATCCTCCAATATTATCAGGCGATAGCTTTGCGGCACTAACTCAATTGGAGATTTCACGCATCCTCTAAACTATGGGTCTCACTGGAAAAGACTATTGCCGGTCGCAACTTGTCGTATGCCCCCTGGGTTCCGATGGGAAACAGATGTCTCTCAGAGTGTGTGTCCCTGCTAACATCCCATTCATTAATCGTATGGGATAGACGGAATAGATCCTTGGATCTAGCTCCCCCAGCATCTCTGCTGTTCAGGGGACCTCCCCTCGAAATGCGTCAGTAAATCTGACTGCTGTGGTCCTGGTGGGCCTGGGTGACATGGGAAGTCAAAGATTTTCATAAACAGCAGAGTGCCATGCTGGGGATTTAAAAAAAAAATTACAGATGGGCAGTTACAACCTGTTAGCAACACCACTCCCCAGGGCCGGAGCACTAGTTTGTGCCACTGGAGAACGCATGCCAGGAGATGCTGTCCCGTTTTATAGTTTGCCAGTGTTGCCTATAGTACTTGTTTTGGCAAAGAAGAATACAACTATTGGTTTTATTTGACTTTGAACTGCAGACAAAACTCCCATTTTAAGTTGGGATGGGTTACATTTTCTCTCAAGTATTTACACCTGTTTAAGTCTTTGTTGGAAAGATTGTTGATTGTAACCACCTCAAAAAAGGGAAATCTCTCTATTATATGTTAAGCCAAAATTGTTCGGACAGGAGCCAGGGCCCTGTTTATAAAGAGCACCCATAGTTCATTGCCTAGTACAGTAGGGAATGAGGAGCAATACCATCCTCCAACTTTTCAATTAGTGATAAATATTTCTCTGTTTGCTTTCCTCTTCTGCCCACCACTGGACATCCATGGCTAATTTATTCAAGAGAATTACAGGGGAAATGTGTGCAGGGGATGTTTGCAACAGCCAGAAGGCTTACTATAGTTCAAAAAAATAAAACCATCTATAGTTTCTCTTGTTTGTTAACCACTTAAGCCCCGGACCAATTTTTGCGATTCGGCACTGCGTCGCTTTAACTGACAATTGCATGGTCGTGCGACGTGGCTCCCAAACAAAATTGGCGTCCTTTTTTTCCCACAAACAGAGCTTTCTTTTAGTGGTATTTGATCATCTCTGCGGTTTTTATTTTTTGCGCTATAAACAAAAATAGAGCGACAATTTTGAAAAGCCGGCGGCGCGCTCGCGACCCACGGGTGGGCACTTAAAGAGCCACGTACAGGTACGTGATTGTGCCCAGCCGTGCCATTCTGCTGACGTATATGTGCAGGAGGCGGTCCTTAAGCGGTTAATCTATGCAGTTATACAGTTGCCAAACGATTCAGAGTTCATGTTTTATCCATTTTTGTATTGTAGCAGTAGTTTTGACCGAAGAAATTGCGCAACAGAAAGGGCTGAGCTTGTACTAACATAGGCCACCATCCAGGTCTCCCTAGGACAGCATAATTTTTTAATACAGCCGTAGCTGAAACTTCACTTCCAATCAGATTTCAGTTTACTGGTCAGATCAGTAAAGTATAAATTCCTATTGGTTGCTGAAGGATACGTAACTTTACACACTACATGTTCTAATAAATAAAATCATATGTCCCACTAATCTGTTAAAAACTAATACAAGAAATATTACGGTATTGTTTGCATATCAGCAGTGGGAGTGGATAGTTTTTGTCTTACTTTTCACTTTAACTAAACCAGCAAAAAAACAAAGCTATTAATCTTTCATTAAGTTAAAGGGATGAAAAGGAATCGCTTATAGTATCATCTTTTCTTTGCACCACAAGCTTGCATACCCCCTACTAACTTCAAAAGCAGCAAAGAGAACTTGGTAACTTTTCTGGCAGCAAACCAAGAAGAGGTTTACTTAAAGTTCTGTTATGTATTTAAAAATGCAACATGGTCATCAAATTACAGAAAAAAGACACACAGCTTTGAACATTTTACTGTAACTGTGACATATTATCCACGGGTGTGTGCCTTATTATTATCATTTCTCAACATGCCAATAATTAGCTGTGTATATGACTTAATAAAGTTGAAGAAGAGAGAGGGCTCATATCTACACTTTGGGGTTGCCAAACCTATTTGCTGAATACACAAACTAGAACTTTCAAGCACTACATACATACTAAAATGTAGTTATATCGAGTAGTAGTATATATTTTATTTTGGTCTTATTGTATTTCTCCCAGTCAGAATAGAGGCAAAATACTAATGTAGCACTAACCCCTGAAGGAGCTGCTGGTTATTTTTGGGCTTGCCGTTACCCTCTGTTCTCCTTGTTGCACGTCTAGGGGATGTCCCATGGTAGATGGCCCAGTAACTTGAGACTGACAATAGATCCACTTGAATGGATTTTATTTGCAAAACTCAGACAATTGAACAGTCTTTCAACTTGGGATCAGAGGGTTGGAAAAGGAAGTTCAGGTACTCTTAGCGTCAGAGTCCAAAAACGTTAAAGAACTTGCTTACTTTGACTTCATCCAGAGAATACCCATTCGCAGCTGCATAATCACTCAAGCCGGACAGTCCCTCTCTCACAAGGCCTAGCAGCCAACTTGGTGCTTACTCAGGAACAAAGTCTTTGCCACAGACATTGTTGCATAACATGTAGGGAAACTAAACTTGAAAAACTTGTAGGATACCTGGATCTTTCAGCCTGCTTGGCAATATCCACAAGACCGGATTCTCTCGGTTACTTCAGCCCTTCCATTCTCTTGTTAAGAAAACCAATCCATACGTGGTGTTCTTCTAAAGAATCCTCCCCTGGAATGCTCGAAGTACACTTAGTTTCTCCCGAACCAGAGATGGCACCCAACCACTTGAGAATCCTCCTTTAGTTTCCTTGCCTTGGGGTAGCCAGTTCCAAGACATTAAAGTCATTTGGATCCGCACCCCCGGCCATAGCCTTCCTGGGGGCTGGTCAGGAGGACCAGGACCATGTAATCAGCACATCATACTGGACCGGAACCTTGAACCATGTGACATCCGCATCTTATGTAACCTTTCCCAGAAGCACAACAAGAGCGCCCCTCCCACTGGGCTGGCTCCGAAAGAGAGTAACTTAAACGCCTGACCAGACCACAGTTCCATGCTTGCCAGAAGAGACAGTGCCCCCTGTGGCCAGGCTGAACATCTCACCGTCCACTCAGACTGATGCTGAGGCCCAATTTAGATAATTACACCCAAACCAAACTGCAGTTTAGGCAACTTTAATTTTAGAAAAAATGCATAGCGCGTGCTCTTCAGGAGCCGCGCTACACTAATATAGTTACTATATTAAAAAATTAGGTTCTACAAATTTATCCATGGAAAGAGTTAAATATGATCTCCACATTTAATGTCCCATAGTTTGTTTGGGCCAAGCTGGTACAAACAAACTATTTAATGTACTAAGGTTCACTTGCTGGGGGTGCTGTTTACAGAACGTTCCGGCAAGGGATTTTCCATCTCATTCTCAGAAAAGTAGAGTTGAGCTAAGCGTCGCTCAGCCATTCATAGGAAACTTTGTATTCTAATAATTAATACAAAGCTTCCTCTAATTGGCTGAGGCACAGAGGACAGATGACATGATCTTAGCCAATCATAGAATACAAATAATAGAATACAAAGCTTCCCATGATGAATTGAGCAGTGTCTCAACCTGACTCTGATTTATTCCTAGAGTGAGACAGGAAGTCCCCCCTCACTGCCAGAATACAGCGTTTCATACTGTGTGTAGCTGGGGCTACATAAAGTTTATACAGAGTGCTCAGTGGGTGCAGTAAATAATTTGTTTTCACCAGCTTACCCAAACAAACTATGTAAAGGGGCATTAAAGTGTTACCAAAACCCACAATAGTACAATCAGTCTGTATATATAAAGCATATATATAAAGCATGCGTGTAACACTCACTGTGTAACCTAAGGGGTTAATTCTCTGCATTGTGTAAAAAGGCTGCTTGATCTTGTATGCACAGATCCTCCCATCCCTGCACTGCCCCCCTGGAAAAGTCCAAATAAGACAAAGCCTCTGGAGTCAGGCTGCGCATGCTCAGTGTGGTGTGCCTCATAGGATAGCTCAGTGCATTATGAAAAGTCCTCCTACAAGCTTCACCAGGAACTGATAGAAGTCACAAGACTGCTTTATACTGCTGTTGAGAAAAGGTATTTAGCTGTTTATATTTACTAAAATAATTGAATTTCCATGCTCTGTGTACTGTGGGAGACCAGCTATAGTGAATGCAGGGTCCTGGCTTTAGTAACACTTTAAATGTGGAGATTAGCTCCAACTCTTTTAACAACTTCAGCCCCGGAAGAATTTACCCCCTTCCTGACCAGAGCACTTTTTGCGATTCGGCACTGGGTCGCTTTAACTGACAATTGCGCGGTCGTGCGATGTGACTCCCAAACAAAATTGACGTCCTTTTTTTCCCACAAATAGAGCTTTCTTTTGGTGGTATTTGATCACCTCTGCATTTTTATTTTTTGTGCTATAAACAAAAAAAGAGTAACAATTTTGAATAAATGCATTATCTTTTACTTTTTTGCTATAATAAATATCCCCAAAAAAATATTTGATTTTTTTTTTCCTCAGTTTAGGCTGATGCCTATTTTTCTACATATTTATAGCATCTACAAAATAGGGGATAGTTTTATGGCATTTTTATTGATCATTTTTTTTTTTTATTCTTTTTTTTTGATAGAGTGATTCTAACTGTGGGGGGGGACAGTTTACAGGGAGAGCTGATCAGTGACAGTGTCACTAGGCAGAACTGGGAGATGCTTGTTTGCATTAGCATCTCCCCATTATTTCTCACCGCGAGACGATTGCGGGTATCCATGCAGACATCGGGTCCGCGGGACCCGTGATCATGGTCGCGGAGCTCCCGGCGGGCGCGCGCGCCCACAAGCCACCTCCTAAAGGGCACCGTACAGGTACATTGTGCCCTTCTGCCGCAGTATATCTGTGTGAGGCGGTCGGGAAGCGGTTAATGGATACATTTGTAGGACCTAATTTAAAGGGACTTTAAATGTGGAGATAAAATTTAAATCTGTAAATCTGTGTAAGTGCATTACTAAGATGTCACGATTTACATCAATAGTATCATTTTCCAAAAACAAAATGTAGCTTTCATAATTGAAGAGCAATCATTGAGCTCCAGCCAAATGGCTTTGCTTAGAATGAGATTAGATCACCAGTCTTCTTCAGACAGAAGAAAGCATTTCTCCAGCTATACTGCAATATTGAAATTTTGTATAAAACCACAAAGGAAGAGGTGGCAGCAGGACTGGTGTCGGTCAGATGTTTGTGAACACAGGAAAGAAAGAAAGAAAAAGAAAGAAAGAAAGAAAGAAAGAAAGAAAGAAAGAAAGATTATATGATTGGGTCATCTCAGAGACAGCTTCCAAGTCCAAAGAATAGCTGCTGATCCTGGTTATTGCTCAAAGATGGCTCTGCCCTTCTGTAGAAAAAAAACAGATAAAGGCAATCAGGGCAAAAACTGTGAACTCACACCTGATTCTATACTTGCACACCATTTAAAGTTCCACTCATTTTTCAGTTTATTAAAAGTCAGCAGCTACAGAAAGTGTAGCTGATGATTTTTAATAAACACACACTTACCTGTCCCACGGTCCAGTGATGCGGCCACCCAAAGCCTCGGTTCTCTCCCCCGCCTCTCCTCTGCGCTGGCATCACTAGTGTGAGCATCTGGCTGTGACAGCTTGTGGCTTCATAGTCAGGTGCGAGTCATGCTGCACTGTCCTGAATGGCCGAGAAACCTTCTGGGACCTGGGACGTGTCCCAGAAGATTGCAGGGAGGGAGGGGGAGAGGAGAAGTTGCCTAGGCGGAAGTGGGAGCTGGGTACCTGTCAAAACTAGGTACCCACCCCCCCCCCCCCAAAAAAAATGACATGCTAAATGTGGCATATCAGAGGGCCACTTTTGGGTTTTGGGTGGAACTCCACTTTAACAAGATGCAGTTAAAAAGCTCATGACAAAAGTCTTCACTCTTAGCCAATGGATGAGAGCGCTGACTGGAGTGTTCTGGCGGAGGCGCCGTCCCCCTGTAAGAACTCAATAGCACAGCAGGGGAGATGATTTTACTAACATTGGGTTGTTAGTAAAGCGGCTCCAATCTGAGCTGTCAGTGTTTTTTCGTTCAACCCAACTAGTAGTTTGTACTAGGCTTTAGGCAGTCTGATCAGAGCATGATCAATTATAGAAGTGCTGTCCCCTTGGATGAGTGGAGATGATTGGATTAGTGAGAACCTGGAGCCAACCCATGCACATATTGAAAAAACATGCAAACTTTATACTGATAATGGGACTAACTCATAAAGCTGCAATGGCAGTTAAAGGTCTGTTATGACCTAGCAGAGAAGAAGGCGCTTCTAAGTGCAGTAATAAATAACTTTAATGACAAGGAAGGGTTAAAAATACTTACCAGATTGAAGTGAAACACGGGCATATCAATGAATCCATAGCGTTCAGTGGGATGCCCCTTGGGAGTAAAGACAGCAGCTTCAGGTGGAAACTCCAGCTGACCAGCGGTGGTAAATAATGTCTCTCTGATCGAATATGGAGGGCCATGCTGTCAGGCCCAGTATGGAATCCTGGCAACCGGAAATTACGTCAGAGTGGGCGGTACATATTTTTGGAACATGCCCAGTCGCTCCTTCTTCAAACCAATTGACTAATGTAAGGGGAAGGGGTGAGACAAATGGGCAGGGGGTAGGCGGGACTGATAACAACTGCCATATCATTAGATGGCAGTCTGCAATGGAATAAAATGCAGTAACATACAGTAAAATAAAGTAAAAAACTTGCTACAGTAAAGGTAAAGATACACAAGACATAAAAACACTAAGGCCGCGTACACACGGGCGGACTGTTCGCCCAACCTTGTCCGCTGAACAGTGTTTGGGCGGACAGTCCGCCCGTGTGTGGGCTTTCAGCGGACAGTTTCAGCGGATAGTTGGACGGACAAAGTCTTTCGGAAATTCCGAAAAACTGTCCGCTGAAACTGTGTTTGAGCGAACAGTCCGCCCGTGTGTAGGCTACTTTCGAAATGAGCAAACTGTTCCCGCTCGGAAAGTCCGCCCATTTCGAGCGCGTGTACAGGTAGGCGGGGCCCGCGAGGGAGACGTCGCGGGCTCCGCCGCCTGGAATGGGCTTAAAGGGGAACCCCAACGCCGAAAAAAATCGGCGTGGGGGTTCCCCCAAAGTCCACACCAGACCCTTGTCCGAGCACGCTACCCGGCCGGCCAGGAAAGGGGGGCGAGCGAGCGCGCCCCCCCTCCTGAGCCGTACCAGGCCGCGTGCCCTCAACATGGGGGGGTGCCTTGGGGAAGGGGGGGCCGCGCGGCCCCCCCACCCCAAAGCACCTTGTCCCCATGTTGATGAGGACAAGGGCCTCTTCCCGACAACCCTGGCCGTTGGTTGTCGGGGTCTGCGGGCGGGGGGCTTATCGGAATCCGGGAGCCCCCTTTAAGAAGGGGGCCCCCGGATACCGGCCCCCCACCCTATGTGAATGAGTATGGGGTACAATGTACCCCTACCCATTCACCTGTGAAATAAAGTACAAAAAAAAACACAACACAGGGAAAAAATATTTTATTGCACAGCTCCGGGGGTCTTCCGTCTTCGGGGGTCTTCTCGCCGGACTCCTCCGCTATCTGTGTGTAGCTCTTTTACTAGCGGAGGAGTCCGGCTTTCTTCCTCCCCGCCGCCGGCCTCTTCTCCCGACTTCGGGGGTCTTGTCCCCCTCTTCGGTTCTTCTGCCGGGCCACCGCGCCTTCTTGTAGCTCTTTTGCAGGCGGTGGCCCGGTCTTCTGTCGCCGCTGCCTTCCGTTCTTCTGTCGCCGCCTTCGGTTCTTCTGCCGGGCCACCGTGCCTTCTTGTAGCTCTTTTACAGGCGGTGGCCCGGTCTTCTGTCGCCGCTGTCGTCGCCGCCGCCTTCCGTTCTTGTTCTTCTTCTTGTTCTTCTTCTTCTTCTCCTGGAGATGTTGACTCGACGAGCTCTCCGGCCGGAATGCCAGAGCCGCGCTGTGCGGTCACTTATATAGTGACAATGGGGCGGTGTCACATGGTATATGTCACATGGGTTGGTCACATGGTGACCCCGCCCCCTTACGATGTCATAGTCCCCATGTGACATCAACCCATGTGACCAACCCATGTGACATATACCATGTGACACCGCCCCATTGTCACTATATAAGTGACCGCACAGCGCGGCCCCCCCTTCCCCAAGGCACCCCCCCATGTTGAGGGCACGCGGCCTGGTACGCGGCCTGGTACGCGCTCGCTCGCCCCCCTTTCCTGGCCGGCCGGGTAGCGTGCTCGGACAAGGGTCTGGTGTGGACTTTGGGGGAACCCCCACGCCGATTTTTTTCGGCGTTGGGGTTCCCCTTTAAGCCCATTCCAGGCGGCGGAGCCCGCGACGTCTCCTTCGCGGGCCCCGCCTACCTGTACACGCGCTCGAAATGGGCGGATTTGCCTCCTCCTTACGTGGGCGAGTCCGTTCATTTCAAAAGTTGAGCGAACTGTTTGGCAAACAGTTCGCTGAAACAGTCCGCTCGTGTGTGGGCAAGTCCGCTCATGCAAATTTTGAGCGGACTGTTTGCCGAAACTGTTTGACGAACAAGGTTGGGCAAACAGTCCGCGCGTGTGTACGCGGCCTAACTGGGACAGAACTGCAACAAGTAGAACATAGATAAATGAAATTGCAATATTTAGACAGAGTATAGACATTCATATGGGATGCAAGGTGTACAGTATGGGACTACAAGTGTCAGCAACACCATAAATGGGGGAAATATGACAACAAGTATAATGAAGGTAACTGGACAGATGAAATACTGTGCAGCAGGGGATGGCAAGTTTCAGCAACATCACAAGTAAGGAAAACAATAAAAATGCAATACAATATGGTCATTGCTGTGAGCATATGAACATGATACCTCTGGGACAATGTAAGTGTGGTGGATGAGTTGATATATCCAGAGGGCTGCCCCTGCAGGAGGTTCTCCCTCCTTTTTATTAGGAATGAACCAAACGAACCCTTGTTGGGTTTGCACCAGAACTTTCGAACACTGTGAAAGTTCAGACCCGAATAACGAACCCCATTAAAGTCAATGTGACCCGAACATCAAAAATCAAAAGTGCCCATTTTTGAAGGCTTATATGCAAGTAATTGGGCATACAGTGGTTATAGGGGTCTGGGTCCTGCCCTGGGGTACATATATCAATAAAAAAAAAAGTTTCTGTAAAACTTCATTTTTAAATGAGCATTGATTGTTTTGATTTTTAAAGTGAAAGCCTAAAAATTAAAAATTCCTTCCAATATGGTGCCTGGGGGGGGGGGGTCTCCTTAGTCTACCTGTAAAGTGGCAGATCTGTACCATGTCTAGAATCTGCTGCAGCAATAATTGCATTTATAAAGCCAAATAAAATGACGTTTTCCCTGCAAGCTGCCTTTTTTTTGCTCAGCAACAGCTGAGGAGAAAGTGTGTATGATGAGGCCACAATGTAGTTCACTGGGTACAAGATTAGAGATTTCTTGGATACATTCTGGGTTCACTTTGACTTTGTATAGAAGTAACAGTGCATAAAAATAAGATGTTTAATAACAGCTTACCTGTAAAATCCTTTTTTTGGAGTACACCACAGGACACAGAGCCTTTTTAATTACTTAATGGGTTGTATAGGTCACCAATAGGTGATTTGACACTGGCGCACCCAATGAAGACAAGTCCCCCTCTATATAACCTGTCCCATAAGGAGTATAATACCTCAGTTTTTGTAGCAAAGCAATAAGGATCCCATAAGAAGGGGGGGAATCACTGTGTCCCATGGTGTAATCTAAGAAAAGGATTTTACAGGTAAGCTGTTATTAAAAATCCTATTTTCTTTTTCATAAACCACGGGACACAGAGCTTTGTTAATTACTTAATACTTAATGGGACGTCCCAGAGCAATGCTCAACTTGAGGGGAGGGAGACACAAATCGAAGTAGAACACCATCGGACATGAGGACCTACATTGCTGCCTGCAGCACACTGCGCCCGAAGGCGGTATTCTGAAGCCCTCTTACATCCACTTGATAGAATTTGGTGAATGTATGGACTGAAGACCTGGTTGCAGCCTTGCAGATCTGAGCCAAGGAGGCCTGGTGATGCACCGCCCAAGAAGCACTCACTGCTCTGGTCGAGTGTGCTTTCACTCGAAAAGGAGGAATTTTCTGTTTCAAACCATAAGCTTGAATAATAACCTGTCGAATCCACTTAGAGATAGTAGATTTCGATGCTGCCTGGCCCTTTCTAGGACCTCCCGGCAGAATAAACAAAACATCTGTCTTCCATATCTGAGCAGTTGCTTTCAGATAGACCTTTATTGCTCTCACTACATCTAGAGAATGCAATAATTTTTCCTCCGCAGACTGCGGGTCTGGAAAAAACAGCAAACCCGACACCACCTTAGGGAGAAAGGTGGCGTGGGGAAGCAACACAACCTTATCCTTGTGGACAATTAAATAAGGCTCATTACAAGAGAAAGCTGCCAGTTCAGATACTCTCCAAGCAGAGGAGATAGCGACTAGAAAGGCCAATTTCCTACTCAAAAGGAGCAACGCAATATGACAAATAGGTTTAAAGGGCTGTTTCTGTCAAACAGACAAGACTAAATTCAAATCCCATAGGCACAAAGGAGATTTGACTGGCGAATTTAACCGCAATATCCCCTGAATTAAAGCCCGGACTAGGGAATGAGATGCAAGTGGTCTTTGAAAGAACACTGATAGGGCTCAGATCTGACCCTTGATAGTGCTCAGGGCCAGTTTTATCTCTACCCCCAATTGAAGAAAAGCAAGAATCCTACCAATGACATACTTTTGAGGATGCCATCCTTTGGATTCGCACCAGGAAACATATGTCTTCCAGATTATGTAATAGATGAGCCTGGAAGCCGGCTTCCTAGCATTAACCAGAGTAGAGAGAACTGGTCCTGAAAGTTCACGTTTCTTCAAAATGTAGGTTTCAGCAGCTAAAACGTCAAATTTAGACTTTGTAAGAAAGGATGGAATACTGGTCCCTGCGAGAGCAGGTCTGGGTGGAGTGGAAGAACCCAAGGTTTTCCCACTGCCATCCTTACGATCTCTGTGTACCAGGATCTTCTGGCCCAAGCTGGAGCCACCAGGATTACTGGTTTCCCTTCTTTCCTGACCCTGCAAAGCAGTCTCAGCAAGAGCAGAATCGGAGAAAACACATAAATCCAAGAAAACTGATCCCAAGGAATTACTGGCACATCTGTTCCATATGCTAGAGAATCCCTTGTCCTCGATACAAAGTTGTCCAACTTCCCGTTGAACCTGGAGGCTAGTAAATCTACATCTGGGGTAACCCATTTCTGGCATATCTCGGGGGGGAACAGACAATTCTCCTGGTAACAGCTGCTGGCGGCTCAGATAGTGCACTTGCCAATTCTCTACCCATGAAATGAAGACTGTAGAAAGACAGGGAAAATTCTTTTCTGTCCAAACCAGTACTTGGTTCACCTCCCTCTGGGCATCCCGACTCCCGGTGCCCCCTTGATGATTGATATAGGCCACAGCAGTAGCATTGTCGGACTGTATCCGGACAGGATAAGCCTGCGACCTGTATGTCCAGGCTCTGAGGGCTAAATGCACTGCCCGGATCTCCAAAATATTGATGGGCAGGCTCCTTTCAGCCTTGGACCATTCCCCTTGGGCCGAAGCCTCTTCCAGAACTGCCCCTCCACCCCATAAGGTTGGCATCTGTTGATACCACCTTCCAGGTGACTGAGGTGAAGGATCTTCCCCTTCTCAAATGTTTGTTTTTTAACCACCAACTGAGGCTTTGTCGTACCTCTGATGGCTGGCACATTGGCAAGTCCAAGGCTTGGACTCTCTTGTTCCAGGCAGATAAGATGCTGTTTTGCAGCAGTCTCGAATGAAACTGGGCGTAAGGAATGGCCTCGAAAGAGGCCACCATCTTTCCTAACAACCTCATACAAAGACAAATGGATGGTTCCTTCCTTGCTTTGACCATCTGGATCAATTCTATTATAGACTTGATCTTTGACCCAGGTAAGAATACCCTGCTTTGGGCAGTGTCTGTGATCATGCTCAAATACTCCACTCTCTTTAAGGGCTGCAAGGATGATTTTTCCAGGTTGAGGACCCAACCTAAGTGCTCTAGGTATTTTACCGTGCACATTGTGGTTTAACTGTGCTACCAGTAGCAGGTCATCTAGATATGCCATCACCGCTATTCCCTGCACACTTAGATTTGCTAGAAGCAGGGCTAGAATCTTCATAAATACCCGCGGTGCAGTAGCCAGACCAAAGGGTAGGGCCACAAACTGGAAGTGGCGCTCTTCTACTGCGAACTTTAGGAAACTTTAGGAAAACTTTGGTGCGCGGGACAGATAGGCACATGTAGATATGGGTCTTTGATGTCTATTGACGCCATGAATTCTCCCCCGATAGGGTGAAGACCACAGAGCGGATTGACTCCATGTGAAAGGGGTGAATGTTCAGGAATTGATTCAAGCCCTTTAGATCTAGAATAGGACTGACATCTCCATTTGGTTTTGGAACCACAAAGAGGTTTGAATAAAACCTAGACCCTTGCTCCTTTAGGGGAACTTCTATGATTATCCCTTGGGACAGCAAGTGATCCAATGCCTGGAAGAAGGGCTTTCTTTTTACTGGATCTTTGGAGATGTTTGACCTTAGAAAACGGTAAGGCGGGAATTCTTGGGACTCCAGTCTGTAACCCAGGGACATTGTGGAAATTACCCACCTGTCCCAGGTTACCGCCTGCCAAGCCCCTGAAAATCGCAGAAGTTACCCCCCCCACTCGGTCGAGCAGGGGTGTCCCCTCATAAGGAGGTTTTGGGGTTCTGCTTAGCAGATTTCAAAGGTTTCTTTTGTCCTTGGGCTTGGCCCTGGGCCTTGCCTCTTGCATCTGGCCGTCGTCACTGCCTGGAGGCCGTGGCCCAGGAATCAGGGAGAGAGAACATTTAAAAGAAGGACGTTTACTCTTTTACTTAGCTGGTAAAATGGTAGTCTTACAACTAGAAATCTTCTGGATGTATATATCCAGGTCATCCCCAAACAGCCATTCCCCATGAAAGGGTAAACCGGTTAAAAGCTTTTTGGATGAAGCTTCACCTGACCAGTGCTTTTGCCACATAATCCTGTGCATGTGTACCAGAGGGAGGGTAAGGCGGGATGCCTGCTGAATAAAATCTTTAATGGCATCTACCGCAAAACATAAGGCCTTAGGCAACTCCCCCCATAGCTTAACCTGATCAGAAGGAAGATCTTTAGGCTCTTGCTTCACCTGCCACTTTAGTACCTGACACATGCCAATAGCTGCCACAGCAGGTTGGGTTACAGTGCCAGCCATACGAAAGGGGGACCTGAGTAAAGATTCCAGCTTTTTCTCGGCTGGATCCTTAAACACCTAAGCATTGTCTACAGGACAAGTCCGATTTTTGTTCGCACAAGAAATAGCCGCATCTACAGTCTGGATGTTCCCAGTCAGCATAAATACGTTTTTCCAATAAGGGATGGACCGGGAAAGTATATGCAGCCTGTAGGGATTTTAATGTTCCCAAGGAAGAAACAGGGGACTCAGTTAACTCAGAAGAGGGCAATTAGTATGTAGCATGCACGGCTTCTGCATACCATTGCACCTGCAATTTGAGAACCTGAGAGGCAGAAAAAGCCTCCTCTGATTCCCCTGATTTATCCGACTGCTCCTGATCCTTGTCCCCTGATGGAGTAGTATCATTATCATCATCATCAAAATCATCTGATGGGGGCTTTAGAGTAGCAGAAGGGGACCTACCCCGATTTCTGTGAGGATGCTGCGATTAAAATAGCGATGTTTTCCTCTAAACCATTTAATGCTGCTGCTAAAGTGTAAATATGCAGGAGCTGCCATATTAGGATAAGCTGCAAAGCCTGACAGGGGCAATGGCTCATCCTGTGTGGCTGTATCAGGTCATGCAGGGGATGATGGAACCAGGCAGGCATGTCTAGGACCCCCCATTCTGGAATGGCGACACCTTAGTGCCCCTCATACCTGCCCCCGAACTCCTTCTACAGGAAGGCATAGTCCTAAGCTAGAAAAAAGCAGAGGTACTATCGCGGGTTCATCAACTGCTGAGCTAACCTAGCAATACAAACAATATGCTACTAACCTGCACAGCCTGATGCCGAGTAGGTGGCTTGGCGTGCCTGCATCCAACACACATGGAGTTGCTTACGTGCCCCAAGCTGCTGTGTCCCTCTTGTATGCAGAGCTCCGGCGTCTGGGGGTTTATTAAAAATTTTCTGCCCTGCACCTGCAATGTGGCTGGCGTGCACGGCGCAGGTGCCCACCCAGTGGCAACCACACCCCCCCCCCGCTTCCCCATCAAACTGGCTTCAAAAGCGCACCCCATGTGTGCACATATGGTAATGCCAGCGAGAGAGAGATTCCTTACAGCAAGTGCCGTGGACCCTGGATTATGAGGGACCCCCCTCCTAAAGAGTTGTGGCAGAGCCTGCAGCAAAGAAGGTGAGCCGCTCAACGGAACGGCTAACACTGAGCTTTCGTTTCCTGGAGAGCATGGTAAGTAGAACACCAGGTATGCCTCTTTACTCCCTCCAGTGGCGGAAACAGGTAATACATGCAGCTACTCATAGAAGAAAGTCCTTAAAGCGGAGTTCCGCTTAAAAAAAAAAATTGAACTGTGGGCACCTGGCTGTGGCTTTGTAATTGCCGGACTTGGTGAAACACGAGGACTCAATGTCAGGTCTTTATGTAAAAGGTGCCAGAACTTGTTAAAGATTTTCCTAACTGCCTGATGTTGAGTGCTATATGTAGTAATCATTCTTGTGATCTGAGAGTCCTCAGTCTTTTTCTTGTTGCCAAAAAGCAACTCACGTCTCTCATATCCATTGGTTCTTCTGAAAGCCTTCTTTAAAGAGGTGTGAGCGTAACCTCTCATTTAGTGCCCATCCCTTAAAGCGCCAGCCTCCTGTAGGAAAGAATCCTGACTAGAGCAATTCTGCTTAAGTCTGAGGTATTGACTATACGGGATTGCACGTATTTATTTATCTCAGCTGGGTTTTTTTCAGTGTGGGTAGAATTTGGTTAGAATAAAGGGTTACATACCTCCTCATATTCTTTAACAGATTATACAGTGAGATAGAGACCTTTGGAGACATGGAAGGGTGACGCTTGCATTTGTATTGTCTGTCGGTGTCAATTGTGGGGAATCAGTGTGAATGAGTAGGGACCTACTATTTACATCGCGTTCCTTGGGACACCGGTGGTGCCTGTCCGCAGCACAGGTGCCGCTATGCTTCCCAGCAGTGAGTTGTCATTTTGGGTATGCTCTCTATGTTACAATCATTATGCTGTGTGTTTTATGTCTCAAGCAACTGATTGTCTATGCTACTACTAATTTATATATGTGATTTTATTGTAAAGTGTGATTTCTTCTGGACAATTGCCCCTGATGAAGGGATGCAATTTGTACCGAAACACGTTGGGCCGTCTGGACATCTTATGGGAATCATCACCACCAACACCATTATTTTATTGGTTTGAAATTTGATTGATGTATACTATGTAATAAAATATTTTTTACTTGATTATTACTCTGTTGCCGCTAAAGTCCCATTATTTGGGGGGAATCCTCTTTTTAACATCTGAATCCAGTAATGGCTGGGCATCATCAAGGAGCAAGTGGCCCTACGCTAGCTATACACTAATGTAAAGATTACTGACACGGTCTCTCTACACTACACTGAAACTATATGAGCTGTCCCCACTCTACAGTAATGTAAGTGTGAATGGCACGGTCTCACTACACTACAGTGAAACTATCTGAGATGTCTCTACTCTCGGGGCACACTATGCAAAGCTGAATGATGGTCCTCCACATTACACTCACACTATCCCTAGACTGACACTAAACGAATATTCCACATGGACAATTGAAGCAAAATAGCACAATACAGCACACTAACAAACTAATAGCACTGAACAGAGCCCTGTTCTATCTTTCTCCATCCTGAAATCACACTGAAAATGGCTGTCATTGAGAAAATACTTTTATACTGCGGAGAGGGAATGAGCCATTATTGGATAAAGTCATGATGACAGTGTCCAATCATGACTATGTGCCCTGATTGGCTGAAGCTTTAACTGCTTCAGCCAATCAGGGCTTGCAATGCACTGTTCAGCGCCGCAATGCATTGTGGTTGGTTCGGGGGGGGTGAACAAATGGTCGAACGATACGTTTGTTTGGCTGTTCGCCGAGCGTCCGAACAGTGAAAGTTCGGCCCGAACTTATGCTTGGGCCGAACTGTGTGCCTATCCCTACTTTTTATATACACACATACACACAGGTACATACGCAAAATCCATGGTGCCATTTGGCATCAGTGGGCATGCTTATGGGATAGTGCACATGCAGTGGCATGAGTATGAATTTCCAGCTCCTCGTTCAAGCCTCTGGGAGACAAAACATCCAAGATGTATATCCAGTAGGTCTCCCTCTGGCAGATCTTATGGAATCGCTTGGCCAGAGGGAGGTCTCGAGGTCTAATATGGTCACCCTTTAGCCCCAGTTCACACCGTATGCAGCTTTGAAATCACATTAATTCAGCGTAATTTCAATGCCGCTGGTCAGTGCGATTTCATGTGCTGCCTGCCCACATTTGTGCGACTTCATGCAAAGCAAGTTGCACATGAAATTGCCAAAAATAGTGCATGGACCTTTTCAAAGTCAGTGCAAGTTATAGTCACACCAATTTGAACTGTTGCAAAGGCAGAAATAGGGTGTGACTTAATCTATCAAATCGCAGTCACACCAGTGTGAAAATGTGATACAATGTTTTGGAAAGAACTTTAGCTCTAACTGCTGATGAAAAAGGATATTTAGAAGTTTATATTTACTAAAACTATTGCATTTCCATGTTGTGTACTGTGGGAGACCAGATATATTAATGCAGAGTTCTGAGTTTAGTAACAATTTAAGGTTTTTCACCTTAATGCATCCTATGCATTAGGTGAAAAACCTTCTGCGCTAAAGCTGCCCCTCAGACCCCCCCTTTCTTTACCTGAGCCCATCCAATCCAGCAATGTGCATGAGCGCAGCAGCTCCCGCTGGTGTATCTACCCTCGTTGGACAGATTGATAGAAGCGGGAGCGATTGGCTCCGGCTGCTGTAAATCAAATCCGGTGACACGGGATCGAGTCTTTCTGTGTCAATGGACACGGCAGTGGGACTCGGGAGCGAGCACACACGAGAAAGCTGCTTTCCCTGGGGGGATACGATGAAGAGGAGGAGCCTGGAACGCCAGCAGGGGACCCCAGAAGAAGAAGATTAGGGCTGCTCTGTGCAAAATCATTGCACAGAGCAGGTAAGTATAGGCATGTTTGTTATTTTTATTGTGAAAAATATGCCTACGCTAGAAACATAAAATAAACAAAAGCTGTGCACTATAACCCAGCCACCAGGCACAATAAAATATAAAAAAGAAAATGCAGCACTTAATGAATAAAGTGCTATCTGTGTATTACACAGTGTATGTGGTTAATGAAAAATTATGCAATTGAAAAGTTCATATAAGTGCAATAAGTGCCATCAATTGTGCATAACAGAAAAGATATACAGGCTGAAGATGAGTCTCAAGCATATATAACGGTGTGGTATAAAAATAAAGTGCAGTTCGCTCCAAAAATTCATATAAAACTAAAGTCCATGTGCAAAGTCCATAAAGAAAAGTGTGTTGAAATGATCAAACACCCAATAGGCTGAAATGGAGGCTTACCAGAAAGACGGCAACCCCTCTTACTCAGAGAAGTCATACAACGCTTGACTGGATCTATGATCTACATAAGGGAAGCCCGGATGTTCTCTTGGGTGTCCTTGGTTGGTATACCGGAAGGCTCTCAACATATCAGGAAGTGGTACCAAAAGACCATCAATAGACCACAATGCTTAAAATGCTGTTGGAAACGAATATCTGTGCTTGTCAGCAGGGCCGTTTTTAAAGCAGGGAAAAAGGGGCAGCTGCCCTGGGCCTCATCATTGTTGTGGGGCCCAAAGCAGCTGCCTCATACTTGCCATGTGTGTCAGGTCCCCTGAGACCAGGTGACAGATGCATTCCGTAGGAGTCGGAAGTGCACCGCTATGTAGTGGACCTTAGGACTGACTGCTGCGGATTGTACCCAGGGAGATTCAGGACACAGGTCTACAGGATCACTAACACAGATCCCAATGGGAGCTGGAGCATAGATTCCCCAGGGCATGGAGTCTAAGAGCCAGCGGGTGTTTGCCAGAGCCTCCAGTGGTGAGGATGGACTTTGCTGCAGTCTGGCTCCAGGTCACGACCCCTAGGGTCTCACAGCTCACGCTCACAGTAGACTACAGGAGAAGGAAGAAGCAGGCTGAAACAACAAGAATAGTAAGGGGATAAGGCTGAGGTCAGGGTAACTAGCAGACAGGAACAACAGAGTACACGACAAAGGTTCAGGGTCACAGGCAGACAGGGATGGTCAGGGACATGCCAAAAGGTCAAGGTCACAAGCAGACAGGAATCGTTGAGAATATGCCAAGGTCGGTAACAGAGACAAACGTAGAGCACACGGCAAGCAGGAACCAGGAAGTCAAACACACAATGAATACACAATGTAAGCAGTATTGATGTACAGTAATCTCTAGCAACCAATCAACAAGCAGAAGTCATGTGCTGTAACCTCTAGACAGTGAGCCATAACGTGTGCTGTAACCTCTAGCAGCCAGTCAGTAAGCAGTAATGATACACTGTAACCTCTGGCAACCAATCGCAATCGCTAGCCTGATCTGATTCAGTAAACTGATTTTAAGTCTAGCTGCTATTTATTGTACAGTATGTCTCAGAGCAGGTGGAGAGGGAAATTGCATGGAAGAGGGGGCCCAAGAAAATGTTTGCCCAGGGTCCAATCAATGATAAAGATGGCCTTGCGTGTCAGTATGCTTGCTTGTCACACCGTGTATCCCGGGCACCGCCAGGGGTGTCTCCATAGGACACGGTTTACGAGCTTGTGCTTGGCGCCTGAGGCAGGAACAGCAACCTTTGGACAGATCCTGCCTATTCGTTTCCAGGAGCATTTCCAGCCCTATGTCATATATCCATGTCAGCTGGTATTGATTCTGCCTTATCAAAGGCCACCCCACCTGCTAGACTCACCGTTCCTGCAGTGGAAATTTCAGTTCCCATTGCCACCTTTCTTTGTGAGTCCTCTGTGGTCACCAATGACCTTCTTCAGGTGCGTGTATCTACTACTACTGTATCTACTGCAACCAGGGGCGTAACTATAGGGGGTTCAGCGGTCGCGACCGCAACTGGGCCCTGTGATGCAGGGGGCCCATGCAGCCCCCTCTACATATGGCCGGCAGCAGCATAGGCAGCTAGGGATACCAGTGCACCATGCACACGGGTGGCTGGAGGTGGAGGGTGACTAGCAGAGCTCCATGCTCGACTATCGCACTGGCTGCTCTCTAGTTGTGCATTCCCCGCATGACCTGTGTCCTCGGCCGGCTCCTCAGAGTACCCCTCTCCTGCTCCATGCATTGCCGCTCAGTCCGATTTCTGTTCTCCCCAGCCAGAGTCCCGCCCCCCCCCCCCCCGAGTCCGACCCACACTGCAGTGCATACTTCTCCCGGGTAAACAAACTTTAAGCACACAGATGCAGTGCAGCCCTATGAGATACGGCTCCCCGGAGGACACTGCAGGCTTGTCTGCCAGCCCCCCTCCTCCCCTGTCATACACAGATGTTGAAAGGTCTTTCTGGCAGATATTCTGATCGCCTGTCCAGCACACTGGATGGAGCCCAGGCCAACATGGATGAGTGTGCAGCCTGCAGCTTGGTCATGGTGAGTGAGAGGACCCCATCCCCCACACACCATTACATACCCCCTCCATCTCCCCCTGGGGACAGGGACCCCTTCTCATGTGGGGACAGGGACCCCCACCTCCCCTGGGGACAGGGACCCCTTCTCACCTGGGGGCAGTAACTTCATCTGCCCTGGAGAAAAGGACCTCATCTCTTCTGGGGACAGGGACCCCATCCTGCCTAGGGACAGTCCCCCAATGGGGTACCTAAAAATAAAATAAAAAAAAATAAAAAAAACTACTGATACCAGTGGTGGAACTACAGGGCTCACAAAGGTCAAACCTGTGACCACGCCCTGGAGTTCCACCGCCGGACTCGGAGGGAAGGGCCCTGGCTGGGGTTCAGGGGGGCCCTTCATGGTTTCTTGCATCGGGGCCCTGAAGGTTCTAGTTACACCACTGACTGCAACCATGCCTACTAAAAAGCCAAGTCCCTTTGTGACCTCCCGTGGCCTAGGTTGCCTACTTTCCCTGATGGCGGAGTCTCCCAGAAAGAAAACTACTGGACCTGGTAAGCCAGATGTGAATGAGGGCTATGTGCCTGTTGGGACAGTAAAACCTGTAGCCACTGTGATATTGGGGGTGTTTAGCTCAAGTGATAGATACTCTTTTTTGTGCAGTGAGTCCACGTCACACAGGCGTTTATAGTTAAGGGCCTGGTAGCCCACATATGTTAAACAGAAAAAAAAAAAACATAAAACATAAGTCCATTCAGGATTTCCACGCACGGGTTCAAGCTTCATTTAGCACTCATGAATAACAAAAATATACAGAGCCACCTGGCTCTCTTGTCAACAGTTCCTCTGCTTGCTCTCAACAGACTTGATTCTTTCCAACCCCCTGGACTCACTGGCTCCCGTAGTCTTCCCAGCTCTCAAGGCCCTGGGTGGGAATCCCCCTTACATGAGCTGCAGTTTCCCACAGGAGAGACAGCTTTCCAGACACAGGTCTGTCCCACTTACTGCTCTCACCGGTCAAATTCAGCCACTGTGCCCATCATATGCAGCCAACTGTGCCCAGCAAATGCAGCCACTCTACCCATCATATGCAGCCACTGTGCCCATCATATGCAGCCAACTGTGCTCATAATATGAAGCCAACTGTGCCCATCATATGCAGCCAACCGTGCCCATCATATGTAGTCAACTGTGCCCATCATATGCAGCCAACTGTGCCCATCATATGCAGACTGTGCCAACAAATGCAGCCAACTGTGCCTAAAATATGCAGACTCTGTGCCCAGCAAATGCAGCCAGCTGTACCCAAAATATGCAGACTCTGTGCCCAGCAAATGTAGTCAACTGTGCCCATCATATGCAGACTCTGTGCCCTGCAAATGCAGCCAACTGTGCTCCATCAATTGCAGCCTTTGTGCTCATAATATGCAGCCACTGTGCCCCCCCCCCCCCCCCCACCCACCTGCTGTCTGCCCGAAACTTACCCCATCCTGGTGGTGGGTCACGCAGCAGGACAGGCTGCGAGCTGTGGGACTGGTTGCACGGCGATGGATGCCTGTAATTCAGGCTCCTGAAAAGGGGCCGGACTCATGAATAGGGGGGGTGGCTACAGTGGACATGAATAGATTCATGCAATGTATGAATCTATCCATAGTACACAGAGGGGGTTTCTGGAGAGAGGGGGCAGCACCCGTGCCCCCTTAATGGACACACCGCCACTGCTCTCACTATTACACCATGAAGGGAGCAGAGTCAGGAAAGTCTGCCACTGCGTGTTTGAGGCCTAACTTACACCCGGCTAAAGAGTTCTCCACAGAGTCAAACTCTGAAATGTTGTCTGACAGAATATCTGAGTTGTTTTCTGACATATTGGAGAAAGATGGACTAATAGTGATTCTGAGCAGCAGTTTGACCCTATAGAGGGGATGTTCACCTACTTGTACCTGCCGTAATAGGCCTTAACCGTCCACCTCCACTTCTCCTGTTCTCTGTCTGGCAAGTTCTCCAGAAAAGGAACAGTGGACCCACTATGCAAAGACCACAAATGTTTCTTAGAAGCCAGGTACCATTGCATGTTACTCTGTTAAGTGTGCCCCTGATACTCTAGTGTTACGTGGCTGTGGAGACGCTAAACTACCTGCTAAAGCTGTCTAAATTACAACTCATTGTAATGAGAAAGGTAGCTGAGGCATATGGTTACCTGTGCCAGAGACTCTGATTGCTGAGATCCAATGTAGACGAGCACAATGCCACCATCAAGGACTATTTAAAAATCTCTGCAGTTTGTGATGTGAAGAAATTGTCACCCAAAAATGCAGGAAGATATACTACGATCGTGCAAACCTGGGATTAAGGTCGGTACATTTATCTGGACTGTGTTATCATCAGACGGCCTAATCAAGCTGACCTACGGCATTACATCACCACTATCGGATCATCAGGGAAGCCAATTCAACTGTCAGATCCACGTTATTACTGGTGATGCCAAAAGTCGTTTTGTTCTCAAGTCAGCATAGAACACTAGGGATGGGCAAACGGTTCGGCCCAAGCATAAGTTCAGGCAGAACTTTGGTTGTTTGGATGTTCGGCGAACAACGAACATTATGCAGTGCTCACGGCAAATTTGAAAGCCGCGGAACCCCGTTAAAATCTATGGGACACTAACATGAAAATACAGTGCTCATTTTAAAGGCTTATATGCAAGTTATTGTCATAAAAAGGGTTTGGGGACCCGGTCCTGACCCAGAGGATATGTATCAATTCAAAAAAAGTTTTAAAAATGGCACAATATCGGGACATATGTGTTAAAATAATAACATGCTGCAATCGATTAGGTTATACATCATATCTCTAGTTGTTCCTTAGTATTTTTAACCACTCATGAATGAACATGACATGTTTTATCATTGGTGGTAACTTTTAATCAACTGCTGCTAATTAGTTTATCCGATTCAACCTCGATCGGTGCTGCCAAATAGTACAATTAAATGCAAAAGGTCAGGATATATATTGTCAACTATAATCCCTCTATATTCTTTACATGTCATGTACATTCACGAGTGGTTAAAAATACTAAGGAACAACTGGTGACAATTGATGTATAACCTAATTGATTGCAGCATGTCACTATTTGAACACCGGACCTCCGCGATATATAAAAGAGGTGAGGCTGGGCTGTGTGGCCTCTGATGAAGTGATGACAAAACGCGTCAGTGCGTGACCATGTAGCTACCTTTATGATCTCTTAGCTATAGTCTCAACACTGAAACACCGCTCTCTAAGCCCTTGTACACACGATCGGACATTCCAATGGACAATGTCCGATAGGACCGTGTTGTCGGATAATCCGACAGTGTGTGGGCTCCATCAGACTGTTTCCGTCGGAGTATCCGATGGACCAAGTTTTCCAGGTGGGCTATAAAATTTTCCAACAACAGGATCGGATCGGACTTTGTCCGATCATATGTAGAGAATTCCGATCGGACAAAGTGCCACGCATGCTCAGATCAAATTCCTAGACCAAAGCTATTGGCTACTAGCCTGAACGTCCTAACGAAATAACGTCATCACGTTAAGTACGATCGGATTTTCTGACAACTTTGTCCGACTGTGTGTATGCAACAGTTTCGGACAAAATCCATCGGACAAAATCTGACGGATTTTGTTGTCGGAATGTCCGACCGTGTGTACAAGGGCTAAGAGATTTGAGGAGTGGTGAGAGACAGAAAAGTGATAAGGACAGGATTTTTTTACATGCTTTATATGCTTTTATACTCTGATTTTATTGTAAGTGTGCATTTGTAAGGAGGGTTTTGGAAACTAATACATTTTATTTATGGAATTGCACTATGTGCACTAATCTTTTCATTACGAGTGATATCTAGATGGAAGGATGCATTCATAGATGTCAACAATAATCATTACAAGCGTTTGAGCTGAGTCTGGTGAGTTCATTACCATAGAGGTGGGCTTCTTCACGCGGTGTGGTGATGGGATCCAGGGTTTAAATTGGAACCTACATAAACAAACCAGGGATGGACATATGATTGCCTCTATTTGTGGACTTTTTGTATTTCACACTTTTGGATCAGCAGGGAAGGGCTGGCAGCCTTAGGCCGCGTACACACGGGCGGACTGTCCGCCCAACTAGGTTCGTCAAACAGTTTGACAAACAGTCCGTTCAAAATTAGCATGAACGGACTTGACCACACACGACGAACGAACAGTCTGCTGAAAACTTGCGCGATGACGTGAACGGCACGTACGACGGGACGAGAAATTCGGCGTCCGATACACTGCAATGCAACCTTCGCCGTGTAAATTCTTTCTGAGCATGCGCGAGACTTAGTTTGCCGAACAAGCCTACACACGAGTGGACTGTCCGCTCAAACCAAGTTTCAGCGGACAGTCTTACGGAAATTCCGAAAAACTTTGTTTGTCAGACTGTCCGCTGAAACTGTCCGCTGAAGCCCACACACGAGCGGACTGTCCGCTGAAACACTGTTCAGCGGACAAAGTTGGACGAACAGTCCGCCCGTGTGTACGCGGCCTTAGGCCTGGGGGGCAAGTCCAGTTAAGTGGCCCATAGAAACGGTGGTGGCAAAGTGATGGATCGGGAAAACAGCCTAAGGTTTTCCATAATCACAAAGGTGGGGGGGGCAGGGAGGACAATGTGGCCCTCCAGGGCCCGTGGGGGAACTTTACCACCATGGCCTCAGTAACTAAAGTGCAAACAAGTCCCTGTATGAATCCCTCAGAGATGAGGACCCGACCCCCACCCCAACTAGTGAGGGACTACAAGTCCAAGCATTAACACCTGAGATTTAAGGATGTGACCCCCCAACTAGCGAAGGACTAAAAGTCCCAGCATGAACCCCTGAGACCTAAGGATGTGTCCGCTTAGATCCCACGGGTTCATGCTGTATCCTGTAGTCCTTCACTAGTTGGGGGGAGTGACACATCCTCAGCTCTGAGGAGTTCATACTGTGACCTGTAGTCCTTTACTTTTGGGATGTCACAAGGACTACAAATCCCAGCATAAACCCTGGCTGAGATTTAAGGATGTGATCTCCTCCTCTGCTGCCAGCTGATGCTCCCATGACCCACATGCTCCATACTACACATATGTTCTAATTCATTCACTGCTCCCGACCTCACCTCAGGCAGGTTGACTTTGGAGGGGTCCTTGTGGCACAGTCAGTGACAGTTCTCTTCCCTCAGGCTGGCCCCGAGGCGTATGCCGCCACACAGGAGAAGATGGAGGGAGGAGGTGGGTGGATAACACACTAATAGGCACTCTGAATGCTGGGGCCTCAGCCTTACTTTCCTCCTGGGGACTGTGACATCAATGGTTGTTAGATCCTAGCAGGCGATCCCAGCAACCACTGCAGACGATAAAGGCCAGTAGCGGAACAAACGCATCTTGGCCGGCCGGGTCCCTCTGTGAGTAAAGCTATGCCACACAGAGAGAGGCACCACTCCACATTTCCTTGCACAGCGAGAAACCCCGCTCCACATTTCTCTACACAGCGAGAGACACCACTACACATTTCCCTGCACAGCGAGAGACCCCGATCAACATTTCCCTTAACAGAGATAGGCTCCGCTCCAAATTTCCCTGCACAGAGAGAGAGAGACCCCACTCCACATTTCCCTGCACAGAGAGAGAGACCCCGCTCCACATTTCCCTGCACAGAGAGACTCCTCTCTCTCCAGGCCACCCCCTATATGCTAAATGAATAGATTCATGCACGGCATGAATCTATGCCTGGCCACTGCGGCCACCCCCCTTTTAAGACCCCGGGCGCCTGAATTACAGCTGTGGGGTTTTTTTCCTTTTAAGCAACTCATTAGTGCCATAGGCTATAATAGGCTTCAAAATAGGGTGGACTCAGAGCACAGAGCATTGCGCTTGGAGCCACACAGGTGTATTAGAAAGAAAATTAATAATAGGATTTTTATATACAGCTTACCTGTAAAATCCTTTTCTTGAGAGTACATCACGGGACACAGGAGCTTCATTACATAGTGGGTTATATAGGCACCTCTGGTGATTGGACACTGGTTAACCCCCAATTAAGGAGAATTCCTCCCCTATATAACCCCTCCCATATGGGAGGCACCTCAGTTATGTAGCACGCAATAGGAAACCACGTAAAACCCAAGAGGCGCGGGAGCCCTGTGTCCCATGATGTACTCTCAAGAAAAGGATTTAACAGGTAAGCTGTATATAAAAATCCTATTTTCTTGATCATACATCACGGGACACAGGATCTTCATTACATAGTGGGATGTCCCATAGCAATGCTCAGATTGAGGGGAGGGAGACACAGATCATAATAATAGACCGCCATGGACCGGAGGACCTAAACTGCAGCCTGCAGTACACTGCGCCCAAAGGCAATATCCTCTTGCCCTCTGACATCCACCTGATAGAATCTGGTGAATGTGTGGACTGATGACCAAGTTTCAGCCTTACAGATCTGAGCCAGGGAGGCCTGGTGATGCACTGCCCAAGAAGCACTTACAGCCGTAGTTGAGTGCGCTTTCACTTGCAAAGGAGGGATCTTCCCTTTAACACTATAGGCCTGAGAAATAATCTGTCTAATCCACCTTGAGAGAGTGGATTTTGATGCCGCCTGGCCCTTCCAAGGGCCTTCCGGCAAAATAAATAAGCAATCAGTTTTCCTTATCTGAGCAGTTGCCTGAAGATAGATACTGATTGCCCTTACCACATCCAAAGTGTGCAAATACTCTTCTTCTGCGGACTGTGGGTCTGGAAAAAAGGATGGTAGGATTACATCTAGATTCAAATGGAATCCCGAAACCACCTTAGGCAGAAAGGACCTGTTGGGACGCATTACCACCCGGTCCTTATGAATAATTAGATATGGTTCCTTGCTGGAGAGAGGTGCTAGCTCTGACACTCTCCTAGCCGAGGAAATGGCTACCAAGAAAACCAATTTTTTAGTCAAAAAGGACTAATGAAGCCAGATGCAAAGGTTCAAATGGTTGCCCCTGCAAAGCTGAGAGAACCAAATTCAGATCCCATGGGCATACCGGAGGTTTGACTGGCGGTCTTATCCGCATGGTCCCCTGGATGAAAGCCCGCACCAGGGAATGCGACGCAAGTGGCTTCTGAAAAAACACTGACAAGGCCGAAATCTGCACCTTGATAGTGCTTATGGCCAAATTAATTTCTAGGCCTGACTGGAGAAAGGCCAAGATCCTGCTAATGACATACTTTCTAGGATACCATTCCCTGAGTTCACACCAGGAAACATATGCCTTCCAGATCTTGTAGTAAATAAGCCTGGATGCCGGCTTTCTGGCATTGACCAGAGTAGAAAGGACTGGCCCCGAAAGCCCACGATCCCTCAGAATGTGGGTCTCAGCAGCCAAACCGTCAAATTCAGACTGCATAAAGCAGGATGATAAATTGGACCCTGTGAGAGCAGATCTGGCCGGAGAAGAAGGATCCATGGCCTGCCTACTGCCAACTTAATGATCTCTGCGTACCAAGGTCGCCTGGGCCAAGCCGGGGCTACCAAAAGCACCGACTTTGTTTCCCTCTTGATTCTTCCCAGGAACCGTGACAAAAGCCGGCACGGGGGGAAGGCATAAATTAGATTGTACTGATCCCAGGGAACTGTCAGAACATCCGACCCCTGAGCAAGAAAATCTCTTGTCCTTGACACGAATTTGTCCAGCTTTCTGTTGAATCTGGACGCAAACAGATCTACGTCTGGAGTACCCCACCTGTGACATATGTTCTGAAAACACGTCGGGGTGCAGAGCCCATTCTCCTGGGCACAACTGCTGGCAGCTCAGAAAATCCTAGGGGCGTGGCCTAGCGTACATGCACTCTCTCTCATAAGGTGGCGGCGGTGTTTTTATTCCTTGTGAATATACAAACGTTTTAATCTACATATATGTGAGTAGCCACTTGCTTGTTTACAATAAAGGCATTGATTTATAATACAGTTTTGCACTATGGAAGTCTCTGTATCTCTTTTTATATGAGCAAATGAGAAACAATTGAACAGCATACCGGACCAGCTTTACATAGCGACACAGGGGCTCACACTGTGGAGGCGGGTTAACCCCTGCAGGGGCAGGGGAGCTGGTGAGTGCGGCAATTTGCTTCATGCATGGATAACGCACCGGTTGTTTTTCAATATACACCAAGGCACTGAGCACGAGGCACTTTGACGGTTTATGAAAAATTCTTAGAAGAATAAAACTTTTTTCAGAGGGACTGCACTCTCCTTGAGGATTGTTTTTCTAAACAAAACTTTTCCTTTTAAAATTTTTTTATTTTTTCAATTAATTAATTTTTTCAATTGTTTTTGGTTTCTTGATGCACTTTAAAAAAAGAGTCTTGTTTATGCACAGTAAACGTAAGCTAATCAGGTACTGGATGCACCAATTCACACAGTAGCACTTTAGCACTTTTTGCACAGTAGTTGTTTAATGGTTTTTTATTTCTTCTTGTATGTTTTTTCACTGCTATATAAGTTTTGTATTTGGTTTATGAAAAAACTTTTGCACCAATATATGTTATTTACACTGCGATTTAGCAACACTAAAAATTGAAGTGGTAATTCAACCCTTATGCGATTTCTATGTCATGCGATTTTCATTTACGAATAGCAAGCGATTTATTCTACTAGCATAGGAGAGCGCCGTAACTACCTCCTCATTTTCATATGGCTCAGAAAATCCGCCTGCCAATTTTCCACTCCTGGAATGAGGACCGCAGAAAGGGATGGAACATGCCTTTCTGCCCAGGCAAGTATGCGATTCACCTCTTTTTGTGCAACCAGCCTCCTGGTACCACCCTGGTGATTGATATAGGCCACTGCTGTGGCATTGTCGGACTGAACCCAAACAGGGAGACCCCGTAGTCTGTAAGACCACTTTATGAGAGCCATATAAACTGCCCGGATTTCCAAGACATTTATGGGCAATAGCTTCTCGATCGCAGACCATTTCCCCTGCGAGCACGTCTCCTCCAACACTGCTCCCCAGCCCGTCAGGCTGGCGTCTGTCGTAATAATCTTCCATGGAAGAGGAAGAAAAGTTTTGCCTTTCAGCAAATTCTCGGTTTGTAACCACCAAACGAGACTCTTGTGTGTCCCTGGGGACAGACACATAGGAAGATCCAAGGCCTGGGTCTTCCTGTTCCACGCCGCAAGGATGCATCTTTGCAGAGGCCTTGAGTGGAACTGGGCGAATGGAACGGCCTCGAAGGAGGTGACCATTTTCCCTAACAGTCTCAAGCACAACTGAATGGGGAAGATCTTCTGCCCAGAATTAGGCCCAGACCCCCAATGTCCAAGGCCTTTGGCCTTGGTAGAAACACCCCGCCTTGAGCGGTGTCGATGACCATACCCAGGTACTCCAACATAGTAGCAGGCTGTAGGGGCGATTTTTCTAGGTTTATAATCCAACCTAGGTGTTCCAGGAGGTCTAGTGTTCTGGTAACACTGTGGTTCAGGAATGCTACTGTTTTCTCTATGAGAAGCAAATCGTCTAGATACGCCATGACGGCTATACCCTGAGCTCTTAGGTTTGCCAAGAGAGGGTCTAGAATCTTTGTGAAGACTCGAGGAGCCGTAGTGAGCCAGAACGGCAAAGCCACAAATTGAAAATGGCGCCGCTCTACCGCAAACCTTAGATACTTTTGGTGTGTGGAAAATATTGGCACATGAAGATATGCATCCTTGATATCTATTGATGCCATAAACTCTCCCCCTTGCAGGGAGGAGACCAAGGCGTGTTTTGACTGCATTCGGAAGGACCGGATGCGTAAAAACCGGTTCAGATCCTTCAGATCCAGGATAGGTCTGACACCTCCATTTGGCTTTGGAACGGTGAAGAGATTCGAGTAAAAGCCTGAACCCTGTTCTTTTGCGTCCACTTCCACTATCACCCCCTGGAATAGTAAGTGATCTAAGGCCAGGAATAGCGGTCTTTGCTTTACTGGATCCCTGGGGATCCTTGACCTTAGAAAGCGAGAAGGTGGAATCTCCTGAAACTCTAGCTTGTGGCCCAGAGATACCGAGGAGACTACCCACTTGTCCCGGATCTCTTCCCGCCAGGCTTCTGCAAACTGCAGGAGCCTTCCCCCCACTCGGCCGAGCGGGGGCGCCCCTTCACAAGGAAGCTTTTGGGCTCTGCTTGGCAGGCTTTCGCCCCCAAGTGTTTTCCTGCCCCTGGGCCCGGCCTTGAGCCTTTCCTGTAGGGGGAGGTTGGGAAGGCCGTCGCCACTGCTTAGAGCTTGATGCTCCGGGAGAGAGAGAACACCTAAATGATGGATGTTTGCTCCTTTTGATTGGAAGGAGAGTAGATTTACCCCCTGAAATTCTTTGGACGAACTTGTCTAATTCTTCTCCAAATAAACATTCCCCCTTAAACGGGAACCCAATCAAATGCTTCTTGCATGATATCTCAGCTGCCCAATTTTTAGCCATAGGGCCCTTCACATGTGTACCAAAAGGAGAGACAAACGAGATGCTTGTTGGACAGAATCCAAATCATCAATCATAAAACACAGAATTTGAGGTATTTCTGCATAGTTCTCCACTTCCTCACTGGGAAGGAGGCCAAGCATCTGCTTAACTTGTTCCTTGAGGAACTGACACAACCCTACGGCTGCGACTGTAGGTTGCACTACTGCGCCAGTCATGGAAAAGGAGGCTTTCAATAAGGTTTCCAGCTTCTTATCAGTTGGATCCTTAAATACCTAAGCATTATCCAAAGGACAGGTCAGGTTTCTATTCACGCAAGAAACAGCCGCATCGACAGATGGGACCCCCCATTTCTTGGCGAAACTTTCCTCCAGAGGATAAAGCATAGAAAACCTTTTAGGCAGTCTGTGGGATTTTCCTGATTCCCAGGGAAGAAACAGAGGACGTAGCGACCTCAACAGCAGGCATTCTGAATGTGGTACGCACCAATTCAGTATAATACTGCACCTGTTTTCTGAGCGCCTGGGAGGAGGGGACTCTCTCCTCTTCCTCTGATTCATCCGACTGCTCATGATCCCTGTCTCAAGATAGGGATCTCTCCTCATTGTCAGAAGTGTCATCTGAGAGAGGAATCTCAGCAGAGGGAGGGGATCTACCCCTTTTCCTGCTATTTTTCAGGGAAGCTGAAATAAAATTCATGATTCTCCCTTCAAAACCCTCCAATGTAGGCCTAAGGGAGTCCTCAGTGACATATACCGGGGCTGAGACATTAGGAGAGGCTGCAAAACCTGACGGGGGCACTGACTCATCCTGTGAGGCTGGCTCCAGTCTTGCAGTGGGGGATGGTAACCTACAGGCATTCTTAAAACCCCTAGACCTAGGCGGTGATTTACCAGTGCCTTTGTTACCTCCCCCTGAGACCCTCTTACGAGGAGACATAGTCCTAAGCTACAAAGCAGAGGTACTAGTACAAAGTGCAATCACTGTTGTGCTCAAAGTCTCACAATAAATATATATGCTTAAACTGCACAACCTGATGCTGAGTAGGTGTCTTAGGTTTGCCTGGATCCAATCCCTTGGGATGCTTACTGCCCACAGCTCCTGTGTCTCCACTTACAGCCCCCTGGCGCTCTGGGCTTTTTTAAAATTGCCGCTTGGCGCCTGCGCAGTACAGCGCCGTGCACACCAACGTGCACGGCTCGCAACCACACTCCCCCCCCTCCATTAGCATGGGAGCACGCTTAGCGCGGACGTCCAGGGGGTAAGGGGACCACCATCGGAGCTGCGCGGGAACCCCAGACTACGTGGGACCCCTGTATTACCTTTATTGTGGCAGGGATTGCAGTGGAGACGTGAGTCATCTGAGAGAACCAGGCTTCACTGAGCGTGTGTATCTGAAAGGCATGTAAGTATGCATCAGGCTGCTCTTACTCCTTCTAGTGGTGGAAACCAGGTAAGACATACCACTACTCAATGAAGAAATTCATAATATACATTTATATAGGATTAACTTCCCTTACCTGTCCTTGCCGCAGGAATTGCTGAAAACAGACAGATTCCAGCCTTCACGCATCACGGCGGGCAGAGTTGTGCCAACCTTCAGGTTTTTTTGGGGTTCCTTCTCAGAAGAACCTCCTACCTGGACCTTGTAAAAGACTCTGCCAGAAACTTTCGTGCCACTATGTAAATAGTACACCAAGTCTGGTTTTCCCAGAGCCCAGTCTTCCAATAGGAGAGGACTTAAGCCGCGTACACACGGGCGGACTGTCTGGCCAACTAAGTCCGTCAGACAATCCGACAGACAGTCCGTCCTACTTTTGAATGAACGGACTTGACCACACACGATGAACAGACAGTCCGCTGAAAGCTTGCGCGATGACGTGTACAGCACGTACGACGGGACTAGAAATACGACGTCCAATACACTGCAATGCAACCTTCGGCCGTGTAAATCCTTTCTGAGCATGCGCCATACTTAGTCAGTCCAACTTGCCTACTCACGAGCGGACTGTCCGCTGAAACCAAAGTTGGACGGACTGTATTACGGAAATTCCAAAAGACTTAGTCCGCCAGACTGTCCGCTGAAAAAGTCCGCTGAAGCCCACACACAAGCGGACTGTCCGCTGAAACACGTTTCAGCGGACTAAGTTGGACAGACAGTCCTCCCGTGTGTACGTGGCCTTACAGGCAAAACCTCGTTTCTTCGGATGACGAGGCCCGGGTACCATACCATCTTGGGAGTCAAAATATCGGCCCGAGATATGGATCCGGTTTGTTGTAGCCCTTAGGCCCCCGCAGGGACCTGCACAGAGCTTTCTTCAGAGCACATGTTTTACGTGACCAACCACCATAGACACTGGCGAAAAAACTGAGGTGTCTCCCATATGGGAGGGGTTATATAGGGGAGGAATTATCCTTAATTGGGGGTTAACCAGTGTCCAATCACCAGAGGTGCCTATATAACCCACTATGTAATGAAGCTCCTGTGTCCCGTGATGTATGATCAAGAAATTTGCTTTTCTAACACTGATCTGCATCTCCGCCAATCAGAAAGCGCAGATCTAATACCCGTCACCTAATTACCTGAAAGGTCAGGCGCTCCTATTGGATATCTAACAGGAGGAAAAGCATGGAAGAAGCATGCAGGACACAGGAGCCGCTGCCTGACCCACTGCCCGGCCCACAGCTCACCACCGCCATCCGCTGCCTGACCCGCCACCAAGATGGGGTAATTGCAAGTCAGACACTGAAGAGGTGGGGGGGGGGGTGCTGGTTAAATGCCGCCAGGGAGTCATAGTGGCTGCATTTGATGGGCACAGTGGCTGCATTTGATGGGCACAGTGAGGCTGCAATTTATGGGCACAGTGAGGCTGAAATTCATGGGCACAGTGAGGCTGCATTAGACTGGGGGGGGAGGTAACATGCAGGAAGACTGTGAGATCACCAACACTGCAGCACACCAGTGTGAGCCCACATCATAGTACATAGGACCAGGTACTGGGAACAGAGGGGCGCCAGACTGAGTGCAGTATAAATCATATATTTAATAAAAACAAGTAGTAACTCACAGGTTAAATTAGATGAGTTCAGTATGCAGTGAAAATCGCCAGTCCTGGAGTCTCATAAATGTCTTCCCTTTGCAGCCTGGAGCACTGGTGTGATCTTACAGGGATCCAGAAAATGCTGGGAACCAGGAGGCAGGAAACAAGAAGCAGCTGGTCGTGACTTCACAGGAACAGGAAGTGTGATTATTCACAGTGGCAAGGTCAGGCACAGCTCACTCACTTAGAAGGAAGGACCCAGCACGAGGCTCAGTCATCAGCTTCCAGAGCATCCCATATAGAAAACAGTCTGCTCTCAGTTTAAATGTTCCCATCCACACGTCCTATTCACAGACGCAGCACACAGGCTGCACAGAGTGTGGGCGGCCACAGTAAGAGAGGGGGCTGGAGGAGGCAGAGCGGATCCACCCTCTTCCATTCGGCTGTAACCTAAATGGAATAGACACAGACTGTCAGCTCAGAAGCAGGGAACAGAGAGATGTCCGCTCACAGCACAAACGTTCCTGCATGCATCTGGGCTGTTGCCCAGTCCTGTTAGTCTCCCTCCGGAGTCGCCCAAGCACTGCGAGCAGTAACATTCGGCCACCTGCGGAACTGCACATTCCTCATCATGCTTGCACATAACTCACTGGCTCTCACCACCTTGTTTGACCAACATCCTTCTTTTTTTTTAATAAACACAATGTTCCTTTATTGCAACAAAGGCATGCTACAGATGCAAAAATATGGACAATATCAAGAAGTGCATTACACACGGACAGTTCTAGAGAAAACAAAATACACATCAGGTAAATGTATAAACGATCAATCCCAATACTATGTGTAGCACTGACCCCCGAAGGAGCAGCTGGTTTGGCTGGGATTACCGTTTACCTTCTCCACCTCGTTCTTGTCTAGGGATTCCCGAGGTTGATGGCCCCATAAACTGCAAAGACCGACACTTGAATCCCTTTGGGAATTTTTATTTGCATAAAACGTTGAACAGAACACAGTCTCTCAGTTGGGAAAATAGGGTATGGGTAGTAAAGCTCAGGTACTTTTGGAACTGCTAACACTTGAAAATGTCTCTCTTTAGATGATCCAGGGAATAGCCATTCGCAACTGGATATTTCAACTACCGGATAAATCCCTGTTTGTGGATTTGGCAGCCAACAGGTGATTTAAGCTTAGCAAAGTCTCTGCCACAGACTTGGTTGTAGAACTTTAAATGAGAAAAGTCTCTGCCACAGACTTGGTTGTAGAACTTTAAATGAGAAAAGTCTCTGCCACAGACTTGGTTGTAGAACTTTAAATGAGAAAAGTCTCTGCCACAGACTTGGTTGTAGAACTTTAAATGAGAAAAGTCTCTGCCACAGACTTGATTGTAGAACTTTAAATGAGCACAGAACCTTAAGTGTAACTGAAGGATGAAATTAGGAACTTTTTTACAGTACCAGTATCTTGCAGCCGGTCCGGCGATACCGTAAGAATGCAGATTTACTTGGTGTCCTTTCAGCTTAGCTTCCAGGCTCTTACCGAACAGCCAGCCGCGAATGTTCTGGAAAGGAGGTGGGTCAGGGACTGGAGTGCAGGCAGTGTATATGGCCCCTGGCCCAATCATTAATTTGTATGGGCAGGGGCGGGACTGATATATATTCTGAGGTCACATGCTTCCTAGAAAGGATGGGAAGAAACTCAGTCCAGTGAAGCAGCCAAAATGTAACTCCAAGGAGCAGGCTCAAAGGCCTGGGGTTTCAGAGGCCCCAGTGCTGGAGAGCAGGAACCTAACCTGAAAGCCTGGGGTTTCAGAGGCCCCAGTGCTGGATGGTCTCAGCACATCAAGTCGTCCTGGGGAAATCCTGGGGAATTAATCCAGGCATCCCGACTGGGATCGTCCTATATTCAAAGATCGGGAAGTAGCTGCAAAGCGGATGGAGTAGACCGGGTATCATCCCAACTTTTCTGAACTGGTCTGGGAAGGATCACAGGAGGCAAGATGGGTAGTTGAGGCCTGGGACTTCCAGCATCCAATTACCAAGGTGCTTTTCAGAGGAGCACCGGTCAGTTCACTAAGGGAAAGGTATCTAGCTACTCAGAGGAACTAGAAGGAGGAGGCAGCTCATAATTCCTATTGCCACCATTACACATGGACTGCAGCAGAAGGAATAAAAGTTACCTGTTCAACTATATTGACTTGTCTGTTGTGAATCATGCGGGGTGGAAGAACGGATGCATGTTGGCAGTATGGTATGAACTACACAGCAGCTTCCAAGGGAGTAGTGTGCTACACTATTATGGTTAAAAAGTAAATGTATTAAGGAAACTATCAGTACTGTACTGACACCACAGAAACATATGTAGCAATGACCCCCGAAGGAGCTGCTGGTTTTATTGGGCTTACCATTACCTTCTTTACCTCGTCTCCATCTAGGGTTTCCCATGATACATGGCCCAAATGTAGAATACTTGAGAAATGTCCCTGCCACAGACTTGGATGTAGAATACTTGAGAAAAGTCTCTGCCACAGACTTGAGCGTAACTGATGGACGTAGACAAATTTAAAGAGCTATAATACGGTACCAGTATCTCTCAGCCAGTCTGGCGATACCGTATGAGTGTAGATCCATAAAGTGTCCTTCAACTGAGCCTCCAGGCTCCTTCAGAGAAACCAGCCTTGTGCATGGCCTTCTCCTGAAGAGTCCTCCCCTGGATGCTCCTCCAGTTGCTGGGCCTCTCCTTAGATGAGACAGCACCGGACCACCCTTGAATCATTAGGCCCCGATATCCATTCAGGCCTGTCCCTGTTGTTGCTTCACCTCGGGCTATCCAGCCCCGAGACTTGGAATTGCATGGATCCGCACCCCAGGCCAGGAGGGCCATAAGGGCTGGTCAGGAGGACCAGGACCAAACAGACAGAAGATATCTTCTGGACCGGAACCCCAAAGCATGTGATCTCAGAACCTTAAATACCACCTCCCAGAATGCACAGCAGGATAAACACTCCCACTGGGCTGGTTCCGAGAGAAAGAGTGGCATCCAATACACCCAGCTAAACTGCGTTCTCATACCTGCCGGCGGTGACAGCAACACCTGCGGCCAAGGAGAACTCAGTGCAATCCAGCTAGACTGGTACTGAAACCATAATTTAGCAGAATTAGCCCTAAAACCCAACTGTGGTTTCAGGAATAATAATTTTCAAAAACAAATAGCGCATGCTCGTCAGGAGCCAGCGCTACATATGTCTATAGCAACACAATTAGTAGCATGCTGATATGACCAGAAACATGCCCACAGAAACACAGTATATAGTCAGTATATAGATACAACAAAAATATGTTCACAGAGACACATTTAGTACTTTACTAAAACAAACAAAAACATGTTCGCAGAGACGGGGATAGTACCATACTAAAACAACCAAAAATGTCCATAGAGACACAGTCTAATAGTACTGACACAACCAGAAACATGTTCACAGAGACAAAGTATCAAATTAATAAAACTAGAAACATGCCGGCAAACACACAATCAATATTGTACTGTGCAGAGACGCAATCAGTTTGGCACTAACACATTTAGGAACATGTCCCCGGGGACACAATCAGTACCAAACTCATAGAAGCAGACAAATGTCTACAGAGGCACAATTAGGAAAGTGTCATTAGAGAACACTAACATGTTCTTACACTATTGTTTCCTTGCTGTCCAAACTATGGCATTATCCTGCTTGCCAATGAGGCAGTAGCGACAGTGCTTTCATTTGGTCAACGAAGAAGTGATGTCACAGAGACATGCGGTTGCAGGTAAGTTGCCTCCAGCAACCAGATTGGCAGTGTGACTTATGATGCTGCAGCCTCATGGATACTTGGGACCCTATTTAAAACTGAGTACAACTACTACTACAGTATCTTCTGCACAGCACAGTTTTTACATCCTAATCATAAAATGCAGGCCATGGTTTTGAAATATTATTGAAAGCTATGGTGTGGAGTAATGTTAACGTTGGTAATATAACAGGTCAGGTGACTACGCTTTCTATGTTTTTATTTTTTTTTATTATTATTTTTTATTTTATTTTTTTATGTGTTTTGTTTAACTAAAAGCAAGAAGTGAACAATGAGCTTTAGAAAAGTGCAGTGCGTGTGTTTTTTCTTTAAATAAACAGCAGCCGCTAGGTTGCAAGATTAGGTAGTGGCAGCCCCTTTTCATACAGTTCGTTTGCACATTTGGGTTTTTACTTTCGGCATAATTTAGTTGTTTACTGGTTTTGTTTTATTTAGAATAGTCCAGGGTCCTTAGCGCACCTTTACCCCCCTTTTTTTACTTATTGCTAGGTTGCAAGAAACTGGACCCTTTGGTCAGACCATACCTATATCATTAAGCCTACTATTATATGAAGTGCTCTATTCACATTGATGTAATCCCTTGCTGTGCATTAAAGTGCCCAATCTAACGCATGTTACATTACACATTAACTTGCATTGCATTAAGACAAGCCATTTATTATGTCAATGCACTGCAACAGACTACAAATGTGTGTTGTGGTGCACAGCAGTGCATTGTCTTCTGTTGTGCAGTTTGTTGGGGTAAAATTCATATAATCACACAAAGAGCAGTTTGATGCAATAAGTATCGCATTTTACTGTGTGTTGCGATAACATGCATGTGTTTGTAGTAATGACTACTTCAAGTTGCTAGATTGATGGGTTCTTCTGCCACTCTAGTGGTGACCCACCCATAACTGAACCTGACAACTCTCCAATGCACCAGTAGTTTTACACAAAGGATGTATTCGGGCCAGGACAAACCATGCTAAAGGAAGTTTGGTTTCAACCATTACAACAATGACAGGGTTAACTGCATATCGAGCACAGGAACAAACAATGTTCAGACAGGGTCTATTTCCTCTTCTTGTCTCTGAAAGGGCCTTGCCAAATGCACTAGGTGGTTAAGAGCAGAATGACCCAGATGACAACAATGGAAAAACACACAATAGAGAATAAAAGAGAACACCTGGAGTTGTAATAAATAGTATGACCTGTATTCTTAGGCCCTATATAAATCACTGGCTAGTCTGATGGTCGATGGGAAACTTAAGTTCTTGTTGGAATGCTCACTCTCAAATTGCATTTGTAACCCACAGGGTAACACAGTCTAGGCAGATTTTTCTGACAATATCAAAGTTTCAAAACAAAACAAATGCAATTCAAATAAGGTATCAAAAGGCCATTGAGCATTGATGTTATGTAGATGTCCTCAGGTTGGTAGCTCAGATGCATCTCTAGGGTTCTCTCCTCCTGCCCTGGGGATTCTGATAAGCCCCCCGCCCGCAGACCACGACAACCAATGGCCAGGGTTGTCAGGAAGAGGCCCTCTTCCTCATCAACATGGGGACAAGGTGCTTTGGGGTGGGGGGGCCGCAGGGCACGCAGCCTGGTACGGATCAGGAGGGGGGGGCGCACGCTCGTCCCCACCCCCTTTCCTGACCGGCTGGGCTGTGTGTTCAGATAAGGGTCTGCTATGGACTTTGGGGGGACCCCAGGCTGTTTTTTTCGATGTAGGGGTTCCCCTTTAAATCCATACCAGGGCTCGCGAGGTGTCAATCTCGCTGATGGAGGCGTCGACATTGACTTCCTTCGCTAGTTCCGTCTACCTGGAGCCACGTTCAAAATGTACTGAATTTTCTCCATGTGTGGGCAAGTCCATTCATTTCAAAAGTCCGGTGGACTAGCATACAAACGGGCGGATTGTCCGCAGGACTGCCGAGTCCGGCATATAATTTTGAGTCAAAACTTCTTTCTAAGTCTGCCGGACTTTTGGGAAGAAAAAGTCCGCCGGACTTTTGGGAAGAAAAAGTCCGCCGGACTTTTGGGAAGAAAAAGTCCGCCGGACTTTTGGGAAGAAAAAGTCCGCCGGAGCCCGATCGTGTGTACGCGGCATTACAGTGACAAAGACAGAAGTGTGCAGCAGCACAGATGATGCCGACTTCTCACCGGCGCGACATGTCCCCCTCCTGAGTCACAGTGACAGTCTCCCTCCAAGCCAGGTGGTCCCTTCAGTTCAGTACTGACAGTCCCGCTCCCGACCTGCCTTGCTCTTGTCCTGCAGACCCACACACAATGCACTGGCCACTCTGCTTTGCTCCCTTGTACCATGACATCACACACCACGCTTGGGCAACGCCTCCACCAGAGCTACCCGAACACACTGTAACAAGCACTCGGATTATCTCAGCTAGCTCTGGACCGAGCCGAATATTACAGTCATATTTTTACTGGCAAATTTTTCCTTTTACTGGGAGGGGAAAATTGCCTGTTTTTTTTTACTGGCTGCCAGTAAAAATACTGACGGTTGGCAACTCTGCCCATATGCCTACATGACAGCATAGGTGGTTAGTGAATGCTTTTTCTAAGCCTACCCCTATTATAAGTCTACACTACGTATATAGTGTAGTATACACAGTGTTGATTAACCCAACAAACTTCAACTCACCCCATTTTCAAACATTAAAAAAAGCCCTCAATATTTTAATATTTTACTACATTACAGTTACAGACCTCACCTCAGTAAGATAATTGCTGCAACCCAGGCAGTACTGCCAACAAGCAGCTATATAGAACATAGAGAAACAACCACGCTATATGTTACTGAACCGGCTTCCCGACACATGCCTGGCAAAACTTAGCATGGCTGTCAGTGCATGTTGCTGTCAGGGATGGGAGTAACTGGCAACTGCATCATAGGGCACAGATTCATGCAGGCATTATAAGAAGAGATGCCCCAAAAATAACACCTTTGAAGTGGGGTTGGGGGGGGTGACAGGCTCTATGGCATTCTAAATGACTGAGCAGGAGTATACAGAATAACCAGCCAAGCTTAAAAAAGTGCTGCCAATCACAAACAAAAGATTTCCCAGCACACTTACCAGCCAGGATGAAAAACAACCAAATTGACCCTGTCTGATGCCGCGTACACACGGTCCGAGAATCTGTCGGAATGCGTCTTATCGGACCGTGTCGTCAGATAATCCGACTGTGTGTAGTATGCATTGGACTGATTCCGTCCGACCCAATTTTCCAACATGTTGGAAATATTTCCCAACCAACTGGGCCGGTCGGACCTAATCCGGTCATGTGTAGAGCATTTTGATTTTGATTTTGATTTTGCCACGCATGCTCACATTCAAATTCCGACACGGAAGCACTCGTTCAGGTAAAACTACTGCTCATAAGCGATATAGCACATTCGTCACGGTGCAATGTTAAAAAATCATTCATCAAGCGCATTCTCTTGTTCTTTACAATGCTGCAAGAACAAACTTCTTTTGATGCTCATAGTCACACACACTTCTCCCGAACGGATTTCATTACTCTTTTTTAACCATTTCAGCAATACAATTTTAGTTTGCGTCACATCTACACAATGATTGATTTGTTTTTTTATTTTTTGGATGTTTTTTTGGGGGGGGGGGATTCCCTAAAAATCTCCTTTAAAGACACTTTGCTCATTTCTCCTTTTTTTTTTTTTTTGGGTGTAAACTTACAACAACAACATTATTGTATTTTTTATATTTTCTTTTGCTTTTTTAATCTACAGGAGGTTGTTTAGTGTTGGTACCCCTTGTTCTTTAGTTCACTTTGTATTTTGGAAATGTACCTGCCTGCTCACAAATAAACTGTACTTTTTGAAGGAAAAACACATTACACAAGTATTTCATCAAACAAAAATAAAACTTATTTTGTTTGCTCGAAAATAAAACTAGGAACGCAGCACTGGAGAAACTTCTTAACTTTGGTGCAGCCTTTGGCCCCCAGGGCAGACATGACTAAATGAGATATTAAAAAATTGGTGGCCTGAGGAGTAGATATCTCAGGGAGAGAAGTCTGCTCCCGAAGTCCTAGAGAGCAGGAAATTCAGATGCCATTTCTGTCCCCAGGATGGTGATCTTCAAGAGGCTGCATCTTCTGGCACACCAGACTCAACCCAGGCCATCACTCTCCGGTCTTCCTTTGGGACTTCCCACCAGGCATCCTTCCAGGCTGTGGCTGGGATCCTGTAGCTGGGGCAGGAGAAGGAGAGCGTTGGTGGACCTCCTGGCTGCCACTTGCCACAGCCTCCCCCCGACTGAGGTCTTCCTGTGTATGAAAAGGGGACATAGTTTTAGTTTTTTGATCATCAATCACAACATTTTGTGCTCCTGGCTTTTGCTAATTGAATGTTACCAAATAGAACAGACTATAATTCTGACACCAGCATTTTTCTTTCCCGTCCCAATCATTTTTGGTCACTACTGTCTATTGAGATATAAACCACTTGGAGAAATCTCAACTTACTGATCAATAAGAACATCTAGTTAACATTATTAAATGTAACACAAGAAATATGTTCAACAATGCAATACCTGTCTCAAGCTGGGCCCCACCACATGGTGCTGCCTGGAAGGCCCAGGTTGGACATCAGAAGCCTCAGCTGGGGGTGAAGGATGCCTTGGAGGAAGCCTGGAGAGTGGTGGCCTGAGTGGTGGCCTGGGTACCCCCTGGTCTACCAGAAAATGCAGCCTGTCAAAGTGCACCATCGTGGGGTAATAAACAGCATCTGGATCTCCTGCTCTCAAGGACTCCAGGTGCTTCTTTCTCTCCCTGAAATATGTAAGCTTCATGGCCACAATTTTGCGATTCAGATATGTCATGTCTGCCATGGGGACCCTGATCTGCACCAAAGCAAGCAGTTTCTCCAGTGCTGCATTCCTCTTTGATCTGTCATTATAAAACTTGTTGTGGAACTGCCACAGGCAGGGCATCTCCATGTAGAGCTCGAGGAATAGCCCCATAAAGTTGGCATTGTTGAATGGGTCCATTTTGTCTGCAAGACACAACACAAGACAAACCATCAAATACTAATAATGCAATTAAAATCCCCCCTAATCTTGTCCCAACATCGACCTAGATACAAGCAGTCTAGTCTAGTGAAGCACAAAGTTAAAAATGTTACCTTCGTTTCGACGTTCGCCGCGTCTGTGACTCACACTCTCCTCCCAGATCGTACGGACGATACACATGTGTGGCGTTTTATATACAGTGCGCATGCGTGAAAATCCGCCCGCCCCTGACGTTCTTTCCAGACTATTCCCCGCCCCTTCGCTTCCCACGCAGTGGGGAGAGCACATGGCGGAGAGAACGCAGGTGCGCACTAATAGTTCCATTAACGAGGAGGAGGGTGAGGAAAGCCCGGAGCCTGAAAAGTTCCGATCCAGGAAGACAAGATTTAAGGCCTCAAATATGTCTTTTGGAGAGATGTTGTAGATGGTCGACATATTGAACAGGACCGACTATGATGGGAAGTATGGACCTTACCCAAACCCAAATATCAGAAAGGCTAAGATCATGAATAAAGTTGTGAAGAGTCTTCTGAAGAATTTTGGGGTACGCTGATCCAAGGATCAACTGAGAAAACGCTGGTCAGACCTGAAACTGAGGGAGCACGAGCAGTACCCAAGGATCAAGCGTGTTCTTAAAAAAAGTAAGTAGTTGTCGTGTGTTCATATGATTATTCTTGCTTGCATACATGCTCCATGTGCTTTGATTTCATGTTGTGCATTTTAAAATGGCCACTTTCAAGGTCATGGTTTCGTTCGTTCTTATGAAACATCGTTCTGCAGGGAAGTATTCCAGCTTAACAAAGTGGCCCCAATAATGTTCTCACCTTGTAACTTGGCCCAAAAACACAATTGTACCACACTTCCAAGCAATGTTTCAGATTCCTATTTCTGCCCTCTGTGTGCTAATTAATCTTTGTTTACATTCTCATAGGGGAGAGAAGACTCGGCAAGTATGAGGACACCAGGGACCATGAGGACACCAGGGACCACACCTCTCCCAAAGAAGGGCAACTTCCAAAAGAAGAAACAGAGGAGCAGGAGCAGGAGCAGGAGGAGGAGGAGGAAGAAGGAGAGATCATGGAGGTTGGCCAAATTGTCACCACAACAGGTGAGTGTCGGAGAACACAGCTTCCGGTAAGCTCATCAATGTATATCACCATATTTGGATTACATGGTGTGTTTGTTTGTTTTTTTTCTAGGTGATGTGGAGGAAAATTCCCGTTTTACCAGTGAAAGTGCCCAGATCTTGATCGGGGAGATAATGGGGTGCAATAGGGATTTGGAAATTGTACAACAAAACATCAATGATGTTAAAAATAAAATGAAGAACATCATTGATATTTTGGGGAGAGTGTGAAAACGAAAAAACTAGATAGGGTTTTATTTTTGCTTTTTAACATAAAAATGTTGTATTTTGCATAATTAAAAATGTGGAAGATGCACAGAGTGTGTAAACATGTGCTATCTCCCATCATGGGGGATCAATGTACATGTTTTGTGGAAAGTGTCTGAGATGAAGGGGTTGCAGCCCCAAAGCATGTACATTGATCCCCCGATGGGAGTTAGCACATGTTGACAGACTGTGTGCATCTTCCAAATTTGGATTTTTCAGGGGTCACACCCTATGTGATGAAGGCAATATCAGCCCAGTTTGTACATACTCATGTCTGATATTGTCTTCACTTTTCCAAGTTGAACTTGAAACTGTAAGGCCGCGTACACACGCGCGGACTGTTTGCCCAACCTTGTTCGTCAAACAGTTTCGGCAAACAGTCCGCTCAAAATTTGCATGAGCGGACTTGCCCACACACGAGCGGACTGTTTGACGAACAAGGTTGGGCAAACAGTTCGCTCAACTTTTGAAATGAACGGACTCGCCCACGTAAGGAGGAGGCAAATCCGCCCATTTCGAGCGCGTGTACAGGTAGGCGGGGCCCGCGAAGGAGACGTCGCGGGCTCTGCCGCCTGGAATGGGCTTAAAGGGAAACCCCAACGCCGAAAAAAATCGGCGTGGGGGTTCCCCCCAACTCCACACCAGACCCTTTTCCGAGCACGCTACCCGGCCGGCCAGGAAAGGGGGGCGAGCGAGCGCGCCCCCCCTCCTGAGCCGTACCAGGCCGCGTGCCCTCAACATGGGGGGTGCCTTGGGGAAGGGGGGGCCGCGCGGCCCCCCCACCCCAAAGCACCTTGTCCCCATGTTGATGAGGACAAGGGCCTCTTCCCGACAACCCTGGCCGTTGGTTGTCGGGGTCTGCGGGCGGGGGGCTTATCGGAATCCGGGAGCCCCCTTTAAGAAGGGGGCCCCCGGATACCGGCCCCCCACCCTATGTGAATGAGTATGGGGTATAATGTACCCCTACCCATTCACCTGTGAAATAAAGTACAAAAAAAAAACACAACACAGGGAAAAAATATTTTATTGCACAGCTCCGGGGGTCTTCCGTCTTCGGGGGTCTTCTCGCCGGACTCCTCCGCTATGTGTGTGTAGCTCTTTTACTAGCGGAGGAGTCCGGCTTTCTTCCTCCCCGCCGCCGGCCTCTTCTCCCGACTTCGGGGGTCTTGTCCCCCTCTTCGGTTCTTCTGCCGGGCCACCGCGCCTGGTCCGGTGGCCCGGTCTTCTGTCGCCGTCTTCCGTTCTTCTGTCGCCGCCTTCGGTTCTTCTGCCGGGCCACCGCGCCTTCTTGTAGCTCTTTTACAGGCGGTGGCCCGGTCTTCTGTCGCCGCTGTCGTCGTCGCCGCCGCCTTCCGTTCTTGTTCTTCTTCTTGTTCTTCTTCTTCTTCTCCTGGAGATGTTGACTCGATGATCTCTCCGGCCGGAATGCCAGAGCCGCGCTGTGCGGTCACTTATATAGTGACAATGGGGCGGTGTCACATGGTATATGTCACATGGGTTGGTCACATGGTGACCCCGCCCCCTTACGATGTCATAGTCCCCATGTGACATCAACCCATGTGACCAACCCATGTGACATATACCATGTGACACCGCCCCATTGTCACTATATAAGTGGCAGCGGAGCGTGTCCCTGGCATTCCGGCCGGAGAGCTCGTCGAGTCAACATCTCCAGGAGAAGAAGAAGAAGAACAAGAAGAAGAACAAGAACGGAAGGCGGCGGCGGCGACGACGACAGCGGCGGCGGCGACAGAAGACCGGGCCACCGCCTGTAAAAGAGCTACAAGAAGGCGCGGTGGCCCGGCAGAAGAACCGAAGGCGGCGACAGAAGAACGGAAGACGGCGACAGAAGACCGGGCCACCGGACCAGGCGCGGTGGCCCGGCAGAAGAACCGAAGAGGGGGACAAGACCCCCGAAGTCGGGAGAAGAGGCCGGCGGCGGGGAGGAAGAAAGCCGGACTCCTCCGCTAGTAAAAGAGCTACACACACATAGCGGAGGAGTCCGGCGAGAAGACCCCCGAAGACGGAAGACCCCCGGAGCTGTGCAATAAAATACTTTTTCCATGTGTTGTGTTTTTTTTTGTACTTTATTTCACAGGTGAATGGGTAGGGGTACATTGTACCCCATACTCATTCACATAGGGTGGGGGGCCGGTATCCGGGGGCCCCCTTCTTAAAGGGGGCTCCCGGATTCCGATAAGCCCCCCGCCCGCAGACCCCGACAACCAACGGCCAGGGTTGTCGGGAAGAGGCCCTTGTCCTCATCAACATGGGGACAAGGTGCTTTGGGGTGGGGGGGCCGCGCGGCCCCCCCTTCCCCAAGGCACCCCCCATGTTGAGGGCACGCGGCCTGGTACGGCTCAGGAGGGGGCGCGCGCTCGCTCGCCCCCCTTTCCTGGCCGGCCGGGTAGCGTGCTCGGACAAGGGTCTGGTGTGGACTTGGGGGGAACCCCCACGCCGATTTTTTTCGGCGTTGGGGTTCCCCTTTAAGCCCATTCCAGGCGGCAGAGCCCGCGACGTCTCCTTCGCGGGCCCCGCCTACCTGTACACGCGCTCGAAATGGGCGGACTTTCCGAGCGGGAACAGTCCGCTCATTTCGAAAGTACAGCGGACAAGCCCACACACGGGCGGACTGTTCGCTCAAACACAGTTTCAGCGGACAGTTTTTCGGAATTTCCGAAAGACTTTGTCCGTCCAACTGTCCGCTGAAACTGTCCGCTGAAAACCCACACACGAGCGGACTGTCCGCCCAAACACTGTTCAGCGGACAAGGTTGGGCGAACAGTCCGCCCGTGTGTACGCGGCCTCAGTGTTCTGTATTTTACGGTTTGATACATGCCTGTTTACACAAAAAAACAAGTAAAAAATAAATATGATTAAACTCGGTTTTGGATACCCAAAATATCTTGGTTTGTTGCAAAACCCTTTACTAAACGCACATATGAATGTGCTTGTATTAAAAAGTTTAATTCTCAACAACCTCCTTTTTCATTGGGCTTAAAATGTATTTGTAGTCAAATTTGAGTTTGTGCTGAGAAGGAGTGCGATTTACTAAAGGCAACTCCACTTTGCACTCCAAGTGCAGTTTCAGGTGTACTTTTGCAGTGCACTTGTAGTACATAGTGGATGTGCCTTTAGTAAAAAGCACCCACAGTGATGTGTAAATTTGGACAATCATGCCATTTTCCTGCCATGGTGCTGAAAATGAGCATGATTTTGATCAGTAATGCACTACACATTTGTTAACAAAAAGAAGGTGTGTGTGTAGCAGACCCACAACATAATAAGATTATCTGAAGAAGAGACTGTCCCCTCATGTCGCTCTGAACTTGGGTTTGCACTGTTGGTGAAAAAGGCACAACTTTAATAAAAATGGCAAAGTGGGAGGCCACAGTCTGCCATTCCTGTGGCGTTGAAGGACACTGTGTAGTGACACAAGAAAAAAAAATAGTAACTTGACAAATCAACATTGCATGCAGATTAGACACCCACATTTTTGGGCAAAATTAGTATAACATTTTTTGAAATGAGTATTTAAAGCCTAAAGTATAAGGTCCCCTTATAAGAGTCATAACCCCCCCACCCCATCTGATGGACCCTTGCTAAAAAATGAGGGGGGGATGTTTAGGACAGGTAACGCTCTCCACTTGATTGAGAGCTGAATGATTAAATAATGTGTGATACTTTGTGAAGCCCCTCCTTAGTTACACTATTGGCAGCCCACCGGACAGGTAAGAAGTGTCATAATAACAAAGTGGAAGGACATTTTGACATTCTGCTATTGCATTGTAAGAAAATTAATGTGTTTAAAAAAAAAAAAATAGCATTTGAAAGTATTGAGGCAGGCCCTTACACTACATGCTTTGGTGAATTTGTCCATAAATGTGATCGTGAAAAAGGTATTTAGAGTGTGTATTGGGTTGGGTCAAGTCATCAGATAGAAGATTGCTATCAGCTGAGGTAGCAGTTGGGGAGAGGGGGGTTCCTAATGAGTTTGGCACAACTCCAAAAAACCCCAAAAAGGTCACTTTGCATGAATTGAAGCACACACATCACATTTGTAGAGATTTTAGGGGGTGTTTAGGGGAAAGCAATACTATAGAGCTGCCAAAAGACATTGTTAAGTGACTAGACTATAGTTTTAGGGGCCAAGAAGAGCATGGTGGGGAAGTTAGTGAGGCAAATCTGCATGAGGACAAAGGGGCAGAGCATATGAATTAGAGCATATTGCAATGATGGTAATCAGGGAATGAGGAAAGAAATGCAAGACATTAGCAATCATGAAATACATAGAATGTGATGTTTAAGGATAAAACTTAGCATAATATAGTCCTTCTGCAGGAGCTGAATGATGGCAGAACAGGTCTCAGGAATAATGATCCCCAGAGCCTGGGGGGAGATGCCTGTAGAAAACTTGAGGTCCTGAAGGCTTCTCCCTGTCGCCAAGTAGCGCAACGTGGCGATGAGCCTCTGCTCCGGAGTGATGGCTTGCCGCATGCAGGTATCCTGCCTGGTGATATAAGGGGTGAGCAAAGCCAGCAGACAGTGAAAAACGGGGTCCGTCATCCTGAGAATAATCCAGAAATGATCAGGATTATTCTTGCGGATCTCACGGAGCAAAGGCATGTGGGAGAACTGGTGACGCTGGCGCAACCAATTCTTGGTCCACAAACGCCTCCCCTCCCTGTTCATGGACTGGGCTTGTGTCAAAGTCAAAGTAAGAACCCCTGCACAGCACAAACTGTACGATCAGTACGTAGACGAAACATGTTTGGAAAACGGTCGGCTGGTCAGAACGGACACCAGAAAGCACCGATAAACAGCAAGGCCTGAAAGGACGACCTGAATAGCAGAAGCAAGCAGACAATAAAAAATGCCTTTCAAAGCGTACTATACCAAGATAGAGTCCACAATGAGAAGCAAATACTTAATGACTGCACGCACTGATTATCAGATACGCAAAGACAAGCACAAACTGAAGAGCGGTAGCGATCTGAATCACTAATCTGAAAAGCACGAATCGTCTCTCACCAAACTTCTACTAAAACACGAGATCAGCAGAAGGAGCCCAAAGAGTGCCGGATGTGGTGCTGAACTTCCTTTTTCTAGCCCCGCCGTACACGGCTTACGTCACCGTGTTCTTGGCAACCGCTAAATCAGACAACTTGGCCGGACCGTGTGTATGCAACAGTTTCGGACACAATCCGACGGGCAAAATCCGATGGATTTGGTTGCCAAAATCTCCGACTTGGGCTAACGGAATGGTGAAAAGGTGCTGATGCAGTATGCAGCACCCTCTACTTTAGTAGAGGCAGGTGCTAGACTAGTGGGTTTGTTTTTGTACTGTCAGTGCAGGTAAATTTAGGCAGGCCTATGCTGTGAGCTAGGCCTGTTTGTTTTGATCTGGAGGCAGGGGAGTGGTTTAGCGTATCAGCAGGTGACTGACATGTGCTTCCGTTCTTGGGTGCCTCCTCTGTTTTCATAAGGTTCTGGAAAAGAGGCAGGGCAGAGAGCTGGAGTGACATGGGGTGTATGTGGGATCCCTGACTAATCCCCAACTAGGATTGGCAGGGAGCAGGCCTCCTATATATATATACCCATGGTCAGCCTGCTGTGGGAGGAGCTGTCTGGTGGATGAACTGAATGACAGAGTGTTATGCCCCATACACACAATCGGACATTCTGACAACAAAATCCATCGTTTTTTTTCCGACGGATGTTCGCTCAAACTTGTCTTGCATACACATGGTCGCACAAAGTTGTCGGAATTTCTGATCATCGAGAACCCGGTGACGTACAAGGCGTACGACGGGGCTATAAAAGGGAAGTTCAGCACCACGTGCGGCACCCATGTCTGGCGCCTCCCCCCCCCGCTGTCTTCCCCAGAAGACAGCAGGGACCAGTGGGATGTGTATGTGGATGTGGGGAAAAGTGGCCTGATGTCAGATGGTGGAGTGATCGCCCAGACGGAGTTCTGCTGGCTTCTCCAGTGTGGCAGCTTGGGCTTGCCACCTCCAGAGGACAATGTGAAAGGACTCCCCTTCGTATTCGTTGCGGATGAAGCGTTTGCGCTGGGGGACCATCTTATGCGGCCATTCCCTATGAGGACCCTCGCCCTGGACCAGAGAATTTTTAATTACTGGCTGGCCAGAGCCAGAAGAGTAGTGAAAAACACTTTCGGGATAATGGCCAGCCAGTTCCGCCTATTTGTGACACCGATCCACATGGCCGAATATAAACTCAACCGTATAGTGTTTTCCTGCTGCCTTTTGCACAATTATCTAAAAAAAAAACTTACCAGACTATGTGGCCTCAGTTGGGCCTGAGGTAGACTTTCCAGAACTTTTTAACCTGATGGCACTTGAAGCTGGCCGTCCTGGCTTGCGCCCCCAAAGCGCCTGCAAGGTCAGAAAAAGATACACGGAGTACTTTGCGGGTAGGGGGGCCATTGATATGCCAGACAATGTCTGAAAGACATTTGTTTAATACATTTTTTTTTAAACTGTAATAATATTTGTTTTCATTTACTGCTTGGGTTTTTTTTAGCTGTCTCTTAGGTTTTTATTTTAAATTTTTTGGGCCTTTTTCTTTAACAGTGCAAACCAAATTTCTTTGAGAGATGAGGTGACAGTCTCTTCTTCAGATAATAATATTATGTTGTGGGTCTGCTACACACATCTTGTTTTTGTTGTTAATGTATGTAATGCATTACTGACAAAAATATTCCTAATTTTCAGCACCATGACAGAAATGTGTGATGATGAGTCATGAAAATAGCATGATTGGGGCAAATTAAAAAGCACTGTGGATGTTATTTACTAAAGGCAAATCCACTATGTGCTACAAGTGGATTTGCCTTTAGTAAATAACCCCCATTGTCACAGAAAACACCAACTTTACTACAAAAACTGCTTTTGAGCATTGAAAGAAGAAGCCACACATTGTTGATGATAATAAAACTTTTTACTCAAAGCACATTCACATGTGCGTTTATCAAAGGGTTTTACAGCAAACCAACATATTTGGTGTATATAACATTATTTTGATAACATTAATATAAATAGCCATTTTTTATGAAACAGGCATGTGCAATAACATACAGAACTCAGGAACTTACAACGTTGAACTTTGAAAAGTGAAGACAATATCAGACATGAGTATGTCCAAACTGTGTTGATATTGCCTTCATCAGATGGGATGTCACCCCTGTAAAAGCCAAATTTGGAAGATGCACACAAGTTGTGATTCAAACTGGGCATTTTCCTCCTGATCCCATGCCTAATGTCAACATGTGCTATCTCCCATTGGGGGTGCAGCCCCTTCATCTCGGCCACTTTAGTAGCGAGGAAGGGGTTGCACCCACAAAACGTGTACATTGATCCCCCATGATGGGAGATAGCACATGTTGACACACTGTGTGCATCTTCCAAATTTGGCTTTTCAAAAAATCTTAAACTGGTTTTTAAAATCGCAAATCGATGCTAGCTAGTTTTGTGTCAGATTCTCCCTAAAACATCAATGATGTTCTTCATTTTTTGTTGAACATCATTGATGTTTTTCTTGAGATTTCTAAATCTCGATTGCACCCCATTATCTCCCCGATGAGGATCTGGGCACTTTCACTGGTAAAATGAAATTCTTCCACAACATCTACATCACCTAAAAAGAAACCAAAAAACACACCATGTATTATAAAAATGCAGGCATACATCTATTACCTGAAGCTGTTGTCTCAGACACTCACCTGTTGTGACAATTTCACCAATTTCAACAACCTCTCCTTCCTCCTCCTCCTCCTCTGCTTTTGGTTTTGGGATTTCCCCTTCTTTGGGAGGTGTGGGGTCCCTGGTGTCCTCAGACGTCCTGAGTCTTCTCTTCCATATGAGAATGTAAAAAAGGTATACTTAGCACACTATTTGAGGGCAGAAATAGGAATATGAAACGTTGCTTGGAAGTGTCGTACAATTGTCTTTTTTGGAGTTCAAAGCTGAAAACATTATTTTTGACACTTTCTAAAGCTGGAATACTTACCTGTGTTTTGCAAGTTTCACAGATGGAGACACCCCTATAGTATCCACTGGAGCACATGTGTGGGCACCCTAATATAAAGGGTGCTCTGGTGTCCCACACTAGTGCTCCTTAGTCCAGATGTAGAAACAGCTGCTGCGTGTCCTCTCCTTTAAACTGAATCAAATTTGCATTTCATTCTAGTTACAAACCCCTCTAGACAACAAACTTCCTTTGAATAAAAATAGCCTGAACAAATGGAGTTACCTGCAACTTCCCAAAACATCGTATTTTAACCGCTTCCTGCCCACCCTATAGCCGAATGATGGCTATAGAGCAGGCGCTTTCGTCCGGGAGGCCGTCCCTGGACGTCCTCGTGTTTACTTCCGCAATGCGCGCCACCGTGGGCGCACATTGGGGAAGTTTTGTGTTTGCCGTGTCCCCCTGAGACAGGCAAACACAGATCGCTGTAAACGGCCAATCAAAGCGGCTGTTTACAGCGCGATCGTAGCTGCCAATGGGAGATGATCTCAAATGTAACATATGAGATCATCTCTCATTGCCATGTCTCTCTCTCCTCACACAGAGACAGTGTGTGAGGAGAGAGAGGATCTGTGAGTGTTACAGTGTTACAGTATATAAAATCTGTCAGCCCCAGTGCCATCTGTCAGCCCCAGTGCCATCTGCCAGTGCCATCTGCCAGTGTCAGTGCAAATAGCCAGCGCCATCTGCCAGTGCCATCTGTCAGTGCCATCTGCCAGGGCCATCTGCCAGTGCCGGTGCCATCTGCCAGTGCCATCTGCCAGCCCCAGTGCCATCTGCCAGTGCCATCTGTCAGCGACATCTGCCAGCAACATCTGTCAGCGCCATCTGCCAGCGACATCTGTCAGCGCCATCTGCCAGTGTCATCTGACAGCGCCATCTGTCAGCACCATCTGCCAGCGCCATCTGTCAGCACCATCTGCCAGCTCCATCTGTCAGCCCCATCTGTCAGAGCAATCTGCCAGTGCCATCTGCCAGTGCCACCTGCCAGTGCCATCTGCCTCCAGTGCCATCTGCCAGCGCCACGTGTCATCAGTGCCACCTGCCACGTCAGTGCCACCTGCCACGTCAGTGTCACCTGTGATCAATGCTGTTAGTGTCACCTGCTAGTGTCACTTGCCACATCAGCGTCACCTGTCAGTGTCATCTACCACATCAGCGTCACCTGTCAGTGTCATCTGCCACATCAGTGTCACCTGTCAGTGCCATTTGTGATCAATAAAAATGTCACAGAGGTTATATTCAGCCGAGGAGGCATACGATATTCTTGCAGCCGACGATAGCAACGGGGAGCTCTCCGATTCGGATTCCTCCTCATATTCAGATTCTGAGTCTGAAGTAGACTACGAGCCTGTCCTCAGCAGCGGTACAATGACAGCCTCAGAGGAGGAAGATGATAGTCCGCCCGTCAGACGAAGGCGTACTGGTGAGGAGGCGGTACCATCCACCAGCACCGCAGTGCCATCCACCAGCACCCCAGTACCTCGGCAAAGGCCAGGTACCAGTGTGTCAACTCGGCCCCAAAGGGTTAGGTCCCATGCCAGCCTTCCCTATTCCCTCCAGAACCCCTTGTGGTTTCCTCCTAACTCAGGAGAAGCTAACGTTCCCCCTTTCACTGCCAACCCAGGAGTCCAGGTGGACACACACAATTTTTCCCTGATGGACTTTTTCCACTTAATTTTTACAGAGGACATGCTTGAATCGATTGTGGTCCAGTCCAACCTATATGCCCAACAATTTATTCAAAGCAACCCAACGTCCTCTAAAGCCGCGTACACACGTAGCCGTCTGTCCGACGTACTTAGTCTGGCGGACTTCCGCCAGACTGTCCGTCGGAATTTCCGAACGGGCTACTTGCCCACACACGGCACTTTTTCAGCGGACTAATACGGCGTACTAAGTCCGCCGTACTAAGTCCGCCGTACTTTCGAAATGAACGGACTCGCCCACACACGCGGAGGAAAGTCCGCTCATTTCGAGCGCGTCTCCAGGTAGGCGGGGCCCGCGAAGGAGACGTCGCTGGCCCCGCCGCCTGGTATGGACTTAAAGGGGAACCCCAACGCCGAAAAAAATCGGCGTGGGGGTCCCCCCCAAGTCCACAACAGACCCTTGTCCGAGCACGCTACCCGGCCGGCCAGGAAAGGGGGGCGAGCGAGCGCCCCCCTCCTGAGCCGTACCAGGCTGCGTGCCCTCAACATGGGGGGGTGCCTTGGGGAAGGGGGGGGCGCGCGCCCCCCCCCACCCCAAAGCACCTTGTCCCCATGTTGATGAGGACAAGGGCCTCTTCCCGACAACCCTGGCCGTTGGTTGTCGGGGTCTGCGGGCGGGAGGCTTATCGGAATCCAGGAGCCCCCTTTAATAAGGGGGCCCCCGGATACCGGCCCCCCACCCTATGTGAATGAGTATGGGGTACAATGTACCCCTACCCATTCACCTGTAAAATAAAAGTACAAAAAAAAACACAACACACGAGATAAAATACTTTATTGCACAGCTCCGGGGGTCTTCCGTCTTCGGGGGTCTTCTATCTTCTTGTAGCTCTTTTGCTAGCGGAGGAGTCCGGCTTTCTTCCTCGCCGCCGGCCTCTTCTTCCGACTTCGGGGGTCTTGTCCCTCTCTTCGGTTCTTCTGCCGGGCCACCGCGCCTTCTTATAGCTCTTTTACAGGCGGTGGCCCGGTCTTCTGTGCAATAAAGTATTTTATCTCGTGTGTTGTGTTTTTTTTTGTACTTTTATTTTACAGGTAAATGGGTAGGGGTACATTGTACCCCATACTCATTCACATCGGGTGGGGGGCCGGTATTCCCGGATTCCGATAAGCCCCCCGCCCGCAGACCCCGACAACCAACGGCCAGGGTTGTCGAGAAGAGGCCCTTGTCCTCATCAACATGGGGACAAGGTGCTTTGGGGTGGGGGGGGCGCGCGGCCCCCCCTTCCCCAAGGCATCCCCCATGTTGAGGGCACGTGGCCTGGTACGGCTCAGGAGGGGGGGGCGCTCGCTCGCCCCCCTTTCCTGGCCGGCCGGGTAGCGTGCACGGACAAGGGTCTGTTGTGGACTTGGGGGGGACCCCCACGCCGATTTTTTTCAGCGTTGGGGTTCCCCTTTAAGTCCATACCAGGCGGCGGGGCCAGCGACGTCTCCTTCGCGGGCCCCGCCTACCTGGAGACCCGCTCGAAATTAGCGGACTTTTCTCCGGGCGGGAAAAGTCCGCTCATTTCAAAAGTACAGCGGACTGGCACACACCTCCGGATTGTTCGCCGAAATGCGAGTCCGACGGATAGATTGGTGTGCAACACGGTATTCTAAGTCCGCCGTACTTTCGGGTCAAAAAAGTATGCCGGAGGCTACACACGGAGGGATTGTTTGGCGGACTTGAGTTTGCGGGACTTTTCCACCGGATTGTTTGATCGTGTGTACGCGGCATAATGCCCGTCCCTACGAGTGGAGAGCCCTAACAGTGGAGGAGTTAAAAAAAAATTTGGGCCTAACATTTTGTATGGGACTAAACAATAAAAATTAAATACATGCATATTGGTCATCCCGCCCCATCTATCACATGCTCATCTTTTCCTCAATAATGCCCCGGACCAGATATCTCATGATAATGAGATTCCTACACTTTAACGACAATACCCAGTGCCTTCCCCAAAATGACCCAAATTTTGATAAGCTTTACAAAATTTGGCCGCTAATAAATTATTTTTTCTGAGATCTTCCCCCAGTTGTTTACCCCAGACCAACACATATGTGTGGATGAGTCCCTGATCAAATTTTCTTGCAGGCTGGGCCTAAAACAATTTATTCCCTCCAAAAGGGCCCCCTATGGGGTGAAAATGTATAAATTGTGTGACCGAGCCACAGGGTATACCTATTCCTTTATGGTATACGAAGGGAAGGACACCCAGCTACATCCCACTAATTGCCCCGAATACATCGGATTGAGTGGGAAAGTTGTTTGGGAACTCATAAACCCACTCCTGGAGAAAGGCTACCATCTCTATGTGGATAATTTTTATACAAGTTTACCCCTGTTCCGCAACCTCCATAGAAAGAAAACTCCAGCATGTGGCACCATAAGGATGAACCGGAAGGGCTTTCCTCAAAGCCTCGTCAACAAAAAGTAAAGAAAAGGCGAAGCGGCGAGTTTACGGAACGAGGACATTTTGGCTGTGAAGTGGAGGGACAGAAGGGATGTGTACATGCTTTCTTCGATCCACAACAATACATTCGTTGAGATCACCAGGAGGAATGGCCCAATACAAAAACCAACTTGTATCCATGAGTACAACATGTTCATGGGGGGTGTCGACTTGAACGACCAGATGAACCCTACCTTGCCACAAGAAGAACATACAAGTGGTATAAAAAAATTTAAATCTATTTCTTTAATTTGGCCATATACAACACGTATGTAATCTATCGAAAATCCACAGAAAGACCCATACCCTTCCTTGGCTACCAGGAGGAAATCGTCACTGCCCTTATATACCCCAATGGCCCACCAGAAAACATTCGATCCAATGTAATTAGCAGACTCTCTGAACGCCACTTTCCTGATAAAATCCCTCCCAGACCAACAGGCCGAAGACATCAGAAAAAATGTTGGGTGTGCAGCAAATGAGGATTGAGAAGAGACACCATTTATCATTGTGCCCAATGCCCTTCCCAACCAGGCCTCTGCATAGGTGACTGTTTCCGCCGTTACCATACTTCAGTGAATTATTAGTGAACTATGGTAACCATAACCCTCACTTCCTGCCATTTACCTTCACACCCCTTATGCCTCTGCTTGCTCTGTAACTGACCCTGGCTTGTTATTCAACCACGCTTCTGCCTACTGATTCTGTTTATGCCTCTGCCTGATCTGGAACTGACCCTGGACTGTTATTCGACCACGCTTCTGCCTACTGATACTGTACATACCTCTGCCTGATCTGGAACTGACCCTGGACTGTTTGACCATGTCTCTTGCCTGCCTCTTGGACTGATCTTGTACCCTCTCAGTGGACTAGTGGGATTCATAACAGGGGTCTCACATATGTGAGGGGCTCCAGAATTGTTTTTCTGGATGAAGAAGACAATTTCATTTGTTTTCTCATTCCTAGATTAGGGTCTGGAGACTCGGAGGCTTCAAAGAGATTTGGGTGGGAGAAGCCTCTACCCCTATCCCCATTCTGTCCTGAACGAGGCCCTACTTCTGCCTGCTGCCTATAGGACCTATACCATCATGCCTCTGCCTGAACTGACCACACCACATGGATGGACCATGTTCCTGCCTACTACCAGGACTAATATTTTGGGACTGCTGACAATCTCTGCCTGCACTGACCTTGGACTGTATATGGACAGTATCCCTGCCTGCTGCCTATATTGACTATGGACAGTATACCTGCCTGTTGACTGGAAAATTGTGTTCACTTTTGCTGACCAAGTCCCTGCCTGCGGCCTGGACCAGTGCTATCATCCTGTGGACAACTGCGCTGCTAAAACCACAGGTAATCTTTTGTTTACTCTTTGCTCAGCAGAATGTATTTTGGGGTGTAATTCTTGGTATGTGCATGCTATGTGTCCCTGGAACACCTGATGATGTTCCTTGCATGTTGGGCCTCTGTATGTGGCCAGGCTGTGTAAAAGTCTCGCACATTTGGTATTGTCATACTCAGGAGGAGTAGCAGAACATATTTTGGGGTATCATTTTGCTATGTACATGCTATGTGTTGGAAATATCTTATAAATGGACAACTTTGCGTAAAAAAAAAATGCGTTTTCATTTTTTTTCCACATTTTCCCAAAACTTCTGGAAAAAAAATGAACCATTCAAAAGACTCATTATGCCTCATAGATTATATGTTGGGGTGTTAGCTTTCCAAAATGGGGTCACTTTGTGGGCATTTCCATTGTCCTGGTGCTCCAGGGCCTTCAAAAGTGTAATAGGTGGTTGAGAAATGAGATGTGTAATTTATGCTCCTAGAACGCCTGATGGTGCTATTTAAATATTGGGACTCTGTATGTGGCCAGGCTGTGTAAAGGTCTCACACATTTGGTATCGTAATACTCAGAAGGAGTAGCAGAACGTATTTTGGGGTGTCATTTGTGGTATACACATGCCATGTGAGAGAAATAACCTATTACATTGAAAATTTTGTGAGAAAAAAAAAAATCTTCATTTTGCAAAGAATTGTGGGAAAAAGATGACAACATCAAAAACCTCACCATGCATCTTAGTAAATACCCTGGAATGACTACTTTTAAAAAAGGGGTCATTTGGGGGGTATTTGTACTTTCCTGGCTTGTTCTGGTCGCAAGAAATGAGATAGGCCACCAGTACATCAGGTGTGATAAATTTTTTATGATTCGCACCACAGCTTGTGGACTCTCTAACTTTCACAAAGACCAAATAATATCCACTAATTTGGGTTATTTTTACCAAAGATATGTAGCAGTATAAATTGTGGCCAAAATTTTTGAAAAAAAATTAATAATTTGCAAAATTTTATCACATAAACTAAGAAAAATGTGTTTTTTTCCAAATTTTCTGTCTTTTTTAATTTATAGTGCAAAAAATAAAAAACTTAGAGGTGGTCAAATACCACCAAAAGAAAGCTCTATTTGTGGGAAAAAAAGGACACAAAATTAATTTGGGTACAGTGTTACATGACTGAGTAATTGTCATTCAAAGTGTGAGAGCACCGAAAGCTGAAAATTGGTCTGGGCAGGAAGGGTGTTTAAGTACCCAGTAAGCAAGTGGTTAAGTGAGCGAACGAACAATGTTTCCTATGAACGATTGAACCCATGAACATGAAAGTGGCCATTTTAAACTGTACAACACTAAAGAAAAGCACATGGAGCAGTATGCATGTAATAATAATAATAATAATATGAACACAACATAACTACTTACTTTTTTGAAGAACTCGCTTGATCTTTCTGCACTGATCATGCTCCCTCAGTTTCAGGTGTGACCAGCCTTTCCTCAGTTGATCCTTGGATCGTCGTACCCCAAAATTCTTCTGCAGACTCTTCACAACTTTAGTCATGATTAGTGATGGCCGAACGGTTCGCCCGGCGGTCGTTTCGCGGCGAATTTCCGACATTCGCGGTCCGCACGTTCGAACGCCTTTTTCCGTCGTTCGCCGCGGCGGACTTACGTGTTTAATGTATACAAGAACTTTAACCTTTGGTGACACGTTTATCATGTGATACAGGACAGCCAATTGAGACATGACAGCACATGGACACTTGTACATTCCCCCTAACCTATAAATACACCCGATCCGGTGGCCATTTTACATTCTTTCTTCTGTTACGATAGGGACAGGTTCCTGTGTGGAGTAGGGAGAGATAAACCACTAGCTATTTGGTACACAAAAGTTCTTTTCAGGACTGGTATAGGTGTTAGGTGTTGATAGGTTTGCTGTGCTGCTGATTCTTGCAGCAGCCTGAGTGTCTTTTGTTAGTTTAGAGAAAGGGAAAGGACGGTGTATGCTACAGGGACAGCCAGATTAGTCTTTCATCATCATCATCATCATCATCATCATTAGCTGTTACTATCAAGGTCCACAAAAGAGCTGTTCCAGTAACCACTAATCGTTCTCTTTTTTTGCCAATTTGTATAGGGACAGGAAGGAAGCAGTGTTGTCAGGCAGTGAGGGTAATTTTAAAGACTTGCTGTTATTATTAGTTCCACAAAGGTTCTTTTCAGGACTGGTATCAGTGGTACAGTAATAGGCTTGTACATGTATAATATTCTTTCTTCCAAATATAGAAAGGATATTATACTTGACTGCTGCCCTTCTGCTGCAGTCTGCTAAACATTCACAACTCACTTGTTCCACAAAAGTTCTTATAAGGACTGGTAACTTGGTATAGGGTGCTACGGTACATAGGCTTGAGTGCGGTACAGTCTGCTGTTCTGTAAGGACCGCTATCGGTCCACAATAGATAGGGTTGACGTGCACCACTGCTGACCGCTGCCCTATACTGCAGCAGTCCTTCAGCGGTATAGGGACTGACGTACAGTCTGCTAAACACTAATACACAACCTGCTTGGTCCACAAAAGTTCTTATAAGGACTGGTAACTTGGTATAGGGTGCTACGGTACATAGGCTTGAGTGCGGTACAGTCTGCTGTTCTGTAAGGACCGCTATAGGTCCACAATAGATAGGGTTGACGTGCACCACTGCTGACCGCTCACCTATACTGCAGCAGTCCTTCAGCGGTATAGGGACTGACGTACAGTCTGCTAATCACTAACACACAACCTGCTTGTTCCACAAAAGTTCTTATAAGGACTGGTAACTTGGTATAGGGTGCTACGGTACATAGGCTTGAGTGCGGTACAGTCTGCTGTTCTGTAAGGACCGCTATCGGTCCACAATAGATAGGGTTGACGTGCACCACTGCTGACCGCTGCCCTATACTGCAGCAGTCCTTCAGCGGTATAGGGACTGACGTACAGTCTGCTAAACACTAATACACAACCTGCTTGGTCCACAAAAGTTCTTATAAGGACTGGTAACTTGGTATAGGGTGCTACGGTACATAGGCTTGAGTGCGGTACAGTCTGCTGTTCTGTAAGGACCGCTATCGGTCCACAATAGATAGGGTTGACGTGCACCACTGCTGACCGCTGCCCTATACTGCAGCAGTCCTTCAGCGGTATAGGGACTGACGTACAGTCTGCTAAACACTAATACACAACCTGCTTGGTCCACAAAAGTTCTTATAAGGACTGGTAACTTGGTATAGGGTGCTACGGTACATAGGCTTGAGTGCGGTACAGTCTGCTGTTCTGTAAGGACCGCTATCGGTCCACAATAGATAGGGTTGACGTGCACCACTGCTGACCGCTGCCCTATACTGCAGCAGTCCTTCAGCGGTATAGGGACTGACGTACAGTCTGCTAATCACTAACACACAACCTGCTTGTTCCACAAAAGTTCTTATAAGGACTGGTAACTTGGTATAGGGTGCTACGGTACATAGGCTTGAGTGCGGTACAGTCTGCTGTTCTGTAAGGACCGCTATCGGTCCACAATAGATAGGGTTGACGTGCACCACTGCTGACCGCTGCCCTATACTGCAGCAGTCCTTCAGCGGTATAGGGACTGACGTACAGTCTGCTAAACACTAACACACAACCTGCTTGGTCCACAAAAGTTCTTATAAGGACTGGTAACTTGGTATAGGGTGCTACGGTACATAGGCTTGAGTGCGGTACAGTCTGCTGTTCTGTAAGGACCGCTATCGGTCCACAATAGATAGGGTTGACGTGCACCACTGCTGACCGCTGCCCTATACTGCAGCAGTCCTTCAGCGGTATAGGGACTGACGTACAGTCTGCTAAACACTAATACACAACCTGCTTGGTCCACAAAAGTTCTTATAAGGACTGGTAACTTGGTATAGGGTGCTACGGTACATAGGCTTGAGTGCGGTACAGTCTGCTGTTCTGTAAGGACCGCTATCGGTCCACAATAGATAGGGTTGACGTGCACCACTGCTGACCGCTGCCCTATACTGCAGCAGTCCTTCAGCGGTATAGGGACTGACGTACAGTCTGCTAATCACTAACACACAACCTGCTTGTTCCACAAAAGTTCTTATAAGGACTGGTAACTTGGTATAGGGTGCTACGGTACATAGGCTTGAGTGCGGTACAGTCTGCTGTTCTGTAAGGACCGCTATCGGTCCACAATAGATAGGGTTGACGTGCACCACTGCTGACCGCTGCCCTATACTGCAGCAGTCCTTCAGCGGTATAGGGACTGACGTACAGTCTGCTAAACACTAACACACAACCTGCTTGGTCCACAAAAGTTCTTATAAGGACTGGTAACTTGGTATAGGGTGCTACGGTACATAGGCTTGAGTGCGGTACAGTCTGCTGTTCTGTAAGGACCGCTATCGGTCCACAATAGATAGGGTTGACGTGCACCACTGCTGACCGCTGCCCTATACTGCAGCAGTCCTTCAGCGGTATAGGGACTGACGTACAGTCTGCTAAACACTAATACACAACCTGCTTGGTCCACAAAAGTTCTTATAAGGACTGGTAACTTGGTATAGGGTGCTACGGTACATAGGCTTGAGTGCGGTACAGTCTGCTGTTCTGTAAGGACCGCTATCGGTCCACAATAGATAGGGTTGACGTGCACCACTGCTGACCGCTGCCCTATACTGCAGCAGTCCTTCAGCGGTATAGGGACTGACGTACAGTCTGCTAATCACTAACACACAACCTGCTTGTTCCACAAAAGTTCTTATAAGGACTGGTAACTTGGTATAGGGTGCTACGGTACATAGGCTTGAGTGCGGTACAGTCTGCTGTTCTGTAAGGACCGCTATCGGTCCACAATAGATAGGGTTGACGTGCACCACTGCTGACCGCTGCCCTATACTGCAGCAGTCCTTCAGCGGTATAGGGACTGACGTACAGTCTGCTAAACACTAACACACAACCTGCTTGGTCCACAAAAGTTCTTATAAGGACTGGTAACTTGGTATAGGGTGCTACGGTACATAGGCTTGAGTGCGGTACAGTCTGCTGTTCTGTAAGGACCGCTATCGGTCCACAATAGATAGGGTTGACGTGCACCACTGCTGACCGCTGCCCTATACTGCAGCAGTCCTTCAGCGGTATAGGGACTGACGTACAGTCTGCTAAACACTAATACACAACCTGCTTGGTCCACAAAAGTTCTTATAAGGACTGGTAACTTGGTATAGGGTGCTACGGTACATAGGCTTGAGTGCGGTACAGTCTGCTGTTCTGTAAGGACCGCTATAGGTCCACAATAGATAGGGTTGACGTGCACCACTGCTGACCGCTCACCTATACTGCAGCAGTCCTTCAGCGGTATAGGGACTAAGAGTTTTGTCACAGGGTCATTTAAAAAATGACATGCAGAGGAAGAGGCAGGCCCTTCCGCAGGGGTGGTAGGGGTAGGGCAGGAGCAACAGGCTTGAGCCAAAGTGGGAAGTTGCAGAAGGTGCGTTCAATTACTTTAAAGGATGCACCAGACTTGGTTGAGTGGCTCGCTCAGCCTTACTCTTCTGCACCCTCCTCATCCTCTCGATCTGCACCCTCTTCTTCACTCTCTGCTATGTGCACCCCCAAAGACACTACCACCAACAACACGACCACCACCACCACCACCACATACCTTCCGCTTGAGTCACTGGAATTATTTTCCGATCCATATCAAGAGGACATTTCTGATGCGCAGCCACTCTTGGTATTGGATCAGGAAGAGGAGGTAGCAACAAGCGCTACTCAGCAGTCTGACGCCAGTACCCAGATCAGCCCAAGGAGGAGGTTGGTCCCCGGTGTTGCTGCCTACTCCGAGATCTCTACTTATAGCGGTGGGGAAGGTGACGTTGATGATGACGTGTCTAGTGATGTCACGTGGGTGCCCACAAGAGAGGAAGAGGAGGGGAGTTCAGAGGGAGATATGGACCAGCAGATAGGGAGGAGAAGCAGCAATGACTTACATTGCACAGCAGGGACAAAGCAGACTGCAAATGTATCAGGAGCGAGTCATCGACCATGTACGGTCACATCTGGCGCTCCCAGGACACCGGCACATGGCTCCGCAGTGTGGGCTTTTTTTAACGTGTCCGCTGCTGACAATAGCGTTGCCATCTGCAATCTTTGCAGTCAACGCGTTAGTCGCGGTAAGCCCAATACTCACCTAGGGACGACCGCCTTAAGAAGGCACATGAGCAGCCATCACCGAGCCCAGTGGGAGCAACGGAACACACAAAGCCACACTGCAGGCTCTCACCGTCCAGCCTCGTCTTCTACTTCTCCTTCTCCTCTCTCCTCACAATTGTCCTCCACTCCACCTTCCATCACGCCAAGCTCACATTTTTCTGCAAAAAGGCAGGCTTCCGTGGGCCTAATGTTTGAGCGTAAAAAAATGATGATGCCGGATAACCCTCTTGCCCAACGGTTGGCGGCTGGCTTGTCAGAACTCATAGCCCGCCAACTACTGCCATATAAACTGGTGGACTCGGAGGCCTTTCGCAAATTTGTGGCCATTGGAACACCACAATGGAAGGTCCCAGGAAGGAAGTATTTCTCAGAGAAGGGCATCCCAGAGCTATATGGCCATGTTCAGCGGCAAGTGAATGTATCTCTGGCACACAGTGTCGGTGCCAAGATACATCTGACCACAGACACGTGGTCTAGCAAACACGGGCAGGGAAGGTATATCAGTTTTACTGCCCACTGGGTGAACCTTCTGACGGCCGTCAAGCATGTAACCCGTGGCACCCGTGTAGATTTGGTTTTACCGCCACGGATTGCATGCAGGCCTGACTCTTCTTCTCCTCCTCCTACTCCATCCTCCTCCCTCTCCTCCTCAGCTGCCTCCTCCTTTTCCGCTGCTAGCGTCTCTTCCACTGCACCGCCCAAGCTCCCCAGAACCTATTCCACATGCCAGGTGAGACGTTGCCATGCCGTGCTGCGTCTGTTGTGCCTGGAAGCAAAGAGCCACACTGGCCCGGCACTCCTTTCAGCTTTGCGTTCACAGGCAGATGAGTGGCTAACACCGCTCAATTTGACAGTTGGTAAAGTGGTGTGTGACAACGGTGCCAATCTGCTTAGCGCATTGAAACAGGGCAAAATCACGCACGTGCCGTGCATGGCACACGTCTTAAACTTGGTCGTGCAGCGATTCCTTGTCAAATACCCTGGGGTCCAGGACATCTTGCGGCAGGCAAGGAAAATCTCGGCCCATTTCAGAAGATCTTACACGGCCATGGCTCGCCTTGCTGACATTCAGCGGCGACACCATCTGCCGGTCAGACGTCTTATTTGCGATTGCCCGACGCGATGGAACTCAACCTTCTATATGCTTGATAGGCTGCTCCAGCAGAAACGTGCAGTTAACGTCTACCTGTATGAACTCTGCGAAAGAAACGGTTCTGGGGAGCTGGGTTTTTTTTCACCGCGCCAGTGGCTGCTCATGCGCGACACATGCAGACTTCTGCGGCCATTTGAGGAGATCACCAAACTGGTCAGTCGCAGCCATGGCGCCATCAGTGACATGGTACCTTATGCCTTCTTTCTGGAGCGTGCATTGCGTCGTGTCATTGATCAGGCTGTGGAGGAGCAGGAGCGGGAAGATGAGGAAGTCGCAATGCTGGATGAATTCCCAGGGGGGGCTACTCTATCTGAGACAAGTCAACAACAGGAGTCTGATGAGGAGTCAGAGGAGGATGGTGCCGGGGCGGATGAGCAGGAGCAAGAAGAGCATGCTTTAAACCTTTCTGGGATCCCTGTTGTGCGTGGATGGGGAGAGGAGAATGAAGAGGACGACATTATCCTGGATGATGAGCAGGAGCCAGGCCACCACACCGCTTCCACTTTAGTGCAAATGGGGGCCTTCATGCTCCAGTGTTTTAATAGGGACCCCCGTATAAAAAGCATGAGGGTCAAGGACCAGTACTGGGTGGCAACGTACTTAGACCCCCGGTACAAACACAAAATGGCGGAAATGTTACCGCCGTCGCAGAGGGCTGTCAGAATGCAGCACTTCCAGGCCTTGCTTCGAGAAATGCTGCATTCTGCTTTTGCGTGCGCTGGCAGAGGAGCAATTCCCACTCCCAGAGAAGGATTTGCGGGTACCAATCCAACAGCGCCTGCAAGAAGAGGCCGGTTTGAAGATGTGTTGGTGACTTCGGATATGAGGTCATTCTTTCAGCCGACCCATCGACAGGTGTCATCCGGATCCAGCATCAGGGAACGCCTAGACCGTCAGGTGTCCGACTACATTGGGTTAACGGCCGATGTGGACGCTCTGAGGAGTGATGAACCCCTAGACTACTGGGTGGGCAGGCTTGACCTCTGGCCAGAGCTTGCCCAATTTGCAATCGAACTGTTGGCTTGCCCCTCATCCAGTGTCCTGTCCGAAAGGACGTTCAGCGCAGCAGGGGGGATTGTGACCGATAAGCGTACTCGCCTAGCTCACCACAGTGTTAACTACCTCACATTTCTAAAAATGAATGAGGCATGGATCTCGGAGGAATTCAACACATGTGACCAGTAGACCATGTATATGTCTATAAACTATTTTTTTAATCAAGCACACAGACCTTCTTAATTCATTTGGCTCACTTCCTTGACCCAAAAAAGCACACCGTACTATATGCCCCTACCCTCCTCTTTGAAGAGGTTGAGCGGTGTCATATTTCTACTGGGGCTGCTTATGATATCCCTGTGCTGTGCTGACTTCCTCCTGGGGGTTCTTATTATGAAGGGATCACACTATCCCTGTGCTGTGCTGACTTCCTCCTGGGGGTTCTTATTATGAGGGGATCACACCATCCCTGTGCTGTGCTGACTTCCTCCTGGGGCTGCTTACGGTGCTGCTGTCAGTGCTGTATGTCACGGTGCTGCTGTCAGCGCTGTATGTCACGGTGCTGCTGTCAGCGCTGTATGTCACGGTGCTGCTGTCAGCGCTGTATGTCACGGTGCTGCTGTCAGCGCTGTATGTCACGGTGCTGCTGTCAGCGCTGTATGTCACGGTGCTGCTGTCAGCGCTGTATGTCACGGTGCTGCTGTCAGCGCTGTATGTCACGGTGCTGCTGTCAGCGCTGTATGTCACGGTGCTGCTGTCAGCGCTGTATGTCACGGTGCTGCTGTCAGTGCTCTGTATTACGGTGCTGCTGTCAGATGCCTCTATCACGGTGCATGTGTCATTCCGGTATGTCACGCTGCTGGTGATCATCTCCTGCACCCTCTTCTTTGCCTACCCTGGTCCCTGACCTTCCCTCTCCTCCATTGCCTTCATTAGCTCCATAGTCCTGAATTGTTAGAACAATTTCCCAAATAAAATAAAAATGCTTGTAGTTATCGATCCCAAATTCACCTCATACATGTATTATGTCATTGTCCAGATGGTGGGACTACGTTTTACCCCCTAATAATTACCACGTGGCCGCAAATTCGACATGAAGGTTTGCAAAGTTCGCCTCCCATTGAAGTCAATGGGGCCCGCGGCGAACGTTCTGTTTCGCGAACGTTTGGGTCCGTTCGCATTTCGCGTTCGCGAAACGTCCCGTCGGAAGTTCGTCCATCACTAGTCATGATCTTGGCCTTTCTGATATTTGGGTTTGGGTAAGGTCCATACTTCCCATCATAGTCGTTCCTCTTCAATATGTCCACCATCTCCAACATCTCTACAAAAGACATATTTGAGGCCTTAAATCTTCTCCTCCGGGATCGGGACGTCTCTGGCTCCAGGCTTTCCTCGTCCTGCTAGTTGCTGTAATTAGCACGCACCTGTTGTGTCTCTGCCATGTGCTATCCCTACTGCGCCGAAAGACAAGGGGCGGGGAAAAGACTAGAAATAACGTCAGGGTTGGGCGGAGTTTCACGCATGCGCAGTCTATAGAAAACGTAACACGCGTGTGTCGCATGCACGATCTGCGAGTGAAGGACGGAGTATCGGAAGCGACGATCATTAGAACAAAGGTACAATTTAAATTTGGAACATCAGTGGCCTATACTGCTTAGAGATTGATGCCTATATTGGGTCAAGATTAGGAGAATTTAGCCTGACATTAGGGTTTATCTTGTGTTGTGTCTTGCAGAGAAAATGGATGGGTTCAAAGACCACAGTTTTCTGCCTATTTTCATAGACAAGTACAGGGATCTGCCCTGTCTATGGCAGGTGGAACACCCCCTTTATAACAACAAATTAAAAAGGCAGGCAGCACTGGAGAAAATGCTGGAGTTGGTGAAGCCGATGGTCCTCACAGCAAACATCCCCTATTTAAAAGTTAAATTAAATTAAATTTAAATTGGTGGCCTGAGGAGTACATATCTGAGGGAGCGCAAAAAGGTCCAGGACTCCATGAGATCAGGAGCTGCAGCAGATGATGTTTATGTCCCCAGGCTGTGGTACTATGAGAGACTGCATTTTCTGTTAGACCAGACTGAAATCCGGGAATTCCTCTCAACCCTTCCTTCCACGCTTCCTTCCACACTTCATTCCACCCCAACTGAGGCTTCCGATGCCCACCCTGCGCCTTCCAGCCAGGAAGAAGTGGAGGAGCCCAGCTTGAGCCAGGGATAGTATTGTTCAACATATTTTTTGAGGAAAAATGAATGAGGTTAACTAGATGTGATTATTGATCACTAATTGCTGATTTAATAAAGTGTTTTACATATCAATAGACAGTAGTAGCCAAAAATAATTGGGACAAGAATGAAAAATGCTGGGCTCAGAATGATAGTCTTTTCTATGTGTTCAACATTCAATTTGCAACAGTCACGAGCTGAAAATTGTGTGTGATTGATGAACCAAAAACTAAAAGTACATCTCTTTTTCATACACAGGAAGACCTCAGCCAGGAGGAGGGCGTGGAATGTGGCAGCCAGGAGATGGCTGTGAGTTAGTTGCAGCCAGGAGGAGGCAGGGGTTAGTGACAGCCAGGAGGTGGGCAGGCCTAGGAGTCTCATTGAATCTCAGGTCCCTCCCCTCTGCCTTCCAACCAAAAGGCCCAGAAAGGGGAAGAACGTGGAGGAGTCAGGCTGATTGGAGAGGCTTCTGCGGTCCTCATAACCACCCCCACTCATTAAAAGGCCTTTGCCTCCTTGGCTGCTTGCAAACTGGAGAAAATAGGGGAAGGGCAATGCCTCATGTGTGAGGAACTAAATTTACCTCACACTAAACAAGGGGTCGAGGGGCGAAATCACCCAAAAAACCCATCTGTGTGAGTTGAACCATATTCCTGCTCCTTCGTCTGTGTGAATATGAGCTGCAAAACAACTTCATTCTTCTAGCATTATGAAGAAAAAGAGAATGCGCTGCATTAAACAATTTTTAACATTGTAGAGTGACAAATGTGCTATATCCATTACGAATGCTAGTTTTACCAGACCAAGCGCTTCTGTCACGTAATTTATTCTGAGCATGCGTGGCACTTTGTGCGTTGGACTTGTCCACACACAATCGGAATTTACGCGATCGGATTTTGTTGTCGGAAAATTTTAGATCCAGCTCTCAAACTTTGTGCGAAATTCAGACGGAAAAAGTCAGATGGAGCACACAAAATCCGATCGCACATTTTCCATCGGAAACCATGTTTTACTGGTGACAGGAGTCTAGATTTGGACAGTGAAGTGAAGCAGTGTGCTGGAGGAGATGTGCAGAGGAAGAGACTGTTAGATCTGGATTCTAACAACATGTATTTCCATTGCTAAAGATTCATTATCTGGGCATCCCATGTCCATTTTCCCCATCCAAGTTTAACCCGCTAATAAAAACAACAAAAACAAGCAAGAGACTATTCATTGTCTGGGCAAGTGTGCCAAAATTAATGTCTGACCAGCAGGGTGAAATGTGTGGATGCTAGTACATGCAGCGACCCCACGGGGGCACCTCTACAAGTACCATAAGCTTGTTGCAACTGCAAAGTAGCTGTTCTGCATCCAATTCTTAGTTGGCAAATCTTTGTAACATAATAGTCTAGGGTAACTTTAGGATAAACAACATGCCTGTCCAAATGGTGATAGTGTATCTTCCTGTCTATGCTGCATATCTGAAGATATTAAAAGCTGACTATGAAGTGTTAAAGCCGTGGTATTAGCATCAGCTTCCAATTGTATGTAGAGAATAAAAATTTGACATTCCTTCTGCAATTCTAAAGTTAAATATGAAATGTAGTCATTTTTTTTTTTGTTATAGTGCCACTTTAAGAATATTTATTTCACAGAACGCTATAGCCATTCCTTTTCAACTTCATAAATCTATGTGGCAACTGCCGATGCCACCTCTGTGAGACTCTGCTGGACATCTGATATTATTCTGCAGAAAGGACTTCTCTTTAATCAGCTGAAAACACATTGCGAACAAAAACTCCTCATATTTAAAAGTTTAACTTTACTTTCATCAATTTATAATCAGAGTTCCTCTGCTATGTTTGATTCCTAACAAACAAGGATAAAAGTCTTGTGCCCCCATTGCTAATGAGATGATAAAACAGCAGGGATCAAGTTTTTAATTACTACAGGCTATGCACAAGAGAGGTACCAGTGGTATTTTCTATTGCATGTCTAAGTTGTAACTTCAGGCTTATGACAGTCATGCTGTGTTGCTCTTCCTTTGATGATCTCTCATCTTTGTCTCCTGAGAACATAAGAAAAATTTGGAGTTGGGTTCCTCAGGGCTCAAGAAATTATTGTTGCAACCTGGTGCAGGTTCTGTCGTAATATTACCACCACTTGTTGAAAACCAAGTGTTCTTTTGGACGTCATTGTGTTTTAAATAGAATGATGATGCATATTGAAATCAACAGAAATTGCAATCTTGCAAAAATAAAAATGTATTTATTACTAATCATTTTAACATGTTTTCTATTCTTAGCCTATAAGAACACAGCAAAATAAGGTAATTTACATTAATTACATTCATGAAATACACGATACAAAAATGTGAGCATAATTAAAATCCAATTACAAAACACATTATTATTCTGCTTTCTTTGACATTAATCACTTTTTCTTATATTTGTAACATTTAAGTCTCCAATGTTTGTACATTGAAGGGTAGGCTTTCTAAAAAGACAGGGCAGGCATATTCCAGACAGGATTTTGATGGCAATTGGAAAAATTGGGAACATGGCTTATGTCGTCATAGGATCAAACGCAGAATAGTTCTGCCTCTTTTATGCTCAAATTTTTTTTTTTAAGGGATTAGATCATTATTAGTTCCTTGAATTCCATTTGGCTACCTAAAGTGTATATAAATAGTAAATATATTTATAAAAATTAAAAAAAAAAAATACAAAAGGTAAAAGTTAAAAAAGGGTGCAGACATTACTGCTAGTAGATAAATGAACAGTGACACAAACCTATATAATTTACAAGTTTTTAACTCCTCCCACTTCCCCTGCCACTTGTTTTGATTTCAGGCAGCTCCAGAGGAAGAAGAAGAAGAAGCCAAACTCCTCAGCTATCTAACTCTCATTTCTCTCTTTATGGGTTTACTGCTGAGTGGGTTGCTGAACTAATGGTCCTGGATTGAGTGGTATCATCGGTCTTTGGATATATCTATGCAACCATCCATCCAGAGCTTATCTTTACGATCTTCTGTGCCAGCAAAGGCCTTGGGCTATAGCCATATGCCTGGTTTTGCTTGCCATCTGGTAAGCGAGTTTTTCATACGGTGGTGGCACATTTATTGAACAAACTCATTGTGGTGTTAACATTAGAAGGATTTGATTCCACGATTTTTTGCCATATGAGAGATGGTTTTCAGTTCTACAATCAAATATTTATAAATTGGACTTTATTAGGGAGGCTTCTACTTTCCTATGTTTCTTTGTGTATATCTCACATTAAGCTGCTGCTCAATGGATTTAGTTTTTTATGATACATTTTTAAATTGATGCCTTAGCACAGTTTTTTTCCCCTTTTTTTCCTATATAATTTACCTGTGCTAACTGCTGACATACTTTAGTTAACCGCTTGCCGACCGGCTCACACCGATATACGTCGGCAGAAGGGCACATACAGGCATATCAACGTACCTGTACGTTGCCCTATAAGAATCGGTTTACGCACACGCGCCGTGAGTGTGATTGCGGGTCTTGCGTACCCGATGTCGGCGGGGATACCTGCGATCATCTCAGGGATAGGAAGAATGGGGAAATGCTGATGTAAACGAGCATTTCCCTGTTCTGCCTAGTGACACTGATCACATCTCCCTGTAATCGGGAGTGGTGATCAGTGTCGTGTCACACATAGCCCCCCCACAGTTAGAATTACTCCCTAGGAAACACTTAACCCCTACAGTGCCCACTAGTGGTTAACCCCTTTAATGCCAGTCACATTTAAACAGCATTCAATGCATTTTTAAACACACTGATCGCTGTATAAATGAGAATGGTCCCAAAATAGAGACAAAAGTGTCCGATCTGTCCACCATAATGTCGCAGTCATGATAAAAATTGCTGTTTGCCACCATTACTAGTAAAAAAAAAAAAAATATTATCAAAAATACCATAAAACTATCCCCTATTTTGTAGATGCTATAACTTTTGCGCAAACCCATCAATAAACACTTATTGGGAGCGGCCAGATACTGGGTCGCATTTACAGTTCCTGGAAAAGCATACAGATAGCCCGATCACAGTGACGGGCTCTTTGTATTTTCCATTTCTCTTCAACCGATTTCTCCAGGAACTACAATTCAGATTAAAGACTCCAACACTTATGTTTATTGTTTTTTTTATTTCTGTCTATGTCAAGAACCTAATTTACCCAGCTGTGCTTCAATTGTTTACTAATAATAATTTTGATATTAGTGTACACCAGCTATATTTGTATCATATGATCTTTAATAAAAATTCTAAAGTTAAAAAATTTGTTTTACCAAAAATATGTAGAAGAATACATATCAGCCTAAACTGAGGAAAAATAATTTTTTTATATATTTTTTGGGGATATTTATTATAGCAAAAAGTAAAAAATAATGTGTTTTTTTCAAAATTGTTGCTATTTTTTGTTTATAGTGCAAAAAATAAAAACCGCAGAGGTGATCAAATACCACCAAAATAAAGCTCTATTTCTGGGAAAAGGAATTTTGTTTGGGAGCCACATCGCACGACAGCGCAATTGTCAGTTAAAGCGACGCGCAGTGAAAAATCGCAAAAAACGCTCTGGTCTTTTGCCAGCCTTTCGGCTTCACTGCTGGTTCCCTACTGCGCATGCTCAAATGCTTATCACCTGAAGCAAAACGCCTGAAAAACACCCTAAGCTCAAAAAAGAACATGAGCTTCTTTTGGGGCAGATTACAGAAGTTTCTGTGCCTTTTACATTGGGGAACTGTACAAAATCGTGCCAAAAATCGCCCAGCTTTGAAGCGCTCAGTGTGAATGCAGCCTTATATGCTGGGAATGCTAACTGTCTCATTAGTTTGTGCTCTCAACCAAACTGTCTGGGAATACCCTGTTGACCCAGCCTGTTTAACCCCACCCACAAAACCACCCTGCATTTATAGCCACACATACAAAACCACTCCCAGATTTTTAATTTGCCCTCAAAAAATTGGTCACACTCTTGTGAAATGAGAGGCAGACATTCAAGGTTTTATGCAAATGTATGCACAGTTAGGAAGCATACCTCAGAGGTATCAATAAGAAAAATTCTGAATGCACAGGGCACCACCTGCCAAACACCAAGGTGTGGCCAATGAAGTGGGATGGTCACAAATTTCAGCAGTCATTTGTAAGTAATGGAAAGTTCAGGGGTCAGGAGTAGGTAATGCAGAGTTCAGGGGTCAGTAGTATGTAACAAAGTGCAGGGGTCAGTAGTATGCAATGCAGAGTGAGTGCAGGAGTCAGTTTATAATTGTTTTTACACAAGACTCAAACAGTTTTCAACCAAGATCTAAACATTTTTCTACTTGGATACAAGTTGAAAAATGTGTGAATCCTGAGTGAATGTTGTGTGAATCTCGTGTGAAAATGTTTACATATAGACCGTTTTAAGCCCACATTAACATGAGTGCTTTGCTTCACAAAGGTCAAAGCACCAAAATGATTAACAAGCCAAATTCAATGCTTTTAAATCTCTCTTGTTCACATACGATCATTCAGGTGCTTGTAACTCAACACCAGAAGTTTGAAAAGGTACATGAGCTACATTTGCAGTAGAATGGGGCATTTTTGGTCCCATTGACTTCAATTGGAGCATGTGTAAAAATGCACAAAAAACGTGTTTTACACATCTTTCCCAGACACTCTCATAATAAAAGTGTATGAGGCCAAAAAGGTGCAGTGCTGCTAAAAAGCAGTTCTGGTATGGCAGTTCACTCCTAAAAAACTTGCAAAAACCCTTGAAATCACCTAACATACACTACACTTAAGTGTGAATGGGGGCTAATTCATTAAAATTGTAGTGTGTGCATTTCAACACAATCATAACACATTGCAACAAAGTTTTGTGTTGCTTACTCTTTTTTTTTTATTATTCATATACTTTTTATTCAGAATGAGCACTTGCTTTTAACATGAGCAGATCAACAGCGCCATCACCAATATCCTCTACACTGTCATCATTGCCTGAGCGATGAAAGAACATAAGGAGGGAGGGGGGTGTAAACTATAATGGGTGCCTTTTGTCCACAAGTAATAGAGCAGCTTGGTCTGCTATGACAGCAGTTCTGCCACTATGAGAATAAGAGAGAATAAGGATGAAATAGATAAACAATTTTTAATCAAGCTAATTTTGCAAGATGACTGCAAATGGTGACAAAACAATGCAGTAACCCATTGCAACCAATCACAGTTTAATTTGTATCATTTAAAAGCAGTCATTCACACCAAGGAATAACAGTTGCTGATTGGTTACTATGAATTATTGCATACTGCAATTCAACTAACTACGTCATAGTTATTGCTCTTTTGCTGAATAAATAAGTGTGTTTTGTGCAGATATACACATACACTTCCAAAGATGTTAAAACTGTGTTCTCACTTCTAAACTAAAAAAGATTAACTGTTTCAATCAGCCACAAGATTTTAGAGAAAAAAGGTTTTACGCACCAAGCAGCATGAACTTTTTCTTTATGAGATAAATCAACTCTTTCTATACACGTCATCACTGCAAAGTAGAAACGTTTCTCTTTTTTTCCACGACCCAATTAAAAGAAGAAAATCTGATTTAAGCCCTGCTTTGTGAAAACCGATGTGTACTGAACACTTATCTTTTTAATTGTACAATTCTTTGTAGCCTTAAGATAGATAACTAATTCACAGCATAAGAATAATCAAGAAATAAAAAAAATATTAGTGGATTTAATCTCCCCCCTACCCAAGTCATCCCCCTCCTTCATAAGTCCTTCTTTTACTCTATAGGCTTTGTTTGAGGCTGACTCCCACCTCCCCTTTTCATTTGTGTTTCAAATGCATGTTTCATACACGTTGATTGGTTTTGGTATGGGATATCAGCGGCTTTGAGTCCAGCACTCAGCTTGAGGCCTGCAGATTATTCATCAACATCCCAGGCAGGGGGGACTATTCCAATTCTTACTACTGAGCCGAGACGTATTCAGCAGGGTTCCCCCACAATTCTCTTCTCTTTCCTTTCACACAATGTAATTTTATTTCTGAAAAGGTTACACGATTAGCTGTACCACTGGATCACACTATGCTACAAGTAAATTCCTCAGAATTATTTCCCGCTAAAAAAAAAGAAAGAACCAATATTCTATTAGAAACTATACAGATAACCTGTCTACACAACATGGAAAGCACTAGGTGAAATGGTTGCAAACATTAGCACAATATTATTGCAGGTGTTTTAAAGAAGTAAAAGTACTCTTTATATACAAAACTATTCTTTTAACAATATGCTGCTGCAGTTTAAGTACAGGCATACCCCACTTTTAAGTACACAATGGGGTATATTTACTAAAGCTGGAACGTGCAAAATCAGGCTCACTTCTGCATAGAAACCAATGAGCTTCTAACCCCAGATCATTCAATTAAGCGTTGGCAATAAAACCTGGAAGCTCATTGGTTTCTATGCAGAAATGAGCCTGATTTTGTACTTTCCAGCTTTAGTAAATAAACCCCATTATGTACTTAAAAGTGAGGTATGCCTGTATACAAGAACTTTCTATGGGTGAAAACATTTTTTTTTTAGATCCGCATAGTTCTAATTGTTAGAGAGATAGAGCTTTATTTAAAAAAATAAAATAATAAAATCTTGCATAGCTACTTCTCCTCTTGCTGGCAGATGCATGAAAGTTAATGGGCTGTGCTTTCCCACTCCTGTCTGCACCAACTATACAAAAACTTTTTACATGTATGCTTTCTTAATCTTAAAGCTAAACTCTTAGCTCAGTTTGAGGCGCCCAGAATGACATAGCACAGCTCTCTGCAGCATTCCTCCTTTGGGTCCAAGGCAAAAGTTGATGCTCGGATGCCCTGGGGTCCTAGGAAGTGGGTTGGATAATGGTGGGCATTATTCAACCTGGAAGAGGAGGAGCAGCGGCAGGAAGCCAGAGTAGTGAGTCTGGGGGATGAGGGGCAGAGCCAAACATAGGATGGGTATGGCAGCCAAAAAAATCTGCGTTAAAATAAATTGTGCTCACATACCAGTCATGAATTAGTGCAGTTGTCAGATTTTTCAGGGAATATATTGAGTTATCTGATAAAAAATTTGCTCAATTGGTTTTGTGCTTGCATCAAGGACTTCCTCAGGGCTGGTGCTGGTATTATTGTTTGTTACCATATTTAATCAATGTCTCTTTTCTACTAAATTCGCTCTAGATTGGTTATGCATATCTCCCAATTTCCCTGATTTTGGGGGACTGTCCCTGATTTGGAACAAAATCCCTCTTTCTGCCTCATTTATCCCTCACTTTAAGGACTGGAATATTACAATTGGATAGGCGTAAGGCCAATGTGGTGCCTATATTTAAAAAGGAAGCAAAGTGTTCACCAAGTAACTATAGACCTGATAGTTTAACTTCTATAGTCGGGAAGATACTGAAGCATTTAATAAAAGACCACATAGATGAGTTCTTGATGGAAAAAAAATATTCTAAGTAACAGACAGCATGGATTCATGAAAGACAGACATTGTCAGACAAATCTGATCTCTTTTTATGAGGAGGTAAGTAATACCTTGGACAAAGGAATGGCTGTGGACATTGTATATTTCGATTTTGTCAAAGCATTTGACACTGTTCCCCACACACTGCTCATGTGTAAGGTAAAGCCTAAAGGCTTGGAAAAATCAGTTTTTAAACAGATAGAAAACTGGCTAAATGACTAATGTCAGAGAGTAGTGGTTAATGATTCTTACGCTGAAAGGTCTAAGGTTATCAGTGGTGTAACCCAAGGTTCATTGTTGGGACCCTTAGTTTTTAATATATTCATAAATGATATAGGGTCTGGGAATAAAAGTACCATTTCAGTGTTTGCTGATGACGCAAAGCTATGCAGTGGAATAACGTCCTTACAGGATGTCTCCAATTTACTTGCCGACCTCACTGCACTGTTTAATTTGGCTATTAAGTGACAAATAAGGTTTAATGATAATAAATGTAAAGTTTTTCACTTGGGGCCTAGAAACATGCATGCATTATACATACTAGGAGGAGAACAGCTGGTGGAGTCAATGGTGGAGTAGGATTTGGGTGTTCTGGCAGATTAATAATTGCATGCAATGCCAAGCTGCAGTTTCCAAAGTGAGCAATGTCCTTTCTTTGTATTAAGAGAAGTATGGACTGCAGAGGGAGATATCATTTTGCCCCTGTAGAAATTATTAGTAAGACTTTATCTGGAATATGCAGTTCAGTTTTGGCACCAGTTTATAAAAAGGATATTTGGAAACTGGAGACAGTGCAAAAAAGGGCAACCAAACTGATAAGAGGCATTGAGGAGCTCAGCTATGAGAAAAGATTAAAACAATTTAATGTATTCTCTCTTGAGAAGAGAAGATTAAGGGGAGATATAATCAACATGTATAAATACTTACAGCGCCTGGCAAAAGTATTCACCCCCCTTGGTTTTTTACCTATTTTGTTACATTACAGCCTTTGATTCAATGTTTTTTTTAATCTGAATTATATGTGATGGATCAGAACACAATAGTCTAAATTGGTGAAGTAAAATTAGAAAAATATATACATAAACCTATTTTTCAGAAATAAACCCTTATAATTGGCATGTGCGCATGAATTCACTCCCTTTGTTATGAAGCCCATAAAAAGCTCTGGTGCAACCAATTACCTTCAGAAGTCACATAATTAGTGAAATGATATCCACCTATGTGCAATCTAAGTGTCACCTTATCTATCATTACATATACACACACCTTTTGAAAGGCCCCAGAGGCTGCAACACCTAAGAGGCACCACTAACCAAACACTGCCATGAAGACCAAGGAACTCTCCAAACAAGTAAGGGACAATGTTGTTGAGAAGTACAAGTCAGGGTTAGGTTATAAAAAAATATCCAAATCTTTGATGATCTCTAGGAGCACCATCAAATTTATCATAACCAAATAAAAAGAACATGGCACAACAGCAAACCTACCAAGAGATGGCCGCACACCAAAACTCACTGACCGGGCAAGGAGGGCATTACTCAGAGAGGCAGCAAAGAGACCTAAGATAACACTGGAGGAGCTGCAGAGTTCCACAGCAGAGACTGGAGTATCTGTACACACAACGACAATAAGCCATACGCTCCATAGAGTTGGGCTTTATGGCAGAGTGCCCAGAAGAAAGCCATTACTTTCAGCAAAAAACAAAATGGCACATTCAGAGGTTGCAAAAAGGCATGTGGGAGGCTCTCAAAATATATGGAGGAAGGTGCTCTGGTCTGATGAGAATAAAATTGAACTTTTTGTCCATCAAACTAAAGGCTATGTCTGGCGCAAAAATAACACATCACATCACCCAAAGAACACCATCCCCACAGTGAAACATGGTGGTGGCAACATCATGATGTGGGGATTTTTTCAGCAGTCGAGATTGGGAAACTGGTCAGAGTTGAGGGAAAGATGGATGGTGCTAAATACATGGATATTCTTGAGCAAAACCTGTACCACTCTATGTGTGATTTGAGGCTAGGACGGAGGTTCACCTTCCAGCAGGACAATGACCCCAAACACACTGCTAAAGCAAGACTTGAGTGGTTTAAGGGGAAACATGTAAATAAGTTGGAATGGCCTAGTCAAAGCCCAAACCTCAATCCAATAGAAAATCTGCGGTGAAACTTAAAGATTGCTGTTCACAAGCGCAAACAATCCTTATTTGAAGGAGCTGGAGCAGTTTTGCAAGGAGGAATGGGCAAAAATCCCAGTGGTAAGATGTGGCAAGCTCATAGAGACTTATACAAAGTGACTTGGAGCTATATTAGATGGCTGTACAAAGTATTGACTTTATGGGGGTGAATAGTTATGCACATTGACTTTTTCTGTCATTTTGTCCCATTTGTTGTTTGCTTCACAATAAAAAAAATATATATATATATATATATATATATATATATATATTCAAAGTTGTGGGCATGTTCTGTAAATTAAATGATGTAAATCATCAAACAATCCATGTTAATTCCAGGTTGTGAAGCAACAAAACACGAAAAATGCCAAGGGATTTGAATACTTTTGCAAGGCACTGTATGCTATGTTTTTTAATTATGTTAAATCTCAATAAAAATTGAATAACAAACAAATTAAAAATAGAAATGAAAGGCAAACTTTTTTATAGCTATAAAAAAGAACATTATAAAAACATTTTTACCCTTTTTTATAAGTGAACACATTCCCTCATTGTTCTCAATACGGATGAGCTTGATGTTCGAGTTGAAAGTCGGCTGTTAGCACGTTCGGTGAATACTGAACGTTATGGGCCGTTCGCGCCAAATTCGTGTGGCACTCACGGCCCACAATGCACTGCGCCATTGCTTGGCCAAGCATGCACTGTGGCCCCGCATGCTTGGCCAATCACAGCGCTGGCAGCGAGGAGAGCCATAATTGTAGCTCAGGGTGTTTAGTACACGGCCCACACTATATAAGGCCGCCAGCGCAGCGGCCTTGTGTAGTGTTCCGGCGTCTGCAGGAGTTAGTGGTGTTGTGTGCCTCCAGAGCAGTATACACCTGTATCTATCCTTTATTGCTGTTCTCTAATAGAGCCATCTGCAGGAGTTAGTGGGTGTTGTGTGCCTCCAGAGCAGTATAAACCTGTATCTACCCTTTATTGCTGTTCTCTAATAGAGCCATCTGTAGGAGTTAGTGGGTGTTGTGTGCCTCCAGCGCAGTATACACCTGAATCAAACCTTTATTGCTGTTCTCTAATAGAGCCATCTGCAGGAGTTAGTGGGTGTTGTGTGCCTCCAGCGCAGTATACACCTGTATCTACCCTTTATTGCTGTTCTCTAATAGAGACATCTGCAGGTGTTAGTGGGTGCTGTGTGCCTCCAGTGCAGTATAAACCTGTATCTACTCTTTATTGCTGTTCTCTAATAGAGCCATCTGCAGGAGTTAGTGGGTGCTGTGTGCCTCCAGCACAGTATACACCTGTATCTACCCTTTATTGCTGTTCTCTAATAGAGCCATCTGCAGGAGTTAGTGGGTGTTGTGTGCCTCCAGCGCAGTATACACCTGTATCTACCCTTTATTGCTGTTCTCTAATAGAGCCATCTGCAGGAGTTAGTGGGTGTTGTGTGCCTCCAGTGCAGTATACACCTGTATCTACCCTTTATTGCTGGTGTTCTCTAATACAGCCATCTGCATGGGCCGTTCGCGCCAAATTCGTGTGGCACTCACGGCCCACAATGCACTGCGCCATTGCTTGGCCAAGCATGCACTGTGGCCCCGCATGCTTGGCCAATCACAGCGCTGGCAGCGAGGAGAGCCATAATTGTAGCTCAGGGTGTTTAGTACACGGCCCACACTATATAAGGCCGCCAGCGCAGCGGCCTTGTGTAGTGTTCCGGCGTCTGCAGGAGTTAGTGGTGTTGTGTGCCTCCAGAGCAGTATACACCTGTATCTATCCTTTATTGCTGTTCTCTAATAGAGCCATCTGCAGGAGTTAGTGGGTGTTGTGTGCCTTCAGAGCAGTATAAACCTGTATCTACCCTTTATTGCTGTTCTCTAATAGAGCCATCTGTAGGAGTTAGTGGGTGTTGTGTGCCTCCAGCGCAGTATACACCTGAATCAAACCTTTATTGCTGTTCTCTAATAGAGCCATCTGCAGGATTTAGTGGGTGTTGTGTGCCTCCAGCGCAGTATACACCTGTATCTACCCTTTATTGCTGTTCTCTAATAGAGACATCTGCAGGTGTTAGTGGGTGCTGTGTGCCTCCAGTGCAGTATAAACCTGTATCTACTCTTTATTGCTGTTCTCTAATAGAGCCATCTGCAGGAGTTAGTGGGTGCTGTGTGCCTCCAGCACAGTATACACCTGTATCTACCCTTTATTGCTGTTCTCTAATAGAGCCATCTGCAGGAGTTAGTGGGTGTTGTGTGCCTCCAGCGCAGTATACACCTGTATCTACCCTTTATTGCTGTTCTCTAATAGAGCCATCTGCAGGAGTTAGTGGGTGTTGTGTGCCTCCAGTGCAGTATACACCTGTATCTACCCTTTATTGCTGGTGTTCTCTAATACAGCCATCTGCACGAGTTAGTGGGTGTTGTGTGCCTCCAACACAGCACAATATACACCTGTATCTACCCTTTATTGCTGTTCTCTGATAGAGCCATCTGCAGGAGTTAGTGGGTGTTGTGTGCCTCCAGCGCAGTATACACCTGTATCTACCCTTTATTGATGTTCTCTAATAGAGCCATCTGCAGGAGTTAGTGGGTGTTGTGTGCCTCCAGCGCAGTATACTCCTGTATCTACCCTTTATTGCTGGTGTTCTCTAATACAGCCATCTGCAGGAGTTAGTGGGTGTTGTGTGCCTCCAGCACAGTATACACCTGTATCAACCCTTTATTGCTGGTATTCTCTAATACAGCCATCTGCGAGAGTTAGTGGGTGTTGTGTGCCTCCAGTACAGCACAATATTCACCTGTATCTACCCTTTATTGCTGTTCTCTAATAGAGCCATCTGCAGGAGTTAGTGGGTGTTGTGTGCCTCCAGCACAGCACAATATACACCTGTATCTACGCTTTATTACTGTTCTCTAATAGAGCCACCTGCAGGAGTTAGTGGGTATTGTGTACCTCCAGCGCAGTATACACCTGTATCTACCCTTTATTGCTGGTGTTCTCTAATGCAGCCATCTGCAGGAGTTAGTGGGTGTTGTGTGCCTCCAGCACAGTATACACCTGTATCAACCCTTTATTGCTGGTATTCTCTAATACAGCCATCTGCGAGAGTTAGTGGGTGTTGTGTGCCTCCAGTACAGCACAATATTCACCTGTATCTACCCTTTATTGCTGTTCTCTAATAGAGCCATCTGCAGGAGTTAGTGGGTGTTGTGTGCCTCCAGCACAGCACAATATACACCTGTATCTACGCTTTATTACTGTTCTCTAATAGAGCCACCTGCAGGAGTTAGTGGGTATTGTGTGCCTCCAGCGCAGTATACACCTGTATCTACCCTTTATTGCTGGTGTTCTCTAATGCAGCCATCTGCAGGAGTTAGTGGGTGTTGTGTGCCTCCAGCACAGCACAATATACACCTGTATCTACCCTTTATTGCTGGTGTTCTATGATAAAGGCATCTGCAGGAGTTAATGGGTGTTGTGTACCTCCAGCACAGTACAGTATACACCTGTATCTACCCTTTATTGGTGGTATTCTATAATAAAGGCATCTGCAGGATTTAGTGGGTGTTGTGTGCCTCCAGCACAGCACAGTATACACCTGTATCTACCCTTTATTGCTGGTGTTCTATAATAAAGGCATCTGCAGGAGTTAGTGGGTGTTTTGTGCCTCCAGAACAACACAGTAAACACCTGTATCTACCCTTTATTGCTGGTGTTCTCTAATGCAGCCATCTGCAGGAGTTAGTGGGTGTTCTGTGCCTCCAGCACAATATACACTACCAATTGCTGGTTTTCCCATCTCCCTGCAGGCCTTTACTATGTCTGGAAGGCCAACAAGGAGAGGCAGACAGTCACGAGCCAATAAAAGAGGGCAAGCAGGCTCTGTGTCTTGAGACAACAGTGCTGGTTGTGGACGCGGTGCATCGTCATCAGCACGTGGCCATGGGACACGCTTGTCCTTATTTTCGGCAGCTGGACGTGTTGAGCTGCATCATGCTGAAGACTTGGTAGAGTGGATGACCAAGACCTCTTCATCCTCCTCATCCTCTCTCACCCAGGTTCAGGGTACTAGCAAAGCAGCTGCTAACGCATCCTCTTCCCTCGTCTCAATATCATCATCAGTCACTTGGAAGACCCACCATGTCCTCGTGATCAGTCCCCCAAACTGTTTGAGCACAGTGTTGGGTACATGCTCCAGGAGGATGCCCAGTGTTTTGAAGGCTCTGATGATGGTACTCAGCTAGAGGAAGGCAGTAGCGTGAGCGCAGAGAGAGGGGATGCTCAAGAAGGACAGCAATCTGGCAGTCATGTTCCTCCAGCTGCAGCATACTGCCAGGTTTGCTCCAGTGATGAAGAGGGAGGGGATGATGAGGTCACTGACTTCACGTGGGTGCTTGATAGGAGAGAGGAGGAGGAGGAGGAGGCACATCTCCAACGAGGCAGGATGCCCTCTGGGGGCCATCTTAGGGGCAGCACACCGTCTGAATCACACCGCAGAGCTCCGCCTGTGCAGGGCGCTGCCTCTGTGCGTTATTCCAAAAGTTCTTTGGTGTGGGCCTTTTCTGAGACCAGTGCATCAGATCGCACCACTGCTATTTGCAACATATGTCTCAAGCGTATCTCGCGTGGCCAAAACATTAGCCGCTTGGGCACCACATGCTTGACCAGACATATGTTGACCTGCCATGCAGCTCGATGGCAAGCGTACCTTAAAGACCCACACCAAAGAACATAGCGGACCTCTCCTTGCTCCTCATCAGCTGGGATCTCCAACCCCACTAGACCTTCAGTCCTCTCTGAAACCTGCGCTGAGTGGAATGAAGGTATAGAATTAGTTGTGTCACAGCCAAGTGATTGCGGGCACTCTGCTAGCAGTACACCCACGTCCGATCGTAGCAGGCAAATTTCCCTGCCCCAGCTGCTGGACCGTAGAAAGAAGTTCACTCCCAACCATCCACATGCCCAGCGGTTGAATGGTAGCTTGGCTAAATTGCTAGCACTTCAATTACTGCCTTTTCAGTTGGTAGACTCGGCCCTCTTCTGTGAGTTTGTGCAATGTGCAGTTCCTCAGTGGCAGGTCCCCAAAAGCCACTTCGTTAAAGTCTCTAAAAACCCAAAAGTTTGTCCCCAAACTGCACTTTTTCTCACGGAAGGCGATTCCGGCTCTCTACCGGCATGTGGAAGGCAATGTCCTTGCCTCGCTGGACAGGGCGGTCAGCGGTAAGGTGCATATTACCGCTGACTCATGGTCCAGCAGGCATGGACAGGGACATTACCTGTGTTTCACTGCCCATTGGGTCACTCTTCTGGCAGCTGGGAAGGATGCAGGACAAGGTGCAGTAGTGTTGGAGGTTGTTCCACCATCGCGCCTCCAAAATGCTACTACTGGTTGTGACACACCTCTCTCCTCCACCCCCTCCTCTTCTTCTTCCTCCATGGCCTCTTCCTGTGCTCTGTCCTCAGAACCAGCGGTGCTCCATAGGCGTTCAAGGGGCTACGTAAGTGCTCAGGCAAGAAGATGCCATGCTGTGCTTGCGCTGGTTTGTTTGGGGGACAGGAGCCACACTGGGGCAGATATTTTGTCAGCTCTGCAGGGGCAGGCTGAGAGGTGGTTGACGCCACGCCAGCTTAAGCCAGCAATAGTGGTTTGTGATAATGGCACCAACCTCCTCTCCGCCCTCCAACAGGGACAACTGACCCATGTGCCCTGTGTGGCTCACGTCCTTAACCTGGTGGTGCAGCGGTTCTTGGGCAGGTACCCAGGCTTACAGGATGTCCTAAAGCAGGCCAGGAAAGTCAGTGTGCATTTCCACCGATAATTTAATGCCAGTGCTCGGCTGGCTAAGCTTCAAAAGGAGTTGAACAATTTAACAACCGGGGTAATTGGCGCTACCTCTTTAGCACAAACAGAAGATAGTTCTCAATACTGGGAAAGATGTATGTCTAAAAGAAACAATCAGAAAAAAGCCAGCAATTCCAGTGAAACTGGCCTATTTCACACTTAAAAGTCTTCAATTATAACCAAATGAAATAGAAATAATTACTCCTTTCGGAAGGCGATAATTCCCTTAGAACCCACTCATTTCAGTCCAAACCAAAAGAAAGAAAAGAACACATAAACAGCTTCTGCCAAAATCATATGCAGTCGCACAGATTACCTAATGCGATTCAGACATAGCCATGGTGAGTGTAATTATTAATGACCTTAGTTTGAAAACTCAATATAATCCCAAAGAAACCTTACATATATCTTATAGGATAAAAAACTAAAATAAAAAATTATTATTGCTTAGTGCGACTATACCTTAAAATCGCATCAGTGCTAACCGTGTAATTATACCATCATACTATAAGATAATATTTGTGAAAATACACCTCAGTTAATATATGTGAAAATGAATCTGAAAATACAACAACTATTAATGGAATCTATATATATAAAAGTGCATCAAAAAAGTGTAGGTGAGAAAACAAAATATTGATAACACAGCTCGTGCCCAAAATCACAAAGCCTAAACACTGTATATATACTACAGAGTCACCTGTGAAAAAAACAACAAGTACATATATATATAAATAAAAATAAAAATATATAATATATAATATAGACCCTAGAAAAAAGAATTACTAAAAAATACAAAAATAAAAATAATAATAATAAAAGTGAAAATATAGTGTCCAATTTTCCAAAAAATCTTCAGTGGTGCACATCCAATATAAAATGTTCATAAAGTGACTTTAGTGCTTCTTGTGCAATCTCCAACGTGACTTCTGTGCTCCCCCACAGGTTCCCCACTCACCAGAAGAATATACCCCTGCAGGTGTAATTCGCCTTTGAAACAAATCTGACGATATCCAGCTCCTTAGACCATGTATTTTGTGATCATCCGTATCCAGAAGGGAATTCCAATTATATCCTCATAGGAAAAAAATAATAATAGTCTCCATAGTGTAATCCGTATCAAACCATTTATTTCCACAAAAATAAAAAAATATATATAATAAAAAGTGTGGAAACACAGTCCACCACAAGATCTACTACATAGATTATTAATCCAATTCTCCAGTAGCAGTCCAGAAAAAACAAGATAGAAAATAAAATAAAAATAAAATCAAAACTCTGGAAAACACGCTAGTGGCTCTCTGTCCCAGGTAACACAAAAAGGCAGTCTCAAATATCACACTCGCTCCAAGGTGATGTCCCGGGATTTATCCTGTTTAGTAAAAAACTAATATTTGTAAGTCCCCTAGGGATAGAGCCCTTGTGGCGCGAATTCCGAGTTAACCACGGGTACCGTTCGGAGGATCCGCAGCGTGCGCTCCAACCTCCGTAGGCGACCCGGAAATGACGTAGTAAGCGTAACTCCGTCGAACGCGTTTCGTCATTGACGTCTTCAGCGGCGGTCAATGACGAAACGCGTTCGACGGAGTTACGCTTACTACGTCATTTCCGGGTCGCCTACGGAGGTTGGAACGCAGTTGCAGCGCACGCTGCGGATCCTCCGAACGGTACCCGTGGTTAACTCGGAATTCGCGCCACAAGGGCTCTATCCCTAGGGGACTTACAAATATTAGTTTTTTACTAAACAGGTTCAATCCCGGGACATCACCTTGGAGCGAGTGTGATATTTGAGACTGCCTATTTGTGTTACCTGGGACAGAGAGCCACTAGCGTGTTTTCCAGAGTTTTGATTTTATTTTTATTTTATTTTCTATCTTGTTTTTTCTGGACTGCTACTGGAGAATTGGATTAATAATTTATGTAGTAGATCCTGTGGTGGACTGTGTTTCCACACTTTTTATTATATATATTTTTTTATTTTTGTGGAAATAAATGGTTTGATACGGATTACACTATGGAGACTATTATTTTTTTCCTATGAGGATATAATTGGAATTCCCTTCTGGATACGGATGATCACAAAATACATGGTCTAAGGAGCTGGATATTGTCAGATTTGTTTCAAAGGCGAATTACCCCTGCAGGGGTATATTCTTCTGGTGAGTGGGGAACCTGTGGGGGAGCACAGAAGTCACGTTGGAGATTGCACAAGAAGCACTAAAGTCACTTTATGAACATTTTATATTGGATGTGCACCACTGAAGATTTTTTGGAAAATTGGACACTATATTTTCACTTTTATTATTATTATTTTTATTTTTATTTTTGTATTTTTTAGTAATTCTTTTTTCTAGGGTCTATATTATATATTATATATTTTTATTTTTATTTATATATATATATGTACTTGTTGTTTTTTTCACAGGTGACTCTGTAGTATATATACAGTGTTTAGGCTTTGTGATTTTGGGCACGAGCTGTGTTATCAATATTTTGTTTTCTCACCTACACTTTTTTGATGCACTTTTATATATATAGATTCCATTAATAGTTGTTGTATTTTCAGATTCATTTTCACATATATTAACTGAGGTGTATTTTCACAAATATTATCTTATAGTATGATGGTATAATTACACGGTTAGCACTGATGCGATTTTAAGGTATAGTCGCACTAAGCAATAATAATTTTTTATTTTAGTTTTTTATCCTATAAGATATATGTAAGGTTTCTTTGGGATTATATTGAGTTTTCAAACTAAGGTCATTAATAATTACACTCACCATGGCTATGTCTGAATCGCATTAGGTAATCTGTGCGACTGTATATGATTTTGGCAGAAGCTGTTTATGTGTTCTTTTCTTTCTTTTGGTTTGGACTGAAATGAGTGGGTTCTAAGGGAATTATCGCCTTCCGAAAGGAGTAATTATTTCTATTTCATTTGGTTATAATTGAAGACTTTTAAGTGTGAAATAGGCCAGTTTCACTGGAATTGCTGGCTTTTTTCTGATTGTTTCTTTTAGACATACATCTTTCCCAGTATTGAGAACTATCTTCTGTTTGTGCTAAAGAGGTAGCGCCAATTACCCCGGTTGTTAAATTGTTCTTACTGTTGGAAGAAACCCCAATTGGGGATTTTCTTCTTTTTTGGGGGGCTGCAACCTATAATTATATATAGATATTTTTTTCTCGAGCCTACTGCCCCCTTTTGTTTATCTATCCAACACCCAGGGTTGACTAGCGCGGTTTATTCTATTTTAACAATTTTATCAAAAGGAGTTGAACCTGCCCAAGAACCGCCTTATATGTGCCATGCCCACAAGGTGGAACTCAACATTGGCCATGCTGCAGCGGCTGCACATGCAGCAGAGGGCCATCAATGAGTACCTGTGCGACTACGGCACCTGGACAGGGTCAGGGGAGCTCGTTATTTTCTCACCACGCCAGTGGGGCATGATCAGGGATGCATGCACTGTCCTGTCACCGTTTGAGGAGGCCACAAGGATGGTGAGCAGTGACAGTGCATGCATCAGTGACACTGTACCTCTTGTCAACCTGTTGGAGCATACGCTGAGTGGAATAATGGACAGGGCACTTGAGGCAGAACAGAGGCAGGAAGAGGAGGACTTCCTTGCCTCTCAAGGCCCCCTATATCCAGACAGTGTTCCTGCTGTCCTACCATCACACAGGAAGAGGATGAGGAGGAGGAGGAGGATTGTGTCAGCATGGAGGTGGAGCCTGGCACTCAGCATCAGCAGTCTTGTAGGGATGATTTACAGTCCCAAGAAACCCGTGGACTTGTACGTGGCTGGGAGGAGGTGGCTGCGGATCATGTTGTTCTTAGTGACCCAGAGGACTTTGGACCGAATGCCTCAGCTAACCTACGCTGCATGGCCTCCCTGATCCTGCAAAGCCTGCGCAAGGATCCTCGTATTCTTCGGATCAAGGAGCGGGACCATTACTGGCTGGCCACTCTCCTTGATCCACAGTACAAGGGTAAGGTTGCAGACCTTATCTTACCGTCGCAGAGGGAGCAGAAGATGAGACATCTCCGGGAGGCCTTGCAGAAAGGTCTGTGCAACACGTTCCCAGAGACTGGAAGGTTACAAACTCCTGGTTCTGGACAACGTGTTGCTGAGGCTTCGGTCAGAAGGAGCGGTGGAGAAGGTGGGCGTCTGACCGATGCGTTCAGCCCCAAGGTATGATCGCTTCCAGCAACCATCGCCAGCGTCTGATTTATATGGTGCAGGAATACCTAGGGGCAACGTCAGACTTGGACACCTTTCCCATCAAAAATCCTCTGGCTTACTGAGTCTTGAGAATGGATCACTGGCCAGTGCTTGCACAGTATGCAATTGAGCTACTGGCCTGTCCTGCATCCAGCGTTATTTCGGAATGCACCTTCAGTGCTGCTGGTGGCTTTGTAACCAATCACAGGGTGCGCCTGTCCTCTGATTTTTTTGGAAATGTCACATCCCTTCAAGACTGTCTATGCTGATGCTGAGTGACTGTCCTGTTATGTTGACTGACTATCCTCTTCCTCCTCAATGATCCCTCTGATATCTTGGAAGAACATTTTTGGTTCTGGGTGATGCCACCAGCCCAATTTTTCAGCCCCTGTTTAACAGGGGCGTGTAATTACAATTTTTGATGCAATGCTTTGCAGCAGGGCTCATTCCTGCACTCCAAATAGAGTATCTGGGAGAGGTTGCAGTGTTGTGGCACAACTGCTTGGCACCAGCAAGCAGGGCCGCTGATAAGCCAGTACAGCCAGCCCTGTTGTACCGGGCCCGGCCAGCAGGGGGGGCCTGTGCAGCTTCAAAGACAGTTCAGTGGAGAAAACCCAAAAAACGCTTTCTAATTTACAAGTGGCTCCCTGCGCTCATTGTACACTACACACTGGATCTTTCCATTACAAAATCCTGGAAACAGAATCCAGGAATCTGTGCCTCCCAGGACCTCAGCTGAGCTCTGTAATCCAGTCCAGAGCTTCTAGATTGCCTTCTCCACAGACCCAAGACCACACCCCTCCGCTGCTCTCATTGGTTGGAGGAGAGAAGTCTAATTAGCAGCCCGGGACGGGAGCTTCTTAGGTAAGAGACATGCTGCTGTGCAGGAGAGTTTTCTCATGTTGGCACAGGTTAAAACAGGCCCACTGACACTGCATCTGGCCTGCCAGCACAGACACAACACGAACAGTCAGAAATGTTTTGTAATGTAAACGATCCTAACACCTCCTGAGAAGCCCCCTCCCCCACCAACCTGAAATGGGGACTGATGTTGAGAGGTGCTCTGCTGTGATGGAGGGGGCTCTGCTGTGATGGAGGGGACTCTGCTGTGATGGAGGGGACTCTGCTGTGATGGAGGGGGCTCTGCTGTGATGGAGGGGGCTCTGCTGTGATGGAGGGGGCTCTGCTGTGATACAAAGGGCTCTGCTGTGATATAAGGGGACTCTGCTGTGATATAAGGGGACTCTGCTGTGATGGTGGGGGCTCTGCTGTGATGGAGGGGGCTCTGAGGGGACTCTGCTGTGATTGGAGGGGACTCTGCTGTGATTGGAGGGGACTCTGCTGTGATGGAGGGGGCTCTGCTGTGATGGAGGGGGCTCTGCTGTGATATAAGGGGACTCTGCTGTGATATAAGGGGACTCTGCTGTGATATAAGGGGACTCTGCTGTGATGGTGGGGGCTCTGATGTGATGGAGGGGACTCTGCTGTGATGGAGGGGACTCTGTTGTGATGGAGGGGGCTCTGCTGTGATACAAGGGGCTCTGATGTGATACAAGGGGCTCTGATGTGATATAAGGGGCTCTGATGTGATGGAGGGGACTCTGCTGTGATGGAGGGGGCTCTGATGGAGGGGACTCTGCTGTGATGGAGAGGGCTCTGCTGTGATGGAGAGGGCTCTGCTGTGATGGAGGGGGCTCTGCTGTGATGGAGGGGGCTCTGCTGTGATGGAGGGGGCTCTGCTGTGATGGAGGGGGCTCTGCTGGAGGGGGCTCTGCTGTGATGGAGGGGGCTCTTCTGTGATGGAGGGGACTCTGTCCGTTGTTCTACTGACATACCCCCCGCATCTTCTGCCAGTTATACTGACTTTGCTGCATATTTTAATATAATGCACATAAATAAAAAAAGATTGTAAGTTTACAAAGTAAGACATGGGCACCTCTTGGCATCATTAACCCCTTCCCACCTATATCAGCCCTTTCGCTGGATGGATAGGTGGGGTTGAGGTTGGGGCAGAAGGGGGCCCCATCAGGTAGGCTGTACGGGGCCCCATGGTTTCTATCAGCAGCCCTGCCAGCAAGCAGTGCCTAAGGCCCAATTTTTCAGCCCCTGTTTAACAGGAGCATGTAATTACAATTCTTGATATAATATTTCACAGCAGGGCCCGTTCCTGTGCCCACCGAGAGTAACTGTGAGGACTTATAATGTTGTGGCACCAGCACCACCACCACCACAACAACCACCAAAGGCCCAATTTTTCTACCACTATTCAACAATGGCATGTAATAACAATTCTTGATATAATTGTTCACAGCAGGGTGCTCCAACGCCCACCAAGAGTCACTTTGAGGGCTTACAGTGTTGTGGCAACACCAACACCTTGTTCCACCATTTCTGCAGAGCATAAAGGGCAAGCCCCTACTTTCAAACATTCAACTTACAAACGTCTCCTACTTGCAAATGGAAGGAGACAACAGGAAGTGAGATGAAAAAAGACGGACGGCAAAAAAAATTATACAGGGGTGATAACCCTTCCCTATGTTTTTCCAAAAGCTTAAAAATAGATTTTTGCACTGGAACTACACTTTAAAAATGTACCAGTTCAAAATTACAAACAGATTCTACTTAACACAACAAACCTACACAGTCCCTGTCTTGTTTGCACCGCCTGTATACTGCTGTTCTGAGTATATAGGGCCTGGGGGCCCCACGCCTTTCCTTTTTTTAAATTTGGGTACGGGGTTCCCCTTAATATCCGTACAAGACCCAAAGGGGCTGGTAATGGGCAGGGGGGCTACCCATGCCATTTTTCTCAATGATTTTTATCAATATTGCCGAAACCAGATATTATATTAACCACTTGCCGACCGCCGCACGACGATATACGTCGGCAGAATGGCACGGGCAGGCATATGGGCGTATATGTAAGTCCCTGCCTTCCCGCGGGTGGGGGGCCCGATCGGGCCCCCCCCCGGTGCCTGCGGCGGTCGGCATTAGTTCGGGAGCGATCCGGGATGAGGGGGCAGCCATTCATTCATGGCCACCCCCTCGCGATCGCTCCCGACGAATAGAAATGCTCCTTGACATCACTTCCTCTCCTCACATGAGAGGAAGTGAAGTAATCTCTCCTCCGTGTCGGTATTTTTCGTTCCGGCACCGAGGAGAGAGGATCGGTGAGTTGCACCAACACACCACACGTACAGTAGAACATGCCAGGCACACTCACACCCCCCCTTTACCCCCCGATCACCCCCCCAATTACCCCTGCCCCCCCCAGTCACAGTGACACCAATTGCATTTTTTTTTTTTTTTTTTGCATTGGTGTCATTTGTGACTGTAATAACTCTTAGGGCAGTTAGGGTTAGCCCCCTTTAGTTCTAATGTGCCCCCCTAACCCCCCCAATAAAGGTTTAACCCCGTGATCACCCCCCGTCGCCAGTGTCAGTAAGGCTGGGTTCACATTGCAGCGGTTTATGAGAACGAATGTGATTCGCACCGCACTGCAGTGCAAATCACATCCGATCTCTGTGCGATTCGAGTTCAGCCATACAGATAGTATGGCTGAATTCGCGCCGCACCCGCCGCAAATTCGCACGGGACCCTTTTTTTGGTCCGCAGCAGAATTGGATCGCATGGGTGTTCATGCGATATGCGATATGCGAACTGATCTGGGGGTGTCATTAACATTTCACTGACACTCCCAGCAGTTCGCATAGGGCAGTGTGAACTGCCGCCGGGAGGCATGCGATGCGGGAACCCGCCGCGGATTCGTGGCGTTCCCGCATCGCTCCAGTGTGAACCCAGCCTAATAAGCGATCATTTTTCTGATCGCTGTATTAGTGTCACAGGTGACGCTAGTTAGGCAGGTAGGTATTTAGGTTCGCCGCAACTTTTTATAGCGCCAGGGACCCCCATATACTACCGCATAAAGCCCCCTGATTGCCCCCTAGTTAACCCTTTCACCAGTGATCACCATATAACTGTTACAGGTGACGCTGGTTGGTTAGTTATTTTTTTATAGTTTCAGGGCACCCGCCATTTATTACCTAATAAAGGTTTAACCCCCTGATCACCCGGCGGGTGTCATTTGTGACTGTAATAACTGTTAGGGCAGTTAGGGTTAGCCCCCTTTAGTTCTAAGGTACCCCCCTAACCCCCCCAATAAAGGTTTAACCCCGTGATCACCCCCCGTCGCCAGTGTCACTAAGGCTGGGTTCACATTGCAGTGGTTTGAGAACGGATGTGATTCGCACCGCACTGCAGTGCAAATCACATCCGATCTCTGTGCGATTCGAGTTCAGCCATACAGATAGTATGGCTGAATTCGTGTCGCACCCGCCGCACCCGCCGCAAACTCGCACGGGACCCTTTTTTTGATCCGCAGCAGAATCGGATCGCATGGGTGTTCACACCATGCGATCCGAGTTTGCAGATCGCACTGCGATATGCGAACTGATCTGGGGGTGTCATTAACATTTCAGTGACACTCCCAGCAGTTCGCATAGGGCAGTGTGAACTGCCACCGGGAGGCATGCGATGCGGGAACCCGCCGCGGATTTGTGGCGTTCCTGCATCGCTCCAGTGTGAACCCAGCCTAATAAGCAATCGTTTTTCTGATCGCTGTATTAGTGTCACAGGTGACGCTAGTTAGGCAGGTAGGTATTTAGGTTCGCCGCAGCTTTTTATAGCGCCAGGGACCCCCATATACTACCGCATAAAGCCCCCTGATTGCCCCCTAGTTAACCCTTTCACCAGTGATCACCATATAACGGTTACAGGTGACGCTGGTTGGTTAGTTATTTTTTTATAGTTTCAGGGCACCCGCCATTTATTACCTAGTCTCACTAGTGTACCCCTAAATTTAGGGGTGTCTACTTTCCAAAATGGGGTCATTTGGGGGGCGGTTGTGCCATCTTGGCATTTTATGGCCTTCAAAACTGTAACGCCCTTAGAAAGCCTGAAGGCGGTGCTTGGTTTTCGGGGCCCCGTACGCGGCTAGGCTCCCAAAAAGTCCCACATATGTGGTATCCCCGTACTCAGGAGAAGCAGCAGAATTTATTTTGGGGTGTCATTTCACATATGCCCATGGCATGCGTGAGCAATATATCATTTAGTGACAACTTTGTGAAAAAAAAAAATAAAAATAAAAAGTTTGTAATTTTCCCGCAACTTGTGGCAAAATATAAAATATTCCATGGACTCAACATGCCTCTCAGCAAATAGCTTGGGGTGTCTACTTTCTAAAATGGGGTCATTTGTGGGGGTTTTGTGCCATCTTGGCATTTTATGGCCTTCAAAACTGTAATAGGTAGTGAGGAGTGAAGTCAAATATTTACGCCCTTAGAAAACCTGAAGGCGGTTCTTGGCTTTCGGGGCCCCGTACGCAGCTAGGCTCCCAAAAAATCCCACACATGTGGTATCCCCGTACTCAGGAGAAGCAGCAGAATTTATTTTGGGGTGTCATTTCACATATGCCCATGGCATGTGTGAGCAATATATCATTTAGTGACAACTTTGTGAAAAAAAAAATAAAAAAATAAAGTTTGTAATTTTCCCGCAACTTGTGGCAAAATATAAAATATTCCATGGACTCAACATGCCTCTCAGCAAATAGCTTGGGGTGTCTACTTTCTAAAATGGGGTCATTTGTGGGGGTTTTGTGCCATCTTGGCATTTTATGGCCTTCAAAACTGTAATAGGTAGTGAGGAGTGAAGTCAAATATTCGGGGCCCCGTACGCAGCTAGGCTCCCAAAAAATCCCACACATGTGGTATCCCCGTACTCAGGAGAAGCAGCAGAATTTATTTTGGGGTGTCATTTCACATATGCCCATAGCATGTGTGAGCAATATATCATTTAGTGCCAACTTTGTGTAAAAAAAAAAAAAAAAAATTTTTTTTGTCATTATTCAATCGCTTGAGGCAAAAAAATAAAATATTCAATGGGCTCAACATGCCACTTATCAATTTCCTTAGGGGGTCTACTTTCCAAAATGGGGTCATTTGGGGGGGTTTTGTACTGCCCTGCCATTTTAGCACCTCAAGAAATGAGATAGGCAGTCGTAAACTAAAAGCTGCGTAAATTCCAGAAAACGTACCTTAGTTTGTAGATGTGACAACTTTTGCGCAAACCAATAAATATACAGTTATTGACTTTTTTTTTACCAAAGACATGTGGCTGAATACATTTTGGCCTAAATGTATGACTAAAATTGAGTTTATTGGATTTTTCTAATAACAAAAAGTAGAAAATATAATTTTTTTTTCAAAATTTGCGGTCTTTTTCCATTTATATCGCAAAAAATAAAAATCGCAGAGGCAATCAAATACCATCAAAAGAAAGCTCTACTTGTGGGAAGAAAAGGACGCAAATTTTGTTTGGGTACAACATTGCATGACCGCGCAATTACCAGTTAAAGCAGCGCAGTGCCAAATTGTAAAAAGACCTCTGGTCATTTACCAGCAAAATGGTCCGGTCTGAAAGTGATTAAAACTGCAAGCAGTTTTAAATGACTTTTTTTCCGTTAAATGTCATTTTGTGCAGGGACTGTTCTAAACATGGGAAACACGTGCCACTTCACAGGCATACTATAGACACCCCCCAGGCACGATATTTAAAGGAATATTTCACCTTTTTTTTCACTTTAATCATCATTAAAATCAGTGCTCCCGAAAAAACGTCCGTTTTTAAAAACAATTTCTCTGGGTCAGGAGCCAGGTTCCCAAACCCTTTTTAGGACAATATCTTGCATATTAGCCATTAAAATTAGCACTTTTTATTTCGAACTTTCTAGTCCCATTCAATAGGGTTCTAAAGTTCGCACAAATTTTCGGTCTGTTCGAAAGTTCTGGTGCAAACCGAACCGGGGGGTGTTCGGGTCATCCCTAGTTCTCAACTGCATAAGCACTGGGGGGAGGAGAAGCAGCAGTATACTGAGCTTCACAGCTTGGAGGAGAGCACACTGAGTTCCCAGCATAACTAGGGAACTGACCATGGAGTGCTCTCCTGCATAGTGTGGTAAGTTTCTAATAGGAAAGCAAGGAAACTAGCAGGAACTAGCAGGATAACCAGGAATTTCACACAAAGGAAGCAATACAAAGAGAACAGTATACTTTCTCATATAAGTACATGGTAGGGCAGACACATATTAGGAATATGGATGTAGTACCCCCTTAGGTATGTGCTAGAGAGTATAGTTTTTGGGTTTCCCTACTTAACAGGGGGGCTGTTATGTAAATGTAGGTGATCTTTGCCTAACAGGGAGCAGTGATCTATTAATAAGGTCTGCTCAGTGTGCTCAGATGCTGCTCATGTTTCAACACTGGTCCAATAGGAAAGAGCATATTGGACAGTTGGAGAAAACCTGACAAATGGGAGCACAGGCATAGTTACAGTCCTGGCTATTGGTAGAGAAAGGTGCCTCAAGGCATGCTGGGTGACTGTATATATGCCTAGAGCACATGTGCTCAGGGTCTTCAGGTGGAGAGCGTGGTCCCAGAGGGAGGGGACTGCTGTCCCTCCTCTGTACATGCTTTTATGCGGGCTCAGGTGAATTAGCTGAGGGCGAGAGCTTCAGAAGTTGCAACCCAGATGTCCTGCAGAGCTGACTAGGAGTGAGACACATCTAGGAGGATCTGTTCCTGGATACCGTAAGTACAGATCTGCGTCTAGGGGCCTGTTCTGTGAGGGCTATCCCTTCAAGCTAGTAAAGTCAGTGGATGAGTGTCAGGCAAACGGGATACTGGTGAGTGTCCTGAAGAATTATAGTTCATTGAGTCTGCTGCCAGAGCAAGCAAAGGACTTATTCTTCCATACAACTGTAGTGTGGTTCAGCAGAGAGTCTGTTATTCAATTCAATTTTAGTGTGTGTTGTCGTCATCTGTGCATAGTTCAAGTTGGAGTTTTCCACTAATACCTTCTCCTATCCAAGTTCTACCAATAAATGCAAAAAAAAATAATACACTACACTGATCTTTGGATAACTAGCGGAAGAGTGTGTGGGTGGTCGTGTGAAAATACCCAAGTGTCTGGCTGCAGGATAATCAGAGGGAGGCTCAGGGAAGACTATACTCGGCAACCCCCACAGGGGCAGTGCTACATAAAGTGTTGGGGTAATAAATGCTTTAAATGGATGAACATATACATACAACTATAAAAATTGTTGATGGTAGGTTTCCTGGATCTTGTAATCAATTTTAGGAATCCTAATTAACTAAACATGAGATTTTCAAAAGGCTTTGGCTTTGAGACACAATTTTCATACATACATTTGTCCTGACACCACAAACCATTTTGAAGTCTGTAAATAGTGGTACAAATGCGGTTGTATTCTTAGTAAAAGTCAAAGAATTTTTGCAAGTAACAGTGCAGTGCAATTCCTTGTCATCCCAGTGGTACACATTTCATCTAAAATAACAATCCTTCACTAAAACTTTTGATATGTATACTGAATTTTACCCCCTAATTAATATAAATTATAAGTTTGTTTTTACATAAGCACCCAACAAAAAATATATAAAAATTGTGATTCATGACTTAACGCTATCCCTCTGTCATTATCATTCAAAAAACACAAGAAGAAATTCACTGAATCACGGTCCCCCTCCCATATAAATAGGACGTCCACAGTGGATCTTTTTCCATAAGATCAATTCAGGATGTCTATCCTGCAGAATGATGTCCTCCTCCCATAACATAAAAAAGTTGGCCATACTGGGGGCAAATTTAGCCCCAATGGCCGCACCTTTCTTCTGCAGATAATAAGACCCGTTATGCCAAAAGTAATTGGAAAACTCAAGTAATTCTAGGACAAAGTCCCGTTGTACACTTTGGATCAGGGGTGTCCAAACTTTTTTCAGAGGGCCAGATTTTATGAAGTGAACATGCGTGAGGGACGACCAGGGCTGGTACAAGGCAGGGATGGAGGGGGCAGATGCCCTGGGCGGTACAATATGCTGGAGGGAGGGGGCAGTGTGCTTCACAACTGTGTGTGTGTGACTGTACACACTAGCCACCGGTGCCACTAATAGCTATAATCATGGCTGATCCCAGGCAGGTGCCACGAGCAAGGTCAGAGGGGGAGGGGCCACGAAGCCCAGTTGTCGGCAAATGATAGCAGCAGTGAGCGGGTGCAAGAAGGCGAAACTGTGCTGCGCCCCTCCCCCCCTCGAGTCGTCAAGAGAGGGCTCTGTTTCCAGCCCATTCCCCCTCCCTTATTCAGTGGGGAGAGTGCCTGTGTCTCTGTTAAGAGAGAGCAGAAACAAGATCTTCTCTCCCCTTCTGCTGCTGTACTCGTGAGTGGGGAGCGGTGCACTCTCCTTCCTACTGGGCAGAAGAGGAGGATCATGGGATATGTAGTGCCGAGGACTAGCCCAATGCATTCCTAAGAGGGAAACTGCAGCCCCCAGCATGCCAAACTGAAGGGGAGAGAAAGAGAGCCAGGCTATGGAGGGCAAGTGACATGTTGCATCTAGCAGGAGGTGATGGTGGTGGTAAGTGACACATGGCATCTCGCAGGAGATAATGGTGGTAAGTGACATGTGGCATCTGGCAGGAGGTGACAGTGGTAAGTGACACGTGGCATCTGGTAGGAGGTGACAGTGGTAAGTGACACGTGGCATCTGGCAGGAGGTGACAATGGTAAGTGACATGTGGCATCTGGCAGGAGGTGACAGTGGTAAGTGACACGTGGCATCTGGTAGGAGGTGACAGTGGTAAGTGACACGTGGCATCTGGCAGGAGGTGACAGTGGTAAGTGACACGTGGCATCTGGTAGGAGGTGACAGTGGTAAGTGACACGTGGCATCTGGCAGCAGGTGATGGTGCTGACATCTGGCAGGAGGTGACAGTGGTAAGAAACACATGGCATCTGGCAGGAGGTGAAAGTGGTGGTAAGTGACACATGGCATCTGGCAGGAGATTATGGTGGTAAGTGACATGTGGCATCTGGTAGGAGGTGACAGTGGTAAGTGACACGTGGCATCTGGCAGGAGGTGATGGTGCTGACATCTGGCAGGAGGTGACAGTGGTAAGTGACACGTGGCATCTGGCAGAAGGTGACAGTGGTAAGTGGCACGTGGCATCTGGCAGGAGGTGACAATGGTAAGCGACACGTAACCTCTGGCAGCAGGTGACAGTGTTAAATGACAGTGGCAGTTTGCCATCTTCGCCCTGGGCACCGAATGACCTTGTCCCAGCACTGGGGCTGACCATTTTGCCTGACATTCTTTGAACCATTAAAATTTGTCCGAGTGTTCGTCCGAGCACTAGTACACTGCCCAACAATAATTCTCCTGCCTTTGTGGCTGTGTGTGTGGTGAAGAGGTGAGCTTGGGTGTTTTATTTGGATATACCGTGTTTATCAGCGTATAACACGCACCTTCACTTTAAGAGGGAAGTTTCAGGAAAAAAATAAATAAATAAAGAACTGTGAAGCAAAATAAGGGTCAGTGCCCATCAGCCTAATCAGTGCCCATTGCAGCCTCACAAGTGTCATGAATGCAGCACCCCCATTGTCATGAATGCAGCAGCCCCAGCCATTGTCATGAATTCAGCAGCCCCACCATCACCATAAATGCAGCAGCCCCACCATTGGCATAATTGCAGCAGCCCCACCATTGTCATGAAAGCAGCAGCCCCACCATTGCCATGATTTGCAGAAGCCCCACCATTGCCATGAATGCATCAGCCTCAATCTCGGAGGGGTCAGGGAGGGGGCGGGACGAGCATCAACAGATTACATACAGGAGAAACTCCTGTTTTCTCTGCGGCTTCTTTTTTTTTTTTTTTTTTTCTTTTTTCAATTCTGTTTTTATTTTCAATTATTATAAAGCATTACACATAATTAAGCAATCTCATACATATGAATATATATTACTTACATACATAATAATCACATTTATTATTTTATTTCCTCTTCCCTCCCTCCCTCCCTCCAAAAAAAAAAAAAAAAAAAAAAAAAAAGGGAGGAAAAGGGGAAGAAAATATATCTGATTTCTCCCCCTCCTCCACTTCTCACTCCTCTCTCCTCCGCAAGTCCCTCCCTCCCCCCTCTTCCCTCCTAATTCCTCAGTCCTTTACCAATTTCCTATGCTGACTCCAGGGAGTCCAGACCAAGAGACACCTTTCATATGTATCTAATTCTTGAGCTAAGAGTATCTCCATTCTCTCTATGTTATCCATTTCTAAAGCCCATTCGTTTATCGTAGGGGACTGGGATGATCGCCAGTGCCGCGGTATCACAGTTCTTGCCGCAGTCAACCAGTATCCCAGGAGATTCTTTTTAACGTTTTTATATGTTCTTGGTAACATAGAAAGAAGGGTGACTTGTGGTGTATTTGGAATTATCTCCCCAGTGATTGTTGTATATAATTGCATAAGCTTTTCCCAAAATCTGAAAATTAGGGGGCATTCCCACCAGATGTGGAGCAATGTACCCTTGTCTCTATGGCACCGCCAACATATATCAGATTTTTCTGGGTATTTACGATGGAGTGTCACTGGGCTCCAATACCATCTTGAGAGCAATTTATAATTCGTCTCTTGTGCTTTAATCGACGGTGATAAACAGTGAGTGAAACTAAATGCCTTCTCCCATTCCCCAACCGCAATCTCATTAACCCATTTATTTATATATTCTGGGGGCTCCGGGTGATTTTTAATAATAAACATCTTATACAGTATTGATATAACATGCTTTGGTTTCTGATCTTGTGTCAAGAGAGTTTCAAGTTCTGTTAAATCTCTACCCAGAGACTTATTTGAATGAATTGTACACCAAAATGATCGCAACTGCCAAAACTCCAACATTTGCATAGGTGATGGTCGCTGTGTAGAGAATAGATTTAATAAAGACGGAATTGTCCCCTGGCTTAGAATATTGCTCAATCTATAATGGGATTCCCTATTCCATATAAGAAAACTTGTCCTATTTAATGCCGGTGGAAAAAAAGGGTTGCCAAATAAAGGTGTCATAGGTCCTTCATAGGAGGAAAGTTCCAATTTTATAGCTGTTTTTCCCCATATATTCAGCACATGGGATGTGAGGGAGGGCATAGACCCTTTCAACTCTTGATTTAAATTGCTACCAGACAGATCTAACCATGGTAACACCTTTAAATCCAGTTGATTTAACCCTTGTTCTATTTTTACCCATTGTTTGGTTTCCGAGCAATAAAACCAGTCCACCAGTCTAGTCAAAACAGCCGAAACATAATAATAATATAGATCAGGTGCACCCGCACCTCCTTTCATTTTAGGTAATGATAATAATTTCTTTTGTAATCTTGGTTTTTTATGTCCCCAAATAAATTTTGTAAAAGCCGATTGCAGAGTGGAGAAAAATGATCGAGGGACACTAATTGGGATAGTTTGAAAAAAATACAGGAACCGCGGTATTATATCCATTTTCAGTATATTAATCCTCCCAAACCATGAATATTGCTTAACATCATATTTTTTTAGATCTTGTAGGGTACGTTGCAGAAGAGGAACATAGTTCATTGAATATAGATACTTTGAGTCCGGGGTGATTTTAACACCTAAATATTTTACAGCTACAGAGCAAATCCTAAACATAAAATTGGCTCTCAACCTTGCAACCTGTTCGGGTATGAGCGACACGTTGAGAATTTCTGATTTACTTTAAAATTGCTCAATTTTCCAAACCGCTGGAATTCAGCTAACACAGAGGGAATTGCAATGTGTGGATTAGTGATATAAAGTAATAAATCATCAGCAAACAAAGCCATTTTTATTTCCCTCTGTTTTATCTGTACACCAGAAATAGAGGGGTTCCGTCTAATAGCCGTCGCTAAATATTCCATTACTATAACATAAAGTAAAGGGGATAACGGGCATCCCTGGCGGGTACCATTTTGTATATTAAAACTTGTTGTCAATGAACCATTAATTTTTATTCTGGCTGCCGGTTTAGTATAAAGTGCCATGATCTTATGCAATATATTCGACCCCAATCCTATTTGCATTAAAGAGTGTTTAAGAAAGGGCCATCCCACCCAATCAAATGCCTTTTCTGCATCAACTGAAAGAAGGCATACTGGAATTTTAGCCCTTTGTGCATAGTTCATCAACAAAAAAGTTTTGATCGTGTTATCGCGTGCTTCTCTATTCTGAACGAATCCTACCTGGTCCGTATGTATTAAGCTTGGGAGGAGTGGTTGAAGACGGAGTGCAATCAGTTTAGCATATATCTTTAAATCTATCCCAATCAATGATATAGGTCGATAACTAGAACAAAGTGTTAAATCCTTTTCTGGTTTGGGAATCAAAGTAATATGAGATTCCAGGGTCTGTATTGAAAATTGGTTCATAGAAGAAATAGAATTAAACACTTGAAGCATAAACGGGGCTATATGCTCTTTAAACGTCTTATAGAATTTTGATGTAAACCCGTCGGGACCTGGGCTCTTATTTGTTGGAGTATTAGCAATTACTTCTAATAGTTCCTCGAGCGAAAATGGAGAATCCAAAGATTCCCCAGTAACACTATCTATTGTCGGAATAGCATTTTCCCGCACATATTCCCCAATAATATTGTCTCCAGCTCCCTTATCCTCCAATAATGATGATGGAGTTAGATTATAGAGGCCTGAGAAATATTCCCTAAAGGTTTGTTGAAGCTCACGTGGATCCAATGTCAGTTCTCCTGATGATTTTTTTATACTTGGTATAAAAGTCTGTGATTGACGTGGGTGTAACATATCAGCCAACATTTTCCCACACTTATTCTCAAATCTATATCTTCCCACTACCCGTCTTTGTCGGTATGAGCTCTGAGATGATTTGAATAGTTGTAACAAAAATATCCTTGTGGAGAAAATATCGGCTGATATATCTGGAGAATGATGGGCTTTATGTCGAGTTTCCAAAGAATGAAGTTTTAATAACGTATTTTCGATAATTTTAGATTTTTCTTTTTTAAGACGAGAACCATGTTGAATAAATACCCCTCGTATTACTGCCTTTAAGGCCTCCCATTTCAAGGGTAAAGCAGTTTCATCCTGTTCATGGTCGGAGATAAAATTATCAATCGCCTCTGTAATTGCTTTATAACAGTTTTGATCTTGCATAAGTGTATCATTCAAACGCCACGACCAATTAGTACCCTGAATCTGGGGGGGTGCTATTGTTAAAAATACTGGTGAATGGTCGGACCAAATGAATGAACCGATATCTATAGACGGGTTCCATTCCAATATCTTAGGACCAGTTAAAAAAAAATCTATTCTGCTATATGTTTTATGTGCTAAAGAAAAATATGTGTAGTTACGATCTTTAGGGTTAAGGGTCTGCCAGAGATCCATCAACCTATGTTCGTAAAGTTTGTTTTTAAGTGCCCTCAGACGAGCATGTGAAATATTTGATCGTTGAGCTGACGTGTCTAGTGAAGGGTCCAAAGCTAGGTTAAAATCTCCTCCCACAATAACCGTACCTTCTGCAAAGTCTGCTAAGAGGCCAAGATAACTCACAATTGTCTTAGTTTGATCATAATTTGGAATATAAAAGTTTGCAATTGTGAAGATTTTATCCCACAATCTGATTTTAAGAAACAGGTATCTTCCATCTAAATCAGCTCTATATTCCAAATTCTGAACTGGTAGGTGCTTGTGCAAAGCAATAGAGACCCCTCTTGATTTTGAGCTCGACATAGTGCTATGGAACCATTGCGAATAGTGTTTACGAGAACACACTGGAATATTATCACTTCGAAAATGGGTCTCTTGAAAAAGTATAATATCTACCTTAGCTTTATATAGACTATATAAAATCTGACCTCTTTTTGATTTATGATTAAGACCTTTAATATTGTAGGTACATAATTTCAATGTCACTGGTGAGGAGAAAATCGCTGCCATAACAAATTATCAGGGGACTCAAAGAACACGAAAGAAAAAGGGGAAAAAGAAAGAGGGGAGAGAGGGAACGAGAGAAAAAAAAAAAAAAAAAAAACACACCCCGGCGCAGCAATTACCGAGTTGTGCTCTCTAAAATTGGAGAAGCTCCTTCTCCCCGATTCCCAAGTTACCCAGGGAAACGTTAACTAATTACCCCAAAAAAAAAAAAAAAAAAAAAAACCCACCCAATAAGGAATCTATCCCAAAAAAACACCGAACCCTACCCGAGGGACGGTGATTCCTATGAGGGAAAAAAGTTAAAGAGCATTGAGGATGGCTCTATGCAGTGACAATGGGCATCCACAACCAACATAATAATAATAGTCCGAGAAAAAAAAAAAAAAATAATTCTTAATACATTATTAAATTCAATGCCTACTACTCCAATTACATTTGGGATCGCCAGCTGTTTTACTCTGCCTGATTAAATTAAAGATTTTCAGATTGAATGTTTCTATTGTCCTCCCGAGGTTGCGATCTTCTAAACTGTGTATAAGTCTTGGGCCACGTTATTAATGGAAGATCGTGTAAACCTAGGGTAGATTGTATTGCAGGAATATCTGAGGGATCACGTAGATTTAGGGGAAATTCCATCTATATACAATGTTACGATCTTGCAACATTTTTAGTAAAGGCCTTAACGCTTTCCTCTTCTCCAGAGTAAATTGGCATAGATCTTGTAACAATTGTATATTTGCTCCATTAACATTAATTCGTCCCCTCTCTCTTGCTCTTCTCATAATCTCCTCCTTATCCTTATAGAAATGTATTCGACATATTATATCTCTTGGTTTATCTGGATCTAATTTACGTGGTCCCACTGTCCGATGTACTCTATCCAGTTCCAAATTTGATTCCTCAGGTTTCCCCAACAATGAGGTAAAAATTTGGTTAACTGTTATACCAAGCTCCTCATTTCTAACTGATTCTGGCAAACCCCTGATCCTAATATTATTTCTTCTATTACGGTTGTCTTGGTCCTCCCATAATTGAAATAGTGTATGAATATGGGGCTCTTGGGCATCTATACGCTGTTCCTGAGATTGTACACGATCCACCAATATATCTACAGAACATTCAACTTCTGTTATTTTCTTCCCAGTTGCCTGTAATTCTTTATGCACGGATTGATTCTCCTTGTGGAAACCATGTTCTAGACGCTGAATAAAAGCTTCCATTTCATGGCGAGTGGGCATTGCTCTTAAATAAGTCCGTACATCCCCTACTTCTGATCCCAACTCTTCACTCATCGTGTCACCTTTTGGATTCCCATCTATATTCTCACTATCCATTATATTCACTGGATTATATCCCCCTAACAACGGGGGGGATGGGGTTGAATATTGAGGGCCACCCTCGGGTCCTCCCACATTCATATGCATATCTAATACGCCTATATCTGAGGTATTAGACACTTCGTTAATATCTACGGATTCTACAGATCCAATCGGTTCTTGTAACTCCAAAGCCGATTCCCACATGTTTTTTATGGCATCTGCACTATCCATTTTTGCTATCTGTGCGTCTTTTACTGCCCCAATGCCTAAAGAGCCCGACGGTATTACAGATGACACTGATGGTTTTATTATTGATACTACTGGTGTTAGTATAGTTTTTTCTGCTTGTAATGATTGTATATGTGTATCCTGCATAGCAGCAGAGGCCAATGTTCCCCTGCTACTATCTATTGTTGTCTTCGATGTACGTGATCGTGTCCGACCACCTACTGGAAAAAACTCTGCTATCCCTTGCTGAGCGTTAGAGGAGACTATTAATGGATGTTTAGAAATATTACCTATTGTACCCTTATTGCACACAACCGGACTCGCCGGTTTACATACTGTATTATACTCTCCTCTCCTCTTCCTCCGTCCCATTAGGTATTCCCAGTGGTCACTACTTTAGAGTCCTTTTCAAAGACAGCTTATCCACGCAATCTACCTTCTGGTATAGCTATTGTTATTGAGTGCAGTCCTCCCAATGTTAATAACTTATGATCACTTCTACTGTCAAAACATGAAAGTCAATAGTTTCAGCATTAACAGCTGAATCTATGACATTCTTATTTTCTAAAATATTAACAATATCAGCAATTTTAGCGACATTAGCAATTTAGCACCAACGAAAAATTAGTAGTATCTAAATTTCACAAATATATCAGCAATTGGTCACCGTCAGCAGTTGAGCACCGTCACCCGCTGAAACACCGTCAGTAGTTGAGCACTGTCAGCAATAGAACATTATCGGCAGTTAAACGCTGTCATCAATTAGGCACTATCAGCGATTGTGCGTTGCCAGTAGTTGAACACTGTCAGCAGTTGAACACCGACAGCAATTGAGCACCAACAGCAGGTCGACACTGTCAGCAATTAGACCCTCTCAGCAAACACTGTCAGCAGTCAAACACTGTCAGCAGCTGAACACTGTCAGCAGCCGACCACCGCCAGTGGTCAAACACCGTCAGTGGTCAAGCACCGCTAGCAATCGAGCAATATCTGCAGTTTAGCAATGATAGCAGTTAAGTACTATCAACAGTTAAGCACCATCAGCAGTTGGACACCAGCAGCAGATATTATCTACTATAGAAAACTGTCAACAGCTGGACCCGGTCAGTAGATGAACACCGTCGTCAGTCAAACACTGTCAATAGCCAGACAATTTCAATAATTGAACGATATCAGTAATTAAACAATTTCAACATTTGAACAGTGGCAAGATTTGAGAAGTTTCAGCAGTTAAACAGTGTCTATAGTCGTGCGATTTCAAAAGTTTAAGCAGTTTTAACAGTTAAGCGATTCCCACAATAGAGCGATTTCATCAGTTGAACTGTTCCATCAGTTGAATGATTTCATCAGCTGAACAATTTCAGCAATTGAGCGATTTCAGCAATTGAGCGAGTTCAACAAGTGAGCGAGTTCAACAAATGAGCGAGTTCAACAAGTGAGCGGGTTCAATAAGTGAGCGGGTTCAACAATCGAACGAGTTCAACAATTGGACAAGTTCAACAATTGGGCGAGTTCAGCAATTGGGCGAGTTCAGCAATTGGGCGAGTTCAGCAATTGGGCGAGTTCAACAATAGAGCAATTTCAGCAATAGAGCATTTTCAGCAATAGAGCATTTTCAGCAATAGAGCATTTTCAGCAATAGAGCAATTTCAGCAATCGATCAATTTCAGCAGCTGAGCGATTTCCGCAATTATGCAATTTCGGCAGTTGAGCGATCTCAACACTTGAGCAATTCCAGCAAATGAGCTAAGCGATTTCCGCAATTATGCAATTTCGGCAGTTGAGCGATCTCAACACTTGAGGAATTCCAGCAATTGAGCAGGTTCATCAATTGAGCAGTTTCAGCAATTGAGCAGTTTCAGCAATTGAACAGTTTCAGCAATTGAGCAGTTTCAGCAATTGAGCAGTTTCAGCAATTGAGCAGTTTCATCAATTGAGCAGTTTCAGCAAATGAGCGATTTCAGCAAATGAGCGATTTCAGCAATTAAGCGATTTCAGGATTTGAGCGTTTTCAGCAAATGAGCGATTTCAGCAAATGAGCGATTTCAGCAATTAAGCGATTTCAGGATTTGAGCGTTTTCAGTAACTAAGCGATTTTGAACAATGCCAGCTTTTGAACCCTATCAACAGTTGAACCATATTAGTGGATTGCACCATGTCAACCAGATCTTCAGTTACAAAATGTCAACAGCTGGTTAATGATAATAATTAAGCAGTATCTGCAATAGTTGAGCGATGTCAGCAATTTAACAATTAAGCGATATCAACAGTCGAGTGGTACTAACATTTGGGCGATATCTGCGATTAAACGTTGTTAACCATTAAGCGATATCAATAGTTAATAGTCAAATAGCAATGATTGCATAACATTAGCAGTTTTGCATTGCTGGTGAGTCTACATTTAGTATCAGCAGTTTAAATCGCATCGGTTCAATGACGCCAGCATTTCTCTGTTCACAATAGAAACTAAACTAAAATAATAGTATTAGCAATATTATTATTCTCCTAAATACTAATGTCAATTGCAGAATTAATTTATAGATGTTACTGATGGCAATAAATCTGTGATGCCTGCGATATCTATAATAACAGTCAATGTAGTATTCTTAACTTTGTCGGCCACATGAAGAAGTCAGCTTCACCATATAGCAAATAGTTCTCTTATAGAGTTACTGGGTTGAAAGTGCTATCTGGAAGCATCTAAATCAGCAGCAGGGACCTGTCTCACCAGTTGCTCAAGTCCATATCCACATCAAAAGTACAACGAGGCCATCCACACCAGCAGAGTTAACAAGCCCGACAGATCAGGCAGCCTTCACTCACCGCCCGCCCAAAGTCCAGCGTCCTCACTCCATGTGCTCTCTGCCGAATCCCCTCAGGTCCTCCAAAGGATCCCTCAGACACCTCAGCCACCGCATCCGAGAGATATCAACACCAACACTGACGAGGGCCAACGGAAGCCGTCAGGGGGCGGCGGGAGCCGGCCAACAGCGATGGAACAGCGGCAGCAGCGGTAACGGCAATAGCGGTGGTAGTAATGGTAATAATGATACGGTGCCACTATGTACCACTATGCTACAGCAGCGGTAGTGTTGGTAGCAATAACGCCAGTATTGCTAGCGGTAGCGGTAGCGGCAGCGATGGTATCGATGATAGCAGCAGTGGCGGTAGCAGCAGCAACTATATCAAAAAAGTCCAGCCCAAGTCACTGCCAGAGCTCGGAGCACGTCTAGCACGCTCCCTCTTCCTCCATGCTCAGCCACTTCCCCTCTGCGGCTTCTTTAATACAAAGTCCACAAATTAAAGTTGTAACTCTTACCTGTGAGGATGGCTTGCTCTCATAGGCATGCACACAGGGTGTGCCAAGTGTGCCTGGACACACCCTAATCTCCCATGCCGGTTGTCTCCCAAGATCTGCCTGTGGGAGTTCTGTGAAAGGCTGCATCCTGTGCAGCCCCTGCTGCCTGTGAGACAGTTTCACACTGAGCCATTATTGACGGCATTATTGACGCTTGCCAGAGCCGCTCAGTGTGTGAAACTGTGATGACATGACAGTTTCACACACTGAATGGCTCTGGCAAGCATCAATATTGGCTCCCTCTCCAATCAGTGCTAATTAGTGCCACCTGTCAGTGCCAATCAGTGTCATCTGAAAGTGCCAATTAGTGCCACCTGCCAGTGCCAATCAGTGCCACCTACCAGTGCCACCTATCAGTGTCAATCAGTGCCACCTGACAGTGCCAATCAGTGTCTCCAATCAGTGCTACCTGTCAGTGCAAATCTGTGCTTCCAATCAGTGGCATATGTCAGTACCGATCAGTGCCACCTGTCAGTGCCAGTCAGTGCCAATCAGTGTTTCCAATCGGTGGCACTACTATTTACAATAAACACTGTTCTGGGTTCCCACACCACAAAAAAAAAAAGTGCAGCGCTAACTTACTGATCAATAACTTAACAATAATGGATTTAATGTATGGAAATTCCAATGAGCTTCAATATTACGACAATACCGGTCTCTGATACGCAACTTCACATATAATACACATCAAACTGAAAATAAGACATACTGTATGAAATGAAACTTAGCAGGGACAGTGGAAACCTCTCCTATAGATATTGACTATACAGAATAACTTCAAGTGCAACAACTTTTTAGTTGGGAGGTTCACACCATTATTGCACTTTGGAATTTTTATTTTTTAGATTGCTACACTTAATTTTATATGTTTTAGTTACTATTATAATGTGAATTTTTTCACTTGGAGTACATTTTCTACCACCCTTGCTAAGTCCATGTCTTTATGGGCCTTGCTTTGTGCACTGGTGCGCAGTCATGTTGGAACAGGAAGGGACCATCACCAAACTGTTCCCACAAAGTTGGGAGCATGAAATTGTCTAAAATGTCTTGGTTTGCTGCTGCCTTTAAGCCCCGTACACACGAGAGGACTTATGTCCGACAGACTTCCGAAGGAGTTCCGTCGGAGTTCTGCCGGAGTTCCGACGGAGTTCTGACGGACTTTTCGGCTGAGCGGACTTGGCCACACACAATCACACTAAACTCCGACGGATTAGAACGTGATGACGTACGACTGGATTCGAATAAGGAAGTTCATAGCCAGTAGCCAATAGCTGCCCTAGCGTCGGTTTTAGTCCGTCGGAATAGCATACACACGAGCAAATTTTTCGAAGGGACCGGGTCCGGCGGAGTTCCTTCGGAAAAATTTGAAGCATGTTCCATATTCTAAAGTCCTTCGGACTTTGGCGAGTCAAAAGTCCGTTGCAGCCCACACACGATCGAATAGTCTGACGGAATCAGTTCATCGGACTTTGGATGTTGAAAAGTCCGCTCGTGTGTACGGGGCTTAAGAGTTCCCTTCACTGGAACTAAGGGGCCAAACCCAACCCTGAAAAACAACCCCACACCATAATTTCCCCTATCCACCAGTGCATAAAGCAAGGTCCATAAAGACATGGATGAGCGAGTTTGGGGTGGAGGAACTTGACTGGCCTGCACAGAGTCCTGACCTCAACCCGATAGAACACCTTTGGGATGAATGAGAGTGCAGAATGCGAGCCAGGCCTTCTTGTCCAACATCAGTGCCCGACCTCACAAATGTGCTTCTGGAAGAATGGTCAAACCTTGCCATAGACACACTCCTAAACCTTGTGGACAGCCTTCCAGAAAAGTTGAAGCTGTTATAGTTGCAAAGGATGGGTCAACTCAATAATGAAATTCTACGGTCTAAGACTGGGATACCATTAACTTTCATGTGCGTGTAAAGGCAGGCGCCCCAATACATTTGACAATATAGTATATATACTTAAGCATGTGTGTTTGAGCTTTGGGGTGCACACCCTAACATAAAAGGCTGCGCATGCCTATGCTTGCTCTAAACTTCTGCTACTTGCAGAATTTCAGAGCAAGTCCTGCTACCTACTTCTGACCGTAAGCACCACATCACAGTATGCATATTGAAGCTATCACCCCCTAGACATCTTGGGTAATTCCTGAGATCCAGCATGCTGCAGAATGTCACCTGGGGCCTAGAAATGTGCTGAGTAGCAGGTAAATTCCAGTTGGGAGCTGTAGTTTAACCACTTCCCTACCGTCCTATAGCCATATGACGTCCGCAGGCACACTCTGCCATCCTGACGTCCTGACGTCCTCTGCTAGTTGCTGCTCCTGTGGACCCCCCCCCCCCCCAGGCTCGCAGCATGGCGATCAGGGATGAGGCATGTCCCTCTGACACAGCCCACACCAAATCAGTGTGCTATTTACCACGTGACCGCCTGTGTTCAATCAGCCAGTCACATACACTGTCCTCGGGCATGGCGCACGTGCGTGCCCCTAAGGGCGTGCAGAGCAGCAGTCGGGGACAAGGCTTGTCACCCTGACACATCCCATCCCCAATCGCAGTAAAGAGCCAATTAAATTGGCTCTTTACCACATGACCGGCTGTGTCCAATAAAAGCCGATCACAGAATGTCAACAAACCGTTACCAGGTTCTCCTCCTCACACAATGTGTGTGAGGAGGATATTAGGGTAACAGCTCATTACCACTTACAGTGTACACCCAATCATAATGATTGCCCCCCTCCCTAATAAAGAGGACCTGTCACCACCCATCAAAGTACCTGTCACCAACCCATCAGAGTACCCAAGTACCCGTCACCAGCCCACCTGAGTACCTGTCACTAGCCCATCTGAGTAACTGAGTACCTGTCATCAGCCCATCTGAGTACCCGAGCACCTGTCATCAGCCCATCTGAGTACCCGAGTACCTGTCACCAGCCCATCTGAGTACCCGAGTACCTGTCACCAACCCATCTGAGTAACCAAGTACCTGTCATCAGCCCATCAGAGTACCCGAGTACATATCTGCAGCCCATCAGATTACCCAATTACCTGTCTCCAGCCCATCAGAGTACCCGAGTACCTAACTGCAGCCCATCCGATTACCCGGCTACCTGTCTCCAGCCCACCAGAGTAACCAAGTACCTGTCACCAGCCTATCAGAGTACCCGAGTACCTATCTGCAGCTTATCAGATTACCCGAGCACATGTCTCCAGCCCATCAGATTACCAGTGTACCTATCTGTAGCTCATGCCTCCTAGAATACCTGGGTAATTCCACTGTCCTGGTGCTTCAGGATCTTCAAAATGGGGATAGGAAGGAATGAAATTATATGTGCAGTTTATTCTCCTAGATCGCCTGAAGGTACTACTTCAATGTTGGACCCTTGTATGTGGCCAGGTTGTGGTAAAGTCTCACACATGGGGTATTGCCATATTCATGAGGAGTAGTAGAATGTATTTTGAAGTATAATATTTTGCTAAAATGAACCAATCAAAAGACTCATTATGCCTCGTTGGGGTGTTTGCTTTCCAAAATGGGGTTATTTTGTGGGTAATTCCATTGTCCTGGTGCTCCAGGACCTTTAAAAGTGTAATAGGTTGAAATTTTATCTGTAATTTATGTTCTAGAATGCCTGACGGTGCTCCCTGCATGTTAGAGCTCTCTATGTGGCCAGGCTGTGTAAAAGTCTCACACATGTGGTATCGCCATACTCAGGATGAGTATCAAAATCTATTTTGGGGTGTAATTTTTGCTATGTACATGCTGTGTGTTAGAAATATGTTATAAATTGAGTAAATTGTGTAAAAAAAAAATGAAAAAATGTATTTTCTTTCCACGTTTTTCGAAGATTTTTGGAAAAAAAATGAACCGTTCAAATGACTCATAATGCCTCATAGAATATACGTTGGGGTGTTTGCTTTCCAAAATAGGGTAATTTTGTGGGTAATTCAATTGTCTTGATGCTCCAGCAATTTATACTCCTAGAACACCTGACGGTGCTCCCTGCATGTTGGACCTCTCTATGTGGCCAGGCTGTGAAAAAGTCTCACACGTGTGGTATCACCATACTCGGGAGCAGTGGCAGTGTGTTCATAAGCAGTGCACGGGCGCTGCCCCCTCTCTCCAGCCAACCCCTCTCTCCAGCTACCCCCTCTATGACCAATGGATAGATTCATACATTGCATGAAGCTATCCATGGCCGCCGCTGCCACCCCCTATTCAGGCTGTTGTGGAATTTTTTTTTAATGTATGTTGTCAGAGGTCTCCCAGTGTCAGTTTTGCTGTAATATGCTCATGTGAGGGTATTCACACATACAGACGTTGGTGGAAGACCATTGGCTGCGGAAACCTTCCCGTGGGTAGGGACTGGCCACTCCATGGAGACCGCATTTAAACTTCTAAGTAAGCAGATCTACGTACATGGGAACCATAGCATAACCATACAAAATTATGGCCCACTGAGCTAGCATTGGTAGCAGTGGAAGTGTGCACACGATCGTGTTCAGAGCCATATGCTTGCCGCATGGTTTTGCACACGACCATCTGCACACGTCACTACTGTATTTCTATTTGAATATATACATGTTCATGTTATGTTTTTAGTATAAATAAAAGGAGCCTGGCTAATCTCTGGAGGATCCTGCTAAGCTCGAGGTGATACCAGCATCTGCGTCTGTGTTACGCAGAGACATACAAAGCGCATTTTCCCAGCATTATATGAGAGAGCTGCTTTTGTGCTTTTAAGTGCAAAGAAATTATATGCTTATAGGGAGAAGCTTAGAATTTCCCAGACATTTATGGCAGGCCAGAAAGGAAGCCAACAGATCTTCCTAATTCAGCGGACCTCAAGGGGGAATGAAGATCTAGGACCAGACCAGCAAAGGCCAGGCTATGGTAAGACAACCATACTTCAAGTTTTTTGAATATTTTTGCTGTTTGGGATCTTGATTCTCTGTCCACTGTATGAGGTAAGATCTACCAGGCAAAGAACCTTATGTCATTTTGTTGCTTTCTGTATAATGATGGGACTTTTATTGTCAGTTATATTTTTTGTCATTGTAAGCAGGTCTATTAATTGGGGAAGCACCTATATTTAAATCCTCTATCAGGCTCTCTAGCAGGCTGTGAAACTGTATGCTGTATGTATGAGAGTTGGGAGTGACATGTGGAGCAACAGCCATAGCCCTATTGCGTGAAAGATTCGGGATCGCCTGAGGGGGAACCGTTACCCGGATATCCTTTGATTGTTTTTGCCTGTGGTGACCCTCTGTAACGGGGGGTCGCTTGGATCTGGTAAGGAGCCAATTCATTCATTCGGTGATGGGAAAAGCACATTATATTTCTGGAGAAGATTTTTAATTTGTGCACTTCTAATTCAGCTCTTCACATGAAGTTTTTCTTCACCGGTGTTATTTACCATATGGACATTTTATAATATTTTGGTATATAATTACATGGACATTATATAGAGTGTCTCAGAATATTTTTTGATAATTTATTTTATGTAAAAAACTGGAAACAAAATAATTGTTTATTTTAGGGGAATATGCACATAGATCTACACAATCTGTATTGCGTTTGGGTAATTCACATTATTGACACGTATCTGTGTCCCATTTTTGTATTTAATTTTACTTATTTGTACATATAATAGTATGCATTATATTTTTGAGGTGGTCTTAGAGACAATAAGACACTAAGACTCATATCGTGGGTTTGGCACATACACATACCCCATTCACTTTGGGCATTTGAGGTTAGCGCAGTTCTCTTTTTTTCTCTGTATGACTGAACAGGCTGACACCGTGTGTTAAAATGGCTGCTGCATATGTAATTGACCATGTGGCTGAACAGAGGAGGGGAAACCAGTATTGTTGATGGTCCTGTGTATCTGTTGACTTTCCAACTTTCAGAACAAAGTTATGTGTAATATGTTTGTGATGTATATGCGAACTAGAAATGGATGAATTGTGATTTTTACCTCTGTATGGGACCAAGACACATGTCCCCATAAGTGTAAAAATATTTTTAAGTAAAGGGTTTGGTTTTAAGTTGAAAATGCCTGCCGCATATTCAAGTGGCCATGCATTGTGGGGACATCACTTACAATAAGAGCAGTTTCTTGAATGAGCTAAACCCTATGGGTGGTCTCAGGTTTTTAGGTAATTGCATGGGGGGAGTTCTCTTGACCTTCTAACTTTCAGAGCCAAGTATTGTGTTGTATTTAGGAAAAAGAGTGTATGTTTGAACCATGTTATTTTGTGTTTTATGTAACATTGTTGTTTGATTGGAGACCCTGTGTTGTTTGATTGGCCAAGGTCCCTAGTAGTATATAGCCTAAAATGTTTGTAAGTGTTCATGTGATGTCTCAAATGTTTAGTTTTGTGGGGAGAAGTTTGTGTAGCTAGTGAAGAAATCTTGGTTTTGGCAGGATCAACAACTAAATGAATGAATGGATGAATTAAATATTTGTGTAGCGCACAACGGGAACTGAATTGCCTCAAGGCGCTGTGAAGAGCTTAGTTGTCCATCATCTAGAAGAGGAAGGTCTTGAGTTTTTTCCTAAAGGCCAGGTGGTTTTCTTCCAGGCGGATGTTGGTTGGTAGAGCGTTCTATAACCGTGGTCCTTGGACAGCGAATCTCCGATCCCCCTTTGATTTGTACCAGCATTTGGGAACTAGGAGGAGGTTTTTGTTAGCTGATCGAAGACTGCGGTTCGGTGTGTAATGATTTATTTTCTCAATTAGGTATTGAGGAGCATCTCTATGCACGCATTTGTGGGTGAGGCAGAGGGTCTTGAATGTGATCCGATTCTTTACGGTTAGCCAACGTAGGTTCCTCAGGGAAGAGGAGATTGATTCCCAGGGTTTTTTTCCTGTTATCAGCCTTGCCGCCGTGTTTTGGATAAGTTGTAATCGCGCAAGTTGATATTGTGGTAATCCTATGTAAAGCGAGTTTGCGTAGTCCAGTCATGAATTAATGACTGTTCCAACTACCACTGCTTTGTCTTTCTTTGGAATAAAAGGGATGAGTCTGCGTAGCAGGCATAGCAGATGGTGAGAACCACTGACTACTGCTCCTATTTGTGCATCCATTGACATTTGTGAGTCCAAAATGACCCCGAGACACTTGGCCTTGGTCTTTGGGGAGATGGTCTGCCCAAAGATGGCAGGTGGTGTCCAGGAGGTATTGGTTACGGAATTATGGTTTGGGTGTAGGATAAGAAGCTCTGTCTTTGATTCGTTGAGTTTGAGGGAGTTGGTGGTCATCCAGTCTTCTATTAAATTGAGGCAATTTTCTAGTTGTTGGTGGTGATCTCTTTGTCCAGTGATACGGAAATAAATTTGCGACAACTGCATTTCATGTGTTAATGGTACCATCTTGTGGTGGCCTGATTGTCGTCGGACATTTTCACCATGTGGCCATGATCTGCGTTTGCTGCAACTATCATTTTGTGTCCGCTGTGTTTTATTTTTGGATGGAATTGCTCTGCTTTTGGGCCAGGTTAAAAGAGATGATTTTGGTTTTTAGAGGCACAGTTTAAGGATTTTGTGCTGTTTGGCCTGTGTGTCATCCCAGATTGCAAGCCGTTCCAATTCCTTTGTGTGTGTGTGTAGCCATGTGCTTTAGCTGAGGTTTGTATTGTATAGCCTGCAGTAGAAAAGAAAGGCTTTGGTTGACCTCCTTGAGCCATCTTTTTGCAGAAGTTTCAGTTTTTGGCTTTTGTTGTGTCATAGATTTTTTTAAATGTCTTGATAGAGATAATATGATACTAGGTTTCCACTCCCCCTCCTTCTTCCTGTTCATTGATATTTTAGACGGGAAGTTCTTTGCAAGTATGCAGCAGGAAGTTGGTGGGAGGAGCTGGGGGTCTTTTGACTCATGCTTGGAAGTATGTTTGATTTTTAAATTTAATTCCAATTGTTTACATTGGGACTTTAAATGAAGCATAGCTGCACAGTAGGTATGCAAGGACATGTCTGAAATTAATTGGTTTAGTTATAAGATTCAGAAAGTTTAAAGTAATAACATCATAAACAATAAGTATCAATAGGTTATATTTACATATAAGTATATATACAAGCGCATATTGCAACATGATTTACAATAGTAATCAACATCTTGATCCAATTGTTTACAGTTTTGGGTAGAGAGCAAACAGGAGGCATCCAAGTTATTGTTGTAATATCTAGGTATAGATAGAAACCATAATATTGTTTTGAATAGTGGAGGATTTTCATGGTGTTTTGTAGTTGTTGGACAGACACATTTAGAAGGCTGTATATCATAAAACCGGTCTGGCCGCGTATAATAGTCGGAATTCTAGTGCACGATAGTATTAGCATAAACGTGAGGAGTAGTATACTAATAGCCCCGCTGAGGCCATGTACAACAATTGGGGGCGGTTATAGTGATAAAGGCGCAAACAATAACCACTCCAAAAGTAAAGAGCAGGGTTCTCTGGACGCAGAGTCTGCCAAAAAAAGCGATTTGAATCGTCATGGGCAATGGGTCGTCCATGCATCCCAGTCAGACAGCTGCACAATACATTAAATCTGGGTATGGGGCTAAGGCCATTAGACCACTTAAAGATTGGAATAAATGGTCAGAGGGTACAGTAAGGTGTATTCCTTTGGAAGGTACTTTTGATGTCTGGAGGTACGAGACCCCTGAATAAAAATATCTTGGAAGTAGTTCAGCTGTGGCTTCAAAAATCTGTAGTGATGAGTGGGTTAATGGATGTGTAATACACGCTTGTGTGATTAAAATTCTCATGCCTGTTTTTGAACTTTGTGTGGCAGGTCCATGCAAGATTCCGAGATGCTCTCGTCTTTTTTCCATTTTTGTATTTTTTTCTATCCCTAAAAAAGTGAAGGTAGCATTTAATCTGATTGTTTTGTTTTTTTCCCATTTTTGTTTTGGGAACTATAAAATATATCTCCCCCACATTTGTATCTAAATGTTTGTATCATGTTTTAGTCTTCTCATTGTATGTAGTAACAAGAATATGTTTGAACTTAATGTGACAGTCCACATTTACATGTTGTTGCTGTTGTATTTTAGTAGGAATGTGAAACTAAAGGTTACAGAGGGTTTAGTTATTGTTGGTTTTGAGGAATGTCAGTGACAATTTACCAATGTACAAGAATGTTGTATTACCATTCTTTGCAGGTTAAATGTGAAGGATAGAGAAATATCTTTTGTTTATAAGTATCTTTTCAGGTCCAAGGAGTTTTCTGAAAGTGTATGTACATAGACAGCAGGTGTATGTAGATAGCTGTACCAATGCATAAATACACACACCTGAGAAGGTAAAAGTATCATAGGCTATTTCACTGTTTCATTGTTTTTTTCTGCACCATTCTAAACCCTGCGTGTCTTCCTCCAGTTTGTAATGAGGAAGAAAAGGGGGGATGATAGTGGTGAGAATGAAAGTTTTTAAACAAATAATACTAACCACTCTAATTCTAGCCAAGTCCTTTCTTTGATGGAATTTGAATCAGCAAGCAGCAATCTGGTGAAGGACGCTCCCATAAGAACATTTTCGCCAATGGTTCCAGGTATTACATCCCAGATGGTAAGTCACGCACAGGTTATGCAGTGACCAAAGTCATTAAGTTCCCACATGTCTGGGTTATTGCCATATGAGGTTTGTTTGGAGGTCAACCAAAACCAGAGTTGTACTTTTCTCAGCAGCTGTCGCCTACATTCTCAGCTGATGGGGTAGGTGCAGTCACTGTAACATGAATCTCAAAAGGTCCACCACAGTGTTCATGAGTCCCTCCTGGACCCTGAAACAATAACCAGTTTAAATTATTTCCAACCAGGTGACTGGGTCATTGTAAAGAAGCTTGAGGGACGAGACAACCGGATCCACGCCAGCCACTGCAAGAAGCTGCTCAACTACACCAAAGGATGAGGTGTATCTTTATTTATATTTTTAACCACTTGCTTACTGGGCACTTAAACCCCCCTCAGTCCCAGACCAATTTTCAGCTTTCAGCGCTGATGCACTTTGAATGACAATTGCGCGGGCATACAACACTGTACCCAAATGAAATTTTTATCATTTTTTTCCCACAAATAGAGCTTTCTTTTGGTGGTATTTAGTTACAGCTCGAAGTTTTATTTTTTGCTAAACAAACAAAAAAAGATGCAAAAAAAAATAAAATAAAAAATCATGTTTTAATAGTTTGTTATAAAATTTTGCAAACGGGTCATTTTTCTCCTTCATTGAAGTGCGCTGATAAGGCGGCACTGATAGGCTGCATTGGTGGGCACTGATGGGCTGCATTGGTGGGCACTGATAGGCTGCATTGGTGGGCACTGATAGGCTGCACTGGTGGGCACTGATAGGCATAGTTAAGGCGGCACTAATAGGCACAGATTAGGCGGCACCGATGGGCACAGATAAGGCGGCACTGATGGGCAAAGATGGGCACAGATAAGATGGCACGGATGGGTGGCACGGATAAGTGGCACGGATGGGTGGCACGGATGGGCACTGATAGGTACCACAGATAGATGGGACTGATGGGCACTGATAGGTGGCACTGATAGGTGGCTCTGATAGGTGGCACTGCTGGGCACTGATGGGCGGCACTGCTGGGCACTGATGGGCGGCACTGCTGGGCACTGATGGGCGGCACTGGGGTGCAGCACCTTTGAGGCAGATTGGGTGGCACTGTGGGTGGCACTGTGGGTGGCACTGTGGGTGGCACTGTGGGGTGGCACTGTGGGGTGGCACTGTGGGTGGCACTGTGGGTGGCACTGTGGGCATTATGGGCACAGACGGGGGCACTTACTTTTACTTTGTTAAACTTCAGGATGGCACTGCGGGAGGCAGGTGGGCACTGGCAGGTGGCATGTGGTGACTTTCATTGCTGGCCGTGATCGGGACTGATGTCCCGATCACGGCCGCCGGTGATCGGCTTTTTTTTTTCTCCTCGCGCTGACAGCGCGAGGAGGAATAATAGCCGATTACCGGCTCCGTTCTATCACATGATCAGCTGTCATTGGCTGACAGCTGATCACGTGATAAGGGGTCGGGATCTCACGGACTCGCCGATCACAGAGCGCGCCGCGCGCGCCCCTCAGGGGGCGCGCAGGCCGCTCGTAACCGGGACGACGTCAATAGACGTAGTCCCGGAAATCTAGGTCCGCGCTAATGCCGTCATTCGGCAATAGCGCGGTACCCAAGTGGTTAAAGTGTATTTTCCAACTAGCTAAGAAAGAGAACAGGACACATGGTTGGGTCTACTCTGAGTCTCCACCGAGCTCTAGTGCCCCAGCGATGACAGCGGTACATGCTATATGTGATGTTCATATTTGTATGAGGAGTTATAACAAACTAGTAAAATCCAAACAGACACTTGTCAATAGAATTTAACGATACATTTCTAGAGGGTAAAATTAATTTAAATTTTAACAATAGCTCTGGTTCTTGCCAGACTTGGTATCGGGACAACTAGATAGCCCACAAGTGTGCTTCAACTTTAGTTTGGTATTAATGCGGATCTACAGCTTATAAGATAATTCCCCTAATGCAAGAGGTTTATGTGTGCTGATGAAACTCGTCCCAGCATCTTATGTCGTGGCCGATCATGAGGATCTGATGGCGCAAGAGAAGTTATGAATGGCAGGGAAAGCTAGAAAGAAATTGTTCACCAACCTCGACCAGGTCTCGGCATGGATTCCTGCTTGTACACGGTGGAGGCTTTAGCTTGTGAAACAATTGAACAATTTCTCATCCATTGAGGATGTTTAATGTAACTGTTGAAGCTGCAAGGAATTTCCCACAGGAATAATGGCAAATTATTATTATTATTATTATTATTATTATTATACAGGTTTTATATAGTGCCAACAGTTTGAGCAGTGCTTTACAACATGAGATCAAGACCTTTTTTTTAAAAAATTGTCCATGATTATCTATTGGCATCCAAGGGGGATTTCTATGAGTTCATAGGTAAAGAAAAGGTTGCAATTTAGGTCCCTGCAAAGCAAAGCCATAGATATAGCTAGTGAAGGTTGGAATCCTTTTAAGGGTTTGGGAAACTTGGAGGATTTTTTATTTTCCATCGGATCATGCTCATGTTGTTTTTATTATATTCCTTCTATATGTCATGATGAGGTGCTCCTGTTGCCTGATTGGACGAGCGAACAGAGCCCGAGCAGATGACCACGTCTTCCTCACCAGGATGTGATGCCCCAAAGTCCAACCCACGTGCAAGACACAGAGGATCCCAGACCAACAACGATTACTACAGCTCACCATGTCGTGCCCTCCCTATAAGTCATCTCTTCTGAAGAACAGAGCCTACAAGTCAAGCCATGTTATGAACTCGTATGAACTGTAAGGACTGACTCATTTCCAGGTGTAAGAAGAAGATCAAGATTAATTGAGGAACACATGGGAGCATATGACAAAGAGGAGGAGCTGTTGTGGAAATTTTTCCAAAGACAGTCATTGCACAATAAAAAAAAAAACTAATTCTGAATTACACACCTCTGCTCCTACTAGCTTAGGAGCAGAGGTGCCATTACTAGTAAAAAAATAAATAACCTCGGATTTCATTTTAAAAATCTGATCACCTTAAAGTAAGCAGATCTGTGTATATGGGAACCATAGCATAACCATACACAATTATGGCTCACTGAGCCATGATAAAGTATTTTCTCCCGTCATTGGTAGCAGTGGGAGTGTGCACATGATCGTGTTCAGAACCATGTGCTTGCCGCATGGTTTTGCACACAGCCATCTGCGCACATCACTACTGTATTTCTATTTGAATATATACATGTGTTTGTTATCCATGTTTTTAGTATAAATAAAAGGAGTCTGGCTAATCTCTGGAGGATTCTGCTAAGCTCGAGGTGATACCAGTATCTGCGTCTGTGTTACGTAGAGACATAAAAAGCACGCTTTCCCGGCATTATATGAGAGAGCTGCTTTTATGCTTTTAAGCGCAAAGAAATTCTACAGTATGCTTGTAGGGAGAAGCTTAGAATTTCCCTGACAAGGCGCCCAGCCCCATTTTGGGCGCCTGAATTACAGTGGTGGGGGGTGTTTTTGAAGCACCTGATTAGAGCCATAGGCTCTAATAGGTGTCAAAAATGGTGACCTGCGAGCGCCATGCATTCACCCAGGTGTGTTAGAAAAGCAAATGAATATTCGCTTTCCTAACACTGAACAGCCTCTCTGCCAATCAGGTGCTCGGGTCTGTTACCCATTACCTGATTGGCTGAAACAACAGGCGCTGTGATTGGACACCTATCAGAAGTCCAATTGCCTATAGGAGATCACAGGAGGAGAGGACATGGAGGACATGGAGGAGCATGTCCATTGAGGACACCGCTCACCAACATCACCTGCTGCCCCACCGAGACAGGGTAAGTCCTGGGCAGATGTTGACCGGGTGGGGGGGTCACAGTGGCAGCATTCGATGGGCACAGTGGGAGCATTTGATGGCATAGTGGGAGCGATTAATGGGCACAGTGGCAGTATTTGATGGGCACAGTGGCAGTATTTGATGGGCACAGTGGGAGCATTTGATGGCACAGTGGCAGCATTTGATGCAATTTTTTTTTTTTTTTCAGAATTTTTCAGTTTGTTTGCGCCCCCCCCCCAAAAAAAAATTTGGAGCAACACTGCTTGGGAGAAGTAGCAGAATATATTTTGGGGTGTAAGTTTGAAGTATGCATGTGCTGTGTGTAAGAAATAACTTGTTATTATGACAATTTTGTGTAAAAAAAAAAAGAATTAAAAGTTATTTCTTAATTTTCCCAAGAATCCTGGGAAAAAATGACGACTTAAAAAAACTCACTATGCCTCTTACTAAATACCTTGAACTGTCTACTTTACAACAAGGGGTCATTTGGGGGGTATTTGTACTTTCCTGACATTTCAGGGCCTCAAGAGATGAAATAGGCCATCAGTGCATCAGGTGTGATCAACTTTCAATGCACTTTCAATGGGTTATTTTTACTAAAGATATGTAGCAGTATAACTTTTGGCCCAAATTTATGAACAAAAATAACTTATTTGCAAAATTTTATCATAAAAACTAAAAAAAGGTTTTGTTTTTTTTCTCACAAACCCAGTGGTAATTACATACCACCAAAAGAAATCTCTATTTGTGTGAAAAAAAATATAAAAAAATATAAAAATGTTGTTTGGGTACAGTGTTGCATGCCTGAGTAATTGGCAGAGATTTTTTCTGGGCAGGAAGGGTGTATAAGTGTACTGTATTGAATTGGTTAAAGAAGAATTTCTCTTTATATCTCTTGGTATGACAGCTCAGCCATAAAGATAAGTGTAACTTGCATACACTTATCTTTACACCAGTAGTTCAAGATCTTCCTTTCATCTCTGCACAAGTAAAATATTTTTCACAGTTTTCTGCTTTACTGAGAATGACCAGCAGATGGTGCTACAGTCTAAGAGTTAGGAGGACCATTGAAAGTAAAGCTAACTCCTAACTGGATCAATTTTTTTTTCTAGTTGCTTTTTATTCATCTTCTGGGAAGGTCATACAGTTCAAGGCAAAGGTACAGTGGTTCAGAAAATATACAACAGATCATACCACATAATTGCTTAAGTACAGTTCTCTTGGTATGTTAAGGATCTTTAGAGGTTTAAAACACCTGTGTACATATTGCTAATGCAATAAATGTGTGTTCTTGTAAGGTATTTAGATGTCATAGTTTGCACAAAGAAATAGGTCAATAAATGTTCATATACAAAACCTATTTATAGAAGTGATGCATATATTAAAGGACTTTCTTTTGTTAACATAGTGTTATGCAAAAAAAGACATTAAAAGGCCCTTCCTAGTTTCATAAGTATTTTTTTTTTTTTTTAAAGTCCAAGTATAGATATTTTATACGTTGTTAAATTGGTCCACCATGCATATATCATACCTATGGGAGCCTTCCAGAAGCTGAAAATCACTGTAGATGCCCCATCAGAATTGATTTCCATTAGCTTCTGAGTCATGTGTGCAGCAACGGCCCGCTGCATTGTGAACACAGAAGGTCACCCACTGGGTATGGAGGCCATTCAGAGATCTCTTCCCATTTTTCCTAATGAATGCTAAGTGTACCGTTTGGACTAGGTGGAGAGGAAGGGCAGTAATGACGTGCTATCCACCTCGTCAAATCAGAGAATGCTTTCCATTCACTGAGAAAATGCTAAGCATTCTCTGAATGGTGGCCATGGCAAGGGAGCAGGGCAGCCATCAGAAATGTTGGGGCCCCTTACACAGCTTTAAGCCACACATGCCGCATTGTGCTGGAGGGGAAACAATAACAAAGCCACTATTGACGCAATGGTATTATACCCTGTTAAGTGCAATTCTCAAACCAATTGCTTTTCCTCTTTGTAATGCTGAGTTCAAATCTTATGCTTCTGATAGAAATGAAATACAGGAGACCTTTTCTGTAGCCCAAATCCAAGCTGAATGGCCCAAACGTTTATTGTTTTCACAGTCTTATACACTCAAAATTGACGAGTCATACAAAACAAAAGTACCATAATAAGGGAAAAAAAACAGCCTTTCCCCATCGTGTGGTCAGTAGATGGGCGTAGTCTGAGTGACTTTACACTTTTCACAATACCTATCTCTTAACACAGCAATTTTGTACAAATAATGTCAAGTCATAACTTAAGATAGAACTCTGATCCTATCATTTTCCCCCTTTGACATCATCCTTCTCCCAACTCTGGGTCCTTACTCATAAGTTATAGCCAATACTTTCCTGAGTACTATCCCTGACCGCGGGTTGTCAGAGGAGAACAATGTCCTCATCCCCCAGTTCCATATCAGCATCTCAAAAGCAAAGAGAATCAAAGAGAAGGGTGACGTCAACTCATAATCTCAAACTCAGAGTTCTATAGGGCACCCCTATTCATTCTTTTAACTTTCTTTTGAATTCTCTTGTATATACAACAATTAATAATTGTCATTATAGCAAAAGCAAACATAAGTATTAGTATAGGACTCAACATCCAATTAAGTATAGTAGTGGCGGTAGGAGACCATCCACTGAAAAAATCGTATCAGTGGTGGGTAGTTTCATCTCTTATCTGTGAAGATAAATGTATTAATTTTCCTTTATCTATAACTGCAGATATTAGATTATTTTGAAGAGTATGTTCCTGTGTCTCTATGTGTTTTCTAAGTATTTCGGACTCTCTAAAGATTTGTTGTAAGGGCTCTAATAATATTATGAAAGGTGTAGTATCAGTAAGGTTATCTACCGTCCATTCTTGATTAAATATTCTATGTGCATCTGGTTCAAAAAAGGAAAGTTGCATTCTGCCATTTAAGCATTTTAACATTCTTACACATCCTGAAAAAGGAGCTGTTTTATTTAAACTTTCCATAGTTTCCTGATCATTTGTAACTAAACAAATATGTTGTGGTCCAATCTCCATAAATCTGTTTCCTACACTTACTGGTAGTCTCTGAAACTTACATATATTAGATTGATGTTTCAATAAGCAAGGTTCATAGACTGGAGAACTTCTTCCACAAACTATTCCCTTATTAGTTTTAGTACATAGACTTAGATCATGAGTCATGTTTTGTGTATCTACATAATGTCCATAGATCTCAGGATACCAAAATTCAGGTAGATCCTTTCCTATCAAGAGTGGCATTACTATGAACTTACACATTACCTCAACCCTCTCTACTTTATATACATCAAATCTTCCAGCACACCATCTTTCCTCACATTCAACTTCTTTTCCTGGTACTTCAAACCATGTACTTTCTAAATTTAGACCCTTGAAATAGTTCATCCAAGTGTGATAATTCCCCAATCGTAGCTCATCTCGAGCTCTATTAATTTGAATGTGATAAGATAGTGTAGAGAAAGCACATTGAGTAATGTTTATGAACTTTTGATTTGGTTTCCACAACTCCAAACTAGCTAGTGCTGTGTGATTAACCATAATATTGAGATATTTAGTTAACTGTACCTGGCTAATTTGTGTTTCAAATGTTGTAGGTAACCATTTGCTTGTGATTATTAAACTATCAGCTATGTGACTTCCTGCACGTTTCCACTTATTTTGTATCATTTCCATCTGTATCCCATTCATTACTCCCATTCCAGTTCCTGCAGCTCCCAGAACTGTATCATACCATTCTCGTCGATACCTACACTCTGGTAGCTGGGGAAAAGTTACATTAAATTTGATTTTTGTTTTCTGTTGTGATACCGAAACATTTATGCAAGATTTAGGAATAGGAGTTAATACAGAGGATTCAAAGATGGTAGGTAGAGTGTCCTCTATCTTTATATCGAAACCATAATGTTGCCATTGTATATATCCTCCTGTTGTTTTACCTGATTTCCTTATTGGTACAAAATACCATGCTGCACAAATATAAGTTGCAGATTGATTTGTACTAATAGGACCTGTTAGATTGAATTGTTCACTTCCACTTACTGGTCTGGGACCCTTTCCCCTCTGTAGGTTCCTGTAGGTTAGGGAATCTGGGGTAGAAAGTAACATTTGTGTTTTGTCAAATACTTCCCTCCATGTTTCAGATGGACCTAACTTATGACATTTATGTGGTGTGTTATTGAAGGGTCATGGTAAATTATCCTTCCACTGGAAAGTTATGTTTACTTGTGCTTGTGTCTTAGCTTTTATGAAGGCCACTGGTGAACGTGGATAATAGTCATTTTCTTTTACATAGAAAGGACCCTCCTGTCCTGACACAGTGAAATTTCCTACAGTATACACTTGCATTACACCCTCATCATGATTTATCCATTTAAGATCAGTACTGTTTTCATGAACTGTTACATTGATACCGGGAGTCCATGTGTAAACAAACATTTGAAAACATTCAAGCACTATTATCATAGTTAGAAAGATCGTCATTCTGTTTCTCTCGGTTCAGGACTCTTTTTGCAGTGTGATGCGTGGATCCAGGCTGCTTTTCCCTCCAACTTGACCGATGTGGGAGTGGTCAGCAGTACTTGATATGGTCCTTCAAACCGTGGCTCTAAAGCTTTTCTGGTATGTTTCTTTACATAGACCCAATCTCCGGGGCTCAGCGAATGAGTACCTGCTATAGAGTTGGGATCTGGAAGGGAAGAATACACATTCTTGTGGATCTTGGTTAGATGCTGTTGTAATTGTATCACATATGCAGTCAAACTATCACATTGCAATTGCATACTCTGTGGAAAGTATAAACCTAATCTAGGTGCATTCCCAAAAAGTATCTCATATGGAGACAACCCTGTTTTTCCTGTTGGGGTATATCTTATGGAGAACAAAGCCAAAGGCAGGCATTCTGGCCATGGCTTGTTTAACTCTTGCATGGCTTTCTGTATTTTTAGCTTTATTGTCCCATTTACTATTTCTACTGATCCTGAACTCTGTGGGTGATAAGGGGTGTGGAAACTCTGTTGAACCCCTAACATGGTCATCACATTCTGCATTACTTCACCTGTAAAGTGTGTCCCCCTATCTGATTCTATTGTTTCAGGTGATCCAAACCTTGGTATTAATTCAGTGATCAGTTTCTTAGCCGTGGCTTTTGCCGTGGCTGATTTTAACGAATAGCCCTCTGGCCAGCCTGAAAATAAATCGATGCACACAAGTACAAATTCAAAGGGGCCACTTTTTGGCAACTGTATGTAGTCAATTTGCAGCCTTTGAAAGGGGTACTGGGCCCGAGCTTGGTGTTTTCGTGGCGTTTTTACTTTTTGTCCTGGATTATTCAGGAGACAGATTTGGCATGCTGCACAGTAGTTTTTGGCTATACTACTGAATCCTGGTGCAAGCCATCCTTGGTTCACAATTCTATACATGGAATTGGAACTGACATGGGTAGGTAGGTGGATTGCCGTGGCCATGGCTGGGTACAGAGACGCCGGTAGGCATACTTTACCTCCTGCCCTCCATACATTGTCAGGGTCAATTTGGGCTCCCATCCTTACCCACTTGTCTCTTTCACTGTCCGCCGCTTGCTCCTGTAGCTTGCTCAACTGTTGCCATGAAGGCTTTACTGTACTTACCTCTGCCACTGCCACTGTCTCAGGGTACATCTTTTTCTGGGCTGCCTGTTTCGCAGTTAAATCTGCAAAGGCATTTCCTTTTGTTTCCCTTGTCTTTGCACTTGTGTGTGCCACTATCTTCAAGATGGCTACCCTTTTAACTTTTTGAAGATGTGTCAAAACCTGTTTTATTCCTTCCGCATATTTTACTGATGTGCCTGCTGCTGTCAGATACCCTCGACCTCTCCATATATGGCCGAAATCGTGCGCTACACCATAAGCGTAGGCAGAGTCAGTGTAAATATTTCCTTCTTGTCCTTGCAAATATTCTAAGGCTTGTTCTAAAGCTTTTAATTCTGCTTCCTGTGCTGACATGTGGGCTGGTAAGGGCTGTGCTTGAATCACCTGTGTATCAGTTACTACTGCATATCCTGTGTGATATCCTCCTTTATCATTAGCAAATCTGCTGCCATCTATATACAAAGTGTGCTCAGCATCTAAAATTGGTGTATCTATAACATGAGGGAACCCCATTGTCTCTTGTTCCATGAGCTGAAAACAGTCGTGCTCAACTATCTCTTTAAACAGAAGAGTGTCAGTTTCCTCATCTCCTTCCTCCTTATTCCCCCTTGTCAAATCTGGTGACTGAAGAGGCAAAAAGGTGGCCAAATTTAAAGTTGTACAGCGCTGAAAAGTGACATTTGGAGGTAAAAGTAAAGTACACTGTAACCTTAGTTGCCTAGCCATTGAAATGTGTTTGGGCTGTACTTGAGACAAGATTGCATGTATGTCATGTGTAGTGTGCACTACAACTGGATTGTCTAGAACAATTTCTGATGACTTATCTATAATTATTGACACTGCTGCTACCGCCCGTACACAGGACGATGAACCTCTGGACACTGGATCTAGTGCTGCTGAGAAGTAAGCAACGGGCCTTTGTTTTATATGTGACTGTGTCAAAATTCCTGTTGCATGTCCGGTGATCTCAGCAATGTATAGATGGAATGTCTTTGTATAATCGGGGATACCTAGAGCCGGTGCAGAAATCAACAACTGTTTCAAAGTGACAAACGACTCATAAGCTACTTCTGTAAGCATATACGGTACAATTTTCAAACAATCGTATAATGGCTGCATCAAAAAGCTAGCGTGGGGTATCCATTGTCTACAATATGACACGATACCCAGAAACATACGCAATTGTTTGAAATTTTGTGGGGGTAAGATTCCCTTTATCGCCTGTACTCTCTCGTCTGTGAGATGTCTTGTTCCTTGTGATATGCAATGTCCTAAGAAGACAACTTTTTCCTGACACACTTGTAACTTTTTCCTGTTAACCTTGCAACCCTTTTTTGCCAAGAATTGCAAAAGTGCCAAAGTGGCATGGAGACATGTTTCCCTATCTGGACAGCATAGCAATAGGTCATCCACATATTGTAGCAATACAAAAGAGTCTGGAGGCAACCATTCCTCCAGCACTGTTTGTAGAGCCTGTGAATAGAGGGTTGGCGAATGCGCCATTCCTTGAGGTAGGCGTGTCCAGGTTAGTTGTTTATTTTTGAAGGAAAATGCGAACCATAGTTGGCATTCTTCCGCCAATGGCACAGAAAAGAAGGCGTTAGCCAAGTCTATTACCGAAAACTGCGTACTGGTGGATGGCACCTGTGACAACAGTGTGTGGGGGTTTGGTACTAAAGGTGTCATGGGTGCCAAGATTTTATTCACTGCCCGCAAGTCCTGTACCATTCTATATTTGACTTGACTGTCAGTGCCGGGCTTCTTTTTTACTGGATACAAAGGAGTATTAGCGGGTGATTTTACTTCCTTCAATGCCCCCTGCTTTAAGCAGAGATTGTATTTGTGTTGCTATAGCTGCTTCTTGTGGTGCACTAAGGGGATATTGTTTCAGCTGGGGTAGGACGGCACCTGGAATCAACTGTAATTTAACTGGGGAAACAGGTAGTAAACCAACATCTGCTTGATGACTTTCCCACAAATCTTCTGGGAGTGTCTGCAGAGCCTGATATATATCTGGAGGAGAGTGACACGGAATTTCGGGTTCCTCCTCAAAATATTGAATCACATTACACGTGTCGAGGTGTTGTTCCTCATCTATCGTTAATGTTACTGTACCATCTGTATGATATGCAATATGGGCTCCCAATTTTTGTAAAATATCTGCTCCCAGCAGATTTGTTGGTGCTCCCCGTGATATTAAAAACCGAGAAAGAAAAATCCTATTTCCAACTTTAACCTTTAGGGGCTTTGTCAGGGGAGCGTCAGATAAAATTCCATCATACCCTGTAATTAATACTGTTTCAGTGGACTCCTGACCGGGCCGTATCACCGAGTCTGAAAGCAGGCTGCGCGAAGCTCCACTGTCCACTAAACATGAGATGTTTTTATTGTCTATTTGTATTGGGATGTGTAACATTTTTGTATGTGATTTTCCTAAGACAGGAGCGAGTCATGCCCTCTGATCCTCCGATTGATTAGGAGGTCCGGAGGTCTGCCTAGATCCATATCTAGTGTCAAACCTGGCTGGAGATGAAAAGTCGTCTCCCTCATCTCTCATTCTTTTCCTACAATAGCGTTTCACGTGGCCAATTTTGTTGCAGTAGTGACAAGTCAAAGGTTTTCGATACTGTCCATATTCCCTATCTTGTGGGGTGGTTATTGCATTAACAGTAGGGTGTCTTCGGGTTTTTGTCTCTACCAGGTCAGCCTCTATTCCCTGTGCTTTTTGCAACAATGTTCCTCTATCTCTAGTTGCTCTCCACTCCGGTGTACAGGCTTTCAGTCTTTCACATATCTGTGGAATTAATCCTTCCATAAATTGTCTATTGAAGGCTCGGATCGTAGTTGGCTGAGCCAAATCCAATCCTTCATCTGCCATCATACTTTCCATAGACAAGTAAAAGTCTGATACTGTCTGTTCTGGAGTTTGTTTCATGGGTGATATGGACCCTCTCTCTATTTGTTTTGCCGTACAAAAAACTTCCAACCTAACAACAAATGGGGCCCTTGAATCTATGTGTCTGACGTGTCCTGCCTGTTGGTTGCCGTCTGCGTCAAAATGGTCTATAGGTCGGTGCGGACCTATTTCTGTCACAAATTGCTGAAACAGAGTGGGAGTCATTTTATGTCTACACAAATCTTCCCCGTCTTGCCATGTTGCATCATGTGTATCCATCAACTGTCTTACAAATCTACAAAACGCTGCTGGTTTCGCTACTGGGTCTGGGGCATTCTGTATTAGTGCCATAAGGGCGTCTGGTGTCCATGGTGTCCAGGTCCTTATCTGCATCCTACGAGTAACAGTAGGTGGGGCATTTGGATGGGCTACTTGTCCAAATTCCGGATTATTTACCTGTACAATGTGTGTATCAGTGCGTACGGGGGCTACAGTTTCTGGATGAGGTTTTTGTGCCCCACAATGCACACATTCTATTGCCCATTCTGGGTTTTGTGTTCCACAAACCTGACAAACCCATCCCCTGCCTTGGAGTGAAGGATATATCTTATGTGGTTTATGTTCTATGTCAGTGTATGGGGGTGGAATGGCTGAGCTGGGGTCAACCAGAGCCTCAGCATTTTTTGTTCTTCTATCCTTCATGTCCCAACCATCACAATCTGGGTTATATTTCCATCCCTCTTCTTTTGCTCTATAAGAGACCTTAATTAAGCACTGAACCTGACGCATCCATTGCTTCTCTAACACCTCTCCTTGTCTGTCCCTTTTTATTTCCTTCCACACATCTGGGTCTAAACCCGCTGCTCCTTTTACCTTAAATTTATAAAGTATGGTTTTTAAATTTTGTGCTTCATCTGTCCCATATATGTTCTTAATTATCTGTGGCACCGTATAGTGGGCCACAGTTCCTTGACGGGGTTTTGTGTACCTCTGACCCATTCTAACAGTCCGTGCCTAGGTAGCGTGTGGGACACTGTTATATGTCCCAAAATAAAAAATAAAAAAGTGTGTATGCGGGACCCTACAACAGTTCCTCGTTGCCTTCCTCCTAGGATGCTAGAATACTAAAAACCTCCCCGGGATGAGATTTCTGAAATCGAATTACTTTATATGCTAGCCAACTGACAAATATTATGACCAGACTGACGGCTACAACATATACAAGCATTCCTTTAAGTGGCCAGGTATCCGACTAGATCTCCGGGCTTATGGAGACCTTATCCCCCCCCCCCCCGTATCTGGGATCCCTCTCGTGCACTCTTATCCCTGCTTTATGGAGCAGACAGGGCTTATACTCTCAACCCGCCTATGGTTTATGAATTAGATGTGAGGTTAAGCATAAGCGTCAGACCCCCCCGAAAGGGTGCATTCCGTTACTTAGTTCGGCAATCTCCTTCTAACTCATACCATCCTTGACAAGGCTCATTCACTTTCTCAACAAGACAGACAGACAACAAATTATCAGCAAAACAAAGTTATAATAGTTAAAGACTCACCCCTACAGAGGTTGCAGTTAATATGCTGCGTGGAGACCCGTTTCTGACAGAACTGACTAAAGGCACAAATCAGGGAAGCTCAGAGTATAAAGAGAAATAAAGGCTTTCTTTTACCTGGCCAGGCTTCGTGGTCTGTGGTTCCCGAAGTGCCCCAGTGTTATGGTTCCGTCAGCTCCGTTCGTCCACCTCTAGTAGGATCATTGATGAGTCCCTGTTCTTCGGGCGCCAAAATTGTTAAGTGCAATTCTCAAACCAATTGCTTTTCCTCTTTGTAATGCTGAGTTCAAATCTTATGCTTCTGATAGAAATGAAATACAGGAAACCTTTTCTGTAGCCCAAATCCAAGCGGAATGGCCCAAACGTTTATTGTTTTCACAGTCTTATACACTCAAAATTGACGAGTCATACAAAACAAAAGTACCATAATAAGGGAAAAAAAACAGCCTTTCCCCATCGTGTGGTCAGCAGATGGGCGTAGTCTGAGTGACTTTACACTTTTCACAATACCTATCTCTTAACACAGCAATTTTGTACAAATAATGTCAAGTCATAACTTAAGCTAGAACTCTGATCCTATCAACCCCATCAAGGCTTCGCAAATTTTTTCCAGAGGCCTTGGATTGCTGTTGGCGATGCAGTGAGGAACAGAGGACTTTATTTCACATATTCTGTTCTTGTCCAAAGATTAGACAGTATTGGCTGAAGGTACAGAGGATATCTCAAAAACTTACAGCTTTCAAATATCAGAAGACCCTGCTTTTTTTTTTTTTTTTGCTTCACTGATATACAAAAAGTCTGTGCTACACGGTCATAATTTCCAACAGAAAAAGTCAGATGGGAGCTTTTCATCATATTTTCTGACCATGTGTATGCCCCATTGGACTTTTTACGTTGAAAATTCTGAGGTACCTAGAAAGAGAACATGTTCTATATTTTTCCGACGGAACAAATTCCTATCGAGAAAACTGTTTGTATGCATGCTGTTCCGATGTACCAAAAACAACGCATGCTCTGAAGCAAGTAGGCTACTGGCTATTGAACTTCCTTTTTTTCTAGTCCCGTCATATGTGTTGTACGTCACCGCGTTCTTGACGGTTGTAATTTGGTGTGATCGTTGTTAGGTCGCCCGACTTCTCCTTGTGGCCTAGGCTCTTGGAGATGGCTCAGTGGAAGTCCTCGCCGGCGAGATAACCAATGACTCATACACAATTGTGATGCTGAAATGGTTACAATCTTTAATTCTGGTTTTGCCGTTTTATACTATTTTTACAAGACTCTGCCCCAATTTTGGGGACCAATCAAAATTATACACATTAATATTCATTAGCACATTATTAATGTCTTGTGACCTCAATCTTAACCTCTGTATTTCAAAGCTTATTCCAGTTCAATGACTTCATACTTTCTGTTACCGTCTGCTGACCATGACGTGCCAGCCACAACTTCCTAAAAACCAAGTCTAGCCTTTCCATACCCAGTAACAGTGTACAGAGAGGAAAACCACAAACAGATGCGTCCTGAAACAAAGACATTTTTACAGAAATAGATAGACATGATCATGAGATAATTCAGTATTAAGCAATACTATCATGAGATAGATTTTCTAAATTGTATCAAGTTAAAGTTTTTCTAAATTACTTAAGCAGATTAGCAATCCTGTATTGATTTGTATTGTATTGATATTAGCAATATATCTCCAGGGTAAAAGCAATAATCAGAATCAACAATCAATAACGCAATGTATTATGGAATCTCCTTACAATCCTCCCTTTGACCATTCGATATTATCGAAATGGTCATTCTCTACCCATTTCGTTAGGCCTCATGGATTCATATCCTCCGGCCTCATGTTCCTGACTTTCGTACCATACAGTGGGATCTCTGGAAATGGAAGTCAGCTTCATGGTTTCGGAACGTGCTTCGCTACCCTTCCTGCAGAGGCATTTGAGTAACATGAAGCATGCATACAAGAACAATACGAAAAGCAGTATGGTGAAAATAGTCATTGCAGTGTTCTTCAACCATGAAGTGAGACCTCCTAAACTGAACCCGGTAGAGAAAGGGTCCCATGTCTTCCCAATGTCCCTTGCATCTTGTTGTAGCTTGTTTACCTCTTTTCGGTGTTGTGCAATTATGTCATAGTAATCAGGGATCTCGATACTCGTGTTATGTATCCAGGTGCAGCATTCATAGTCCTCAGTAATTTCACAGAGGCCAGTGAGGGCTGCACTCATGCTTTCTATAGCCAGGTCATGTAACTCTAGTTGTTTCCTAATTGCTCTGGTTTCTAGGTTTAGTTTTGTGATGTCATCAGAGTCCTTTTTCAAGATCTCATCTATGATTGAAGTGTAGTTGTTTAGTTTCTTCATCAAATCTATTCCCCATCCTGTCCAGGAAGGAAACCAGGCCCAGGTCATGTCTTTTTCTAGG